>NC_088393.1:12022500-12328166 GCF_037993035.2 Macaca fascicularis
GGTTTCTCCATGTTGATCAGGCTGGTCTCGAACTCCCGACCTCAGGTGATCTGCCCGCCTCAGCCTCCCAAAGTGCTGGGATTACAGGCGTGAGCCACCGCGCCCGGCCATGCCCCGCTAACTTTTAAAATTTTTTGTAGAGGTGGGGTCTCGCTGCGTTAGCCAGGCTTGTCTCGAACTCCTGGGCTCAAGCAATCCTACTGCCTTGGATTTCCAAAGTGCTGAGATTACAGGTGTGAGCCACTGCACCTGGCTTTCCTTTTCAAATCATGTATTTATTATCATTAACTCCATCTTCCCTGCAAGAGTTTGTTCCAGCCCCTGAACAACACCCAGTAAGCACTTGGGAGGTGTCTGTTGAATGAATTCATGAAAGGACAGAATTGGCTCCACCCACATTCCTCGCTGGCAATCCGGCCCCTCGATTAAACCCCTCAGCTGGGAGAGGAGGACCCAAGGGCCTGAACCATTCAATCCTGACCATGAGGAACAAACTACTCTCTCCTTCTGGCCCTCTTTGCACAGGCTGCTCCCACTGCCACGAACTCCCTTTCCACTCTGCCTGTGTGTGGATGTTGCCTCAGATGCGAGGGGATCTCTGCTACTGGGTCTCCGTCACCCCTTCTTTTTTTCTTTTGAGATGGAGTCTCGCTCTGTCGCCCAGGCTGGAGTAAAGTGGCATGAGCTCGGCTCACTGCAACCTCTGCCTCCCGGGTTCAAGCAGTTCTCTGCCTCAGCCTCCCCACCACCACACCTGGCTAAATTTTTGTATTTTTAGTAGAAACAGGGTTTCACCATCTTGGCCAGGCTGGTCTTGAACTCCTGACCTCGTGCTCCACCCACCTCAGCCTCCCAAAGTGCTGGGATTACAGGCAAGAGCCACCGCGCCCGGCCTCCGTTACCCTTTCTACTGCACAGCCCTCATCACTATTCATTTCTGTCTCCTCCCCTGCTAGACTGAGACTGAGATCTTCTTTTACATTTTTAATTTTTTTTTTTTTTTGAGATGGAGTTTTGCTCTTGTTGCCCAGGCTGGAGTGCAGTGGCGCGATTTCGGCTCACCGCAACCTCCTCCTCCCATGTTCAAGTGATCCTCCTGCTTCAGCCTCCTGAGTAGCTGGGATTACAGGCATGAGCCACCGTGCCCGGCCACATTTTTTAATTTTTGGAGACAAGGTCTCGCTTTGTCACCCAGGCTGGAGTGCAGTGGCACCATCACAGTTCACTGCAGCCTCCAACTCCTGGGCTCAAGCGATCCTCCCGCCTCAGCCTCCTGAGTAGCCTGAACTACAGGCATGTGCCACCACACCAGGATAATCCTTTAAAAAAAAAAAAAACTGTAGAGAAGGATCTCACTATGTTGCCCAGGCTGGTCTCGAACTCCTGGCCTCAAGTGCTCCTTGCCCCTCAGCCTCTCAAAACACTGGGAGCACAGGCAAGAACCACCATGCCTGGCTTCGATGTCACATCTCTCAATGGCCATGCTACTCCAAGACCCAGGCAAAAAAGTCTAAGCCTGCAGCCCTCAGGATGAGCCGGGGAGGGGTGCATCAGGGGCATGGATGGTGAGGGGTGGTGTGGTGAGGGGTGGGGACAGCGGGGCGGGGGCACTGTTACCTCTTAACGCCGTAGGCCATGTTGAGCAAATTGTCCAGCCTGTGGAGGCAGAGGTGGTGGTCAGAGGTGGCTTCCAGTCATGCCCCCCTGCTGTGACACCGTCGGCCTGCCCTCCCCACCCCCACCCAACAGGCCTGCAGCAGAGCCCTGCCCCCGCCTGCCTGCTCCCTGCCCGCCCGGCTAGACACCGCCTGGCACGGAACCGTGGTCACTCAGGCACCGCCTCTCGCCTGCCCCGCCACTGCCCAGCCTGCACTGCCCTCCTCATCCATCCTCCCCCTCCTGGCCGGCGTGTCCCCTCTGGGCCCAGGCGCTGGGATCCCTGGGGAAAGATAACTGCTAACAAAGGCAACAGTAACTACCATAGCCAACATTCTCGCAGCACTTGAAGGGGTGGGTAACTTGCCCCGACCACCCAGGGGCCCACAAGGGGCTTCCATTGTCTCCCCTTGGAGTGACTACGAGCTTGGACTCCAGGTCCTGGGTTCGAGTCTCTGCTCTGTTTGGGCCAGGCAAACCCCAACACCTCTCTGTGCCTCAGAGTCCCCGTCCATAAAACAGGGACGACACAGCTCTGTTCTCATCGGGTTGCAGAAAAATAAGGGTGTCTAGCACACAGCAAAGACTCATGAAATATTTGGTATTATTACAGATGGGGAAACTGAGGCACAAAGAGATACAGTCACGAACCTGAAAGAAAAAGGGGCCACCAGAGCTGGAACCCAGTCAGATGACGCCAAAACCTTTTTTTTTTTTTTTTTTTCGAGACAGAGTCTCACTCCGTCGCCCAGGCTGGAGTGCAGTGGCAGATCTCAGCTCACTGCAAGCTCCGCCTCCCGGGTTCACGCCATTCTCCTGCCTCAGCCTCCCGAGTAGCTGGGACTACAGGCACCCGCCACCTCGCCCGGCTAGTTTTTTGTATTTTTTAGTAGAGACGGGGTTTCACCGTGTTAGCCAGGATGGTCTCCATCTCCTGACCTCGTGATCCACCCGTCTCGGCCTCCCAAAGTGCTGGGATTACAGGCTTGAGCCACCGCGCCCGGCCAACGCCAAAATCTTTAAATGCCAATTGTTGTGGCCAGCACACACCGAGTGCCTGCTGTATACGAGCGGCTGGCCTTGGCACTTGACGGATAGGCTCCTTGGCCCCATGTGTGCGCGCCCTCCCAGCATCCCTCCCCTGGCAGGAATGGGGTTCAGGCAGGGCACCTGCACGCTTGGGGGCACCCAGCCTAGGGCCGTCTGGGTGGGTGGCAGGGGGCTCACCGGAAACGCTGTGTCTGATGGTGTAGGGGGCCTGCGTAGCGCCGGGCAGACGACTGGTAGAGGTGGGTGAGCAGCGCCTGCCCCGTCTTCTGACTCGGGTTGTTCGCGAACTTGACTGTGATGGGCTCAGCTGCGCCCAGCGGCTTCTGCCCGTTCAGTCCTTTGATAGCCTCCTCAGCCTCAATCCTCTTGTCGAATCGGATGAATCCCACACCCCGAGAGACACCTGCCAGGGGGCGGGAACGTCCATCACAACGACCCTGTCCCCTCCTGTGTAACCCCACTCCTCCCTTCCCTGCTTCATGCCCTGACTCTCGGTCGGTTTCTCCACGTTGATCCCACCTGACTGACTTTGCCCAGCACCCCCACCAGGTGCCCCCTCCCTGACTGCCTGACCTGTGACCTGGTCCACCAGGATGCGGGACGTGATGATGCGGCCGTACTGGGAGAAGAGCTGCTCCATCTCTTTCTGGCTCATGGTCTTGGGGAGCCCACTGACGTACAGGTTAGCATCCCGGATGGATGCTGAACTGGGTCTGGCATAGGACACCTGGGTGAGGGGGTCAGACAGGCAGGGGTGAGGCAGAGACCCATTTCACAGATGGAGAGAGTGAGGCCACGTCTAAGCCATCACGGAGTTGGCGGAAGTGACCCATCCGTCACTCAATAAGTATCTCTAGAGTTGTCACCATGGGTGGGGCTGAGTCGGATATGGGAGAGGGGACACACAGTGGCTATAACAACTTGGCACTGCCTGTATAGAATGATGGGGATCTGCCACCTGGGGAGGACATGTCTCCCTGGGGTGACATGTGACCCCAAGGGGATCCTTGAATACCCAGCTCACATCACTATCACATGCTTGATAGTCCACTAACAAACATTGACTTTTTTTCTTTTTAAAGACAAGGTCTCACTTTTTAACCCAGGCTGGAATGCAATGGTATGATCTCAGCTCACTGTAGCCTCGACCTCTTGGGCTCAAGCAAGCCTCCCGCCTAAGCCCCCCCAAGTAGCTGAGACTACAGGCACCCACCACCACTCCTGGCCAGCTTTTTTCTTCTTTTTTTTCTTTTGAGATGGAGTTTTGCTCTGTCGCCCAGGCTGGAGTGCAATGGCACCATCTCGGCTCACTGCAACCTCTGCCTCCCGGGTTCAAGCGATTCTCCTGATTCAGCCTTCTGAGTAGCTGAGATTACAGGCATTCACCACTATGCCCAGCTAATTTTTTTATTTTTTATTTTTATTTTTGAGATGGAGTGTCGCTCTGTCACCAGGCTGGAGTGCAGTGGCGCGATCTCTACTCACTGTAGCCTCTGCTTCCCGGGTTCAAGCAACTCTCCTGCCTCAGCCTCCCGGCTAGCTGGGACTACAGGCATGCCACCACCACGCCCAGCTTTTTTTTTTTTTTTTTTTTTTTGTATTTTTAGTAGAGACGGGGTTTCACCTGCCACCATGTTGGCCAGGATGGTCTTGATCTCTTGACCTTGTGATCCGCTCATCTTGGCCTCCCAAAGTGCTAGGATTACAGGTGTGAGCCACCATGCCTGGCCTAATTTTTGTAATTTTAGCAGAGATGGGGTCTCACCATGTTGGTCAGGCTGGTCTCGAACTCCTGACCTCATGATCTGCCTGCCTCGGCCTCCCAAAGTGCTGGGATTACAGGCGTGAGCCACCTCCCCCAGCCTCAGCTAATCTTCAAAAAAAATTTTTTTTTTTTTTTTTGTAGCGACATGATCTCACTGTGTTATCCAGCTACACTGGGCCCCCCAGGGACATTCAGATCTTTAGTCATCAGCTCCATCCAACAACTCCCAAATGTCCTCAGTCTGCACCACTGGTGGCACCTGCGTCCAGGTGCCCCACATGAGGGGGTCAAGGGCCCTTCACACACAGCATGGGTACTTCCAGCTCCCGCCCACCTCCCATCTGCCCCGACTCACTAATGGCAGCTCTGTCCTCCTAAGTGCTTGTGTCCCCAGGTTCGGATTATTCTCGACACCTGTTCTTCACATGCACATTCAACCCACTGTAAATCCTGTAGGCTCCACCTTCCTCCTTATCCAGAATCCACACACTTCACCCCACTGCTACTGTCCCACCCTGGCCCAGCCTACACTACTGATCACCTGGACCAGCGTAGCAGTCTCCACGCTGGCCCTCCTGCTCCCATCCCCCACCATCTGTTCCCCGTACAGCAGCCAGAGGGCGCCTGTGAACACCTGAGCCAGGTCACATCCCCCATCTGCTCAGAACTCTCTATGGCTCCCACCTTCCTCAGCAGGAAAGCCCAGGTCCTTTCCTTGGACCACAAAGCCCTGCACATTCTTCCCCATCACACCCTTGCCCTCATCTCCCCTGACTTTCTGCTGCAGTTACTGTGTCCCAGCAACTTGAACTTACCCCATTTTTCCCAAACACACGAGGCATGTCTCAGCCTCAGGGCCCTGGCATTGCCTGTTCTCTCTGCCTGGAACACTCTTCCCCCTCTTCTTTCTTTGGGTCTCAGTTGAAACATCCTCCCTGTCCTCTCTCATCTAAATTTGTCCTCCCCTCACCACCCCTATTACTCTTTCTCAAAGCACTTCTCCCAACTAGGAATTAGACATATTTTAGCACTACTATCTGAATCACATTATTAATTAGAGTCCAACCCAACAATGAAATTCTCTGCAGGTGTTTAAAAAAATGGTGGGTCAGGTGCAGTGGCTCAGGCCTATAATCCCAGTGCTCTGCAAGTTCAAGGCGGGAGGATCAAGGGAGCCCAGGAGTTTGAGACCAGCCTGGACAATACAGCAAGACCCTCCCCCGCCCCTAACAATCTCCACAAAAAAAGAAAAAAAATTAGCTGGGTGTGGTGGCACACACCTGTGGTCGAAGCTACTCGGGAGGCTGAGGCTGGAGGATCACTTGAACCCAGGAGTTCAAGGCTCCAGTGAGCTATGATCACACCACTGCACTACAGCCTGGGCTACAGAGCAAGACCCTGTCTCTAAAAAAAAAAAAAAAAAAGATGGACATGTATATTTATTTCCCAGAGACGGTGGTGAGTGGCGAGTATGGTAAAATAGGGGACAGAAAAGTCTATTTACAAAGCAGGGAATATTGTGTGACCTTGTTTCATTGTATGTTTATCAATGTCCTGGAAGCATGGCCCAGAAGTCCACCTCTCAGATGCTCAGTGGGTGACCTGAGGACGAGGCTGGGGCGTGGTCATGAGCAATTCTCCCCCGTATCTATTTTTCCTCCCTCCCTCCCTCCCTCCCTCCCTCCCTCCCTTCCTTCCTTCCTTCCTCCCTCCCTCCCTCCCTCCCTCCCTCCCTCCCTCCCTCCTTCTTTCCTCCCTCCCTCCCTCCTTCCCTTCCTTCCTTTCCTTCTTTTCCTCTTTCTTTTTCTTGTGAAGTGAGGTTTTTGTTTGTTTTGAGATGGGGTCTCGCTCTGTTGCCCAGGCTGAAGTACAGTGGTGCAATCATGGTTCACCGCAGCCTTGACCTCCCAGGCTCCAGCAATCCTCCCACCTCGGCCTCCCAAAGTGCTGGGACTACAGGTGTGAGCCTTCGTGCCCAGCCTCTATTTTCTATTTCTTCTAATTAACCTCTTGATAGATAGGGGTCATTGTCAAGGGTCTGGCTTTTGTTTGGGACAGTGAGTTGAGACAGTGAGTTGTGAGAGTGTATGCCTCCATTTGAAATAACTAACTAAAAAATGAACAAAACAGATAAAGTAGTTTGAGAGTGAATGGGGGGGAGGGGTTCTGATTAATGCAATTTTGTGCACCTGGGGTTCTCCAGAAAAAAAAAAAAGACAATCACATCAGCCGCTGTCATGTCCGTAATAGTGATTTTTAAAATGACAGCCATGGCGGGAATGGTGGCTCACGTCTGTAACCCCAGCACTATCTGAGGCCGAGGTGGGCGGATTACTTGAAGTCAAGAGTTAGAGACCACCCTGGCCAACATGGTGAAATCCCATCTCTAGTAAAAATGCAAAAATTAGCCGGGCATGGTGGCAGGCACCTGTAATCCCAGTTACTCAGGAGGCTGAAGCAGGAGAATCACTTGAACCCAAGACGCGGAGTCGCAGTGAGCCGGGATCGCTCCACTGTACTCCAGCCTGGGTAACAGAGCGAGATTCCATCTCAAAAAAAAAAAAAAAAAAAAAGAAAAGAAATAAATCATGTCCATGCTGGGCGCGGTGGCTCATGCCTGTAATCCCAGCACTTTAGGAGGCTGAGGCGGGTGGATGACCTGAGGTCAGAATTTCGAGACCAGCCTGACCAACATGGTGAAACCCCGTGTCTACTAAAAAAAAAAATACAAAAATTAGCGGTGCATGGTGGCCGGCGCCTGTAGTCACAGCCACATGGGAGGCTGAGGCAGGAGAATTGCTTGAACCTGGGAGGTGGAGGTTGCAGTGAGCCGAGATCGCGCCACTGCACTCCAGCCTGGGCGACAGAGCGAGACGCCATCTCAAGAAAAAAGAAAGAAAGAAAGAAAGAAAGAAAGAAAGAATGTCCATATATTTGACGAGTTTCTCTTCTTTTTTTCTCTCCCATGGGGCTAGGAGCTGTGAGGGTACTTGCTGATGAATCAGATTTGGGTTGAGGGATTAGATTTGGGGGTAAGATCCTGGATGGGTATTGGAGGTCCAGCACCATCTAAGACACAGAGGAGGTTTTCACAGCCCCTTTCCCATCCTTCCATGACATGGGTTTCCCAAGAGCAAGAAGGGACCAAATTCCACCCACACCCCAACCTGGGACGGGGCCCCGCCCGTGGTATGTAGCTGGAGATATTTTCGGCAGCTGCCAGAGAGCCCAGGCCGGACTGACCACGCAACACCATCACACAGGCAAAAACACCCAGGGACAGACAGAAGGCCATGCAGTGCCGCCCCACTGCACAGCCTCAGAGATGAAACCAGCCAGAGGGTGACACAGGCCACTGTCACATTCTCAGCAACGTTCAGGTGGGAGTCTCAGAGATTACAGCGAAGGTCGTAGAACCACATACCCGTCACACCGCCGCACAAGCACACGGTGTCACGCCCAATCCCGCAGAGCAGGGCACAGGTAGACACACCCACACATCACTATGACACACAAACATCCTGCCAGAGCCAGACGCATCACTGAGGCCCCACCAGGTCACAGCCAGAGTCACAGTGTCACATGCACCTGTCAAATAATAAGCACCTCATCCTGGGCCGGGTGCAGTGGCTCACGCCTGTAATCCCAGCACTTTGGGAGGCTGAGGTGGGTGGCTCACGAGGTCAGGAGTTCAAGACCATCCTGACCAACATGGAGAAACCCCGTCTCTACTAAAAATACAAAATTAGCCAGGTGTGGTGGTGGGTGCTTGTAATCCCAGCTACTCGGGAGGCTGAGGCAGGAGAATTGCTTGAGCCTGGGAGGCAGAGGTTGCAGTGAGCCAAGATAGCGCCATTGCAATCCAGCCTGGGTGAGAGAGGGAGACTCTGTCTCAAAACAAAACAAAACAAAACAAAACAAAAACACCTTATCCTACAGACACATAGGGATCTACCCGAAGTCTTAAATACACAGATCCACTTGCCAGTGGCCATTCTATTTTTTTTTTTTTCTTTTTGAGACAGGGTCTTGCTCTGTTGCCCAGGCTGGAGTACAGTGATGCAAACATGACTCACTGTAGCCTCGGCCTCCTCAGCTTAAGTGATCCTCCCCACTCAGCATCTCAGGTAGTTGGGACTACAGGTGCAAGATGCCACACCCAGCTAATTACATTTTTTTTTTTTTTTTAGGAACAAGGTTTTGTCATGTTGCCCAGGTTGGTCTCAAACTCTCGGGCTCAAGTGATCCTCCTGCCTCGGCCTCCCAAAGTGCTAGTATTACAGGCGTGGACCACTGCGCCTGACCACAGGCACTCTCATAGACACTGTGTCCCACAACCATTGTGTCACAGCCAGAGCCACAGTGAGTCACGGGACACCTGGATCATAAACACTGTGTCCCATAGCTCAAGATGACACACACACACACACACATACACACACCACACATATACACACACACATACACACACCACACATATACATACACACACCACACACGTACACACACCACACACACATGCACACACATACACCACACACACACCACACATATACACACACACGCACCACACACACATACACGCACACCACACACACACACCACACACACATACACGCACACCACACACACACACCACACACACATACACGCACACCACACACACACACCACACACACATACACGCACACCACACACACACACACACATACACCACACACACACCACACATATACACACACACACACACCACACACACATACACGCACACCACACACACACACACACATACACCACACACACACCACACATATACACACACACACACATACACCACACATATACACACACACATACACACACCACACATATACATACACACACCACACATGTACACACACCACACACACATGCACACACATACACCACACACACACCACACATATACACACACACACACCACACACACATACACGCACACCACACACACACACACACACATACACCACACACACACCACACATATACACACACACGTACACACACCACACACATACACATACACCACACACACACATGCACACACATGCACCACACACACATATACACACACACCATACACACACACAACACACACCACACACACATACACCACACACACACCACACATACATACACACACACCACACACACCACACACACACCACACACACATACACACACATACACACACCACACATGTACACACACACATACACCACACACACATACACACACACCACACATCACACACGTACACACACACCATACATGCACACCACACACACACATACACCACACACACACCATACATGCACACCACACACACATACACCACACACACCACACACCATACATGCACACCACACACACACATACACGACACACACACACCATACACACCACACACACATTCATACACCACACACACATACACCACACACACATACACCACACACACACCACACACACGCATACACACACCACACACACATACACCACACACACACCACACACACGCGTACACACACCACACACACGCGTACACACATACACATGCACACATACGCTTACACACATATACACATACACACACGCAAGCAAATACTGCATCTCAATGTCACTGTGGTCTGGGGTCCTCATGCCCTGGGCTTCTGGGTCTATTTGGCCATGAAGGGACCCATTGGGTCACAACTTCACTCCCCCACCCCAATCCCCACCCCCCCACATCAGGAAAGGGAAGAGATTCCTGCACCTCTGTTCTCATGTGGAACTGGGGGCCAGATGGGCCACCCCCCTACCCTGGCTTCCTCCAGGGTCCAGGAGCAGATTTGCAGGGCGGAGCCCAAACACCCCCAGGCGAACCCAGAGAGGGGGGTTTCCATGACGATTCCCCCCCAGGGGACCTGGGCTTGTAGGGTCCCAGCTGCAGCTGCTGAGAAGGGAGGTTGTGGGGGAGGAGCGTTGCACAAAGATGGGGGATGGGCTGCCCCAATCCCACCCTCCCAGACCCTAATTAGGCTCCAGATGGCAGATGGGCCCCCACCCCCATTTCCATGACAAAAGCAGGGAGGGGACTGCTCACAGGACCCTGGTCACTCTGCCCTACAGGGCCTGGCTGACTCCCTGAGCCTCTAGAGATCCTGGAGCCAGTACTGTCCCCATTGACAGGTGAGGAAACTGAGGTTTCGAGAGGGAAAGTCATTGCCCCCACCCCAGCTGGGAAGCCTTGGAGGGGAGATTTGAGCCCCTCTGGGGATGAGTCCTGAAAGGCAGTGGACATGGATGTGTGGGGGCGGGTAGGTGGCAGTAGGGGGCTGGGGACAGTCAGTTGGGGTGGGCAGTCATGGAGGGATTGGAGAAGGAGGCACCAACCTTGATGGTCTTCGTCTGTAATTTGAGGCCGTTGAGGGTGTTGATGGCTTTGTCTGCATCATTGGGGTCAGAATAGTTCACAAACCCGTAGCCAAGGCTCTGCCCTGTGGGCAGAACCAGAATGATGACCTTCCCACCCAGCCTTGACACCTGCCAGTGTGCCCCCCAAACTCAGGCCTGAGAGACTGTCCCCTCCCCACCAAGATCCCATCTTCCTATTTTCAGATGACACCTTCGATGCTAGAGTCCCACCTGCCTCCCTCGCTCCTGAGACCTTCACCCAGGGGGCACACCTGTCTCCCCAGCAGACCTCACATCCCTAGACCACTTCCTGCCTCCATTACCCCCGAGACACCTCAGCAAGGGCCCCACCTGCCCCCATCACCTCTGTATTTCTGAGGCTACCACCTCTGCTCTCCCCCGCCCCCCCGGCAACTCCAGCAGCCACACCTGTGATCTTGTCCCGAACCAACTTGCAGGACTCGATGTCGCCAATGCTGCCGAAGAGACTCTTGAATTCATCCTGGGTCATGTTCTGGGGCAGGTAGTTGACGATGAGGTTGGTCTTGCTGTCGTCAGTGGCTCCATTTGTACCAAGGAGTGGCCCGTTGGGCAGGGCCGGGCCGGCCGGGCCCCCCCCCACCTGAGACTCCATGGCCCCCAGTATCTGCTGGAGATAACAGGTTGCATCCGCTCACCGCCCAGTCCCCACACCAGGGACCTTTGGGAATGAGTGGCTAGGCGGTGATGAATTAGCCATGTCTTATAGGGGCTTCATCATGGGAAGGGGTCACTTAATTATTCTAAGGATCGGAATAATGATGGGACTCCATATATTGGAATAAGCACCGAGGGAAACAAAAATCACCTGATGTCTTTTACTGCAAGAAGTCCCTTATATAACTACTATATATGCAAACAGAGGCCTAAAATCAACCTGTGCATTTACAGAATAATAAACGCTTTCACACCGGAAATGCTTTCACGCCGGGCGCAGTGGCTCACACCGGTAATCCCAGCACTTTGGGAAGCCAAGAAGGGCAGATCACCTGAGGTCGGGAGTTCGAAACTGGCCTGACCAACGTGGAGAAACCCCGTCTCTACTAAAAATACAAAATTAGCCGGGCATGGTAGCGCACACCTGTAATCCCAGCTACTTGGAGGCTGAGGCAGGAGAATTGCTTGAACCCGGGAGGCGGAGGTTGCCGTGAGCCGAGATCACGCCATTGCACTCCAGCCTGGGCAACAAGAGTGAAATTCTGTCTCAAAAATAAAATAAAATAAATGCTTTCGCTTTCAGAAAAGTAAGTAACACTTTTAGTAGCTTTCTTTGTTGTTGTTATTGTTCCTTGTTGGTTGGCTGCTCTGTCACCCAGGCTGGAGTGCAGTGGTGCGATCTCGGCTTGCTGCAACCTCTGCCTCTTGGGTTCAAGCAATTCTCCTGCCTCAGCCTCCTGAGTAGCTGGGATTACAGGCACATGCCACGATGCACAGCTAATTTTTGTATTTGTAGTAGAAATGGGGTTTCGACATGTTGGCCAGGCTGGTTTCAAACTCCTGACCTCAGGTGATCCACCCACCTCCGCCTCCCAAAGTGCTGGGATTACAGGTGTGAACCACCGCGTCTGGCCCCATTTTTAGTAGCTTTTTTTAAGAAAAAGGGTCTTGCTCTGTCACCCAGGCTGGAGTGCAGTGATGCCATCAAGGCTCACTGCATCCTCGACCTTCCAGGCTCAAGCAATCCTCCCACCTCAGCCTCCCAAGTAGCTGGAACTATAGGTGCATGCCACCATGTCCGGTTAATCTTAAAATTATTTGTAGAGATGGGGTCTCACTATGTGGCCCAGGCCAGTCTCAAACTCTTGGGCTCCAGTGATCCTCCCACCTTGGCCTCCCAAAGTGCTGGGATTACAGGTGTGAGCTACTATGCCTGGCCCTTTTAGTAGCGTTGAAGCCTCATAAGCCCTTCCCTAAACATATTTATTTCTCTCCTCCCACCAAAGGTAATTCCTATCCCAAATGTGCTAATTATGTCTTTTACTTCATGCATAAGATTCTTACTAGTCATTTACCTGCCTCCATCTCCCCTTGCCACCCCCAGTTTTCCCACTGAGCTATTTTGTTCTTTTGCTTTTATTGTATAACATAAAACACCTTCAAATAATGACAATTTTATTTTTTCATCTTCAGTCTATACCTGTTATCTATTTTTCTTGTCATTTTAGGGGCTACAGTGTGATAGCGGCTTCTTCACTCCTGATTTTTTTTTTTTTTTTTTTTTTTAAGACAGAGTCTCCCTGTGTCACCCAGACTGGAGTGCAATGGCACCATCTTGGCTCACTGTAACCTCCGCCTCCCAGATTCAAGCGATTCTCCTGCCTCAGCCTTCCAAGTAGCTGGGACTACAGGTGCCCACCACTACGCCCGGCTAATTTTTTTTGTATTTTTAGTAGAGATAGGGTTTCACTATGTTGGCCAGGCTGGCCATGCTGGTCTTGAACTCCTGACCTCGTGATCTGCCCGCCTCAGCCTCCCAAAGTACTGGGATTACAGGCGTGAGCCACCATGCCCGGCCCTTTATTCCTGATGTTAAGGGAGGTGCTTTAAACATTTTGCAGCTAAACATGATCTTTGCTATGGGTTTTTTTCCAGATGGCCTTTACCGGGTTAAGAACATTTTGTTTTATTCCTAGATCCTAAGACTTTTTAAAAAAAGGATGTTGAATTTTGCTGACTTTTTTTTACATCAATTGAAATAATTTTTTAGCTTTAATTAATTAATTAATTTTTGAGACAAGGTCTTGCTCTGTCGCCCAGGTTGAAGTGCAGTAGGGCAATCTTGGTTCACTGCAACCTCTGCCTTCCAGGCTCAAGCGATCGTCCCACCTCAGCCTCCCCTGTACCTGGGGCTACAGGTATGTGCCTCCAAGCCTGGCTAATTTTTTTTTTTCTTTGTACTTTTAGTAGAGATGGAGTTTTGGCATATTGCCCAGGCTGGTCCAAAACTCCTGGGCTCAAGCAATCCTCCTGTTTTGGCTTCCCAAAGTGTTGGGATTACAGGAGTGAGACACCGCACACAGCCCATTTTTCAGCTTTAATACATTAATGTCATGAATTATGTTAATTGATTTTCTTTTTTTGGTTGGGGTGGGGGACGGAGTTTCGCTCTTGTTGCCCAGGCTACAGTGCAATGGCGCAATCTCGGCTCACCACAACCTCCGCCTCCCAGATCCAAGCGATTTTCCGGCCTCAGCCTCCCAAGTAGCTGGGTTTACAGACATGGGCCACCACGCCTGGCTAATTTTGTATTTTTAGTAGAGGTGGGGTTTCTCCATGTTGGTCGGGCTGGTCTCGAATTCCTGACCTCAGGTGATCCACCCACCTCGAACTCCCAAAGTGCTGAGATTACAGGCATGAGCCACCGTGCCCAGCCATTAATTGATTTTCTAATATTAAACCAATCTTCATGGGATAAACCATACTTGGTCATGCATATTGTAGTTTTGTTTATATACATTGCTTGATTTAACTTGCTGAATTTTTTGGTGGTTTAGAAATTTTTACATATATGTTCAGGAGGATATGCTGTTTATTTAATTCACACAAAGACTCTAAAATGGTAGGAGCTGGTTGGGTACAGTGGCTCACGTCTGTAATTCCAGCATTTTGGGAGGCCAAGGTGGGCAGATTGCTTGAGCTCAGGAGCTGGAGACCAGCCTGAGAAACATGGCAAAACCCTGTCTCTACTAAAAATTTAAAAACTAGCTGAATGTGGTGGTGTGTGCCTGTAGTCCAAGACACTTGGGAGGCTGAGGTGGAAGGATCACCTGAGATCGGGAGGTCAAGGATGCAGTAAACCGTGATCACACCACTGCACTCCTGCCTGGGCGACAGAGTGAGACTCTGTCTCAAAAATAAATAAATAAAGTTGGGTGCGGTGGCTCAAGCCTGTAATCCCAGCAGTTTGGGAGGCTGAGGTGGGAGGATCACTGGAGGTCAGGAGTTCAAGACCAGCCTGGCCAACATGGTGAAATCCTGTCTCTACTAAAAATACAACAATTAGCCAGGTGTGGTGGCACACGCCTGTAATCCCAGCTACTTGGGAGGCTGAGGCACAAGAATTGCTTGAACCCAGGAAGCGGAGCCTGCAGTGAGCCAAGATCGTGCCATTGTACTCCAGGCTGGGTGACAGAGTGAGACTCCATCTAAAAATAATAGTAATAAATAAATAAATAAATAAATAAGGCCAGGCGCGGTGGCTCACACCCATAATCTCAGCACTTTCAGAGGCCGAGGCAGGCAGATCACCTGGGGTCGGGAGTTCGAGACCAGCCTGACCAACATGGAGAAATCCCGTCTCTATTAAAAATACAAAAAAAAAAAAAAAATTAGCCGGGCATGGTAGCACATGCCCGAAATCCCAGCTACTCAGGAGGCTGAGGAGAATCGCTGGAAACCTGGGAGGCAGAGGTTGCAGTGAGCCAAGATCCCACCATTGTACTCCAGCCTGGGCAACGAGAGCGAAACTCCATCTCAAAAAATAAAATAAATTAAATTAAATTAAAATAAAATAAAATAATTAATTAAATTAAATATTAAATGGTATAGGTTAATTTTGCTATGATGGATGGAGAATCTGAGGCTCAAAGATGTTAAGGAACGTGCTGAAGTCACATAGGTTATCTGCCGTGGCACTGGAAATGAAATGCAGACCCTCCGAATGTGAAGACCACTCTACAATTTTCTTTTCTTTTTTTAGAGACAGGGTCTTGCTCTGTTACCCAGGCTGGAGTGCAGTGGCATGATCGTAGTTCACCGCAGCCTTAAACTCCTGGGTTCAAGCATTGTTCCTGCCTCAGTATCCCAAGTAGCTAGGACTACAGGTGGGCGCCACCATGACTGGCTAAGTTTTAAACGATTTTTTGGGCCGGAGGCAGTGACTCATGCCTGTAATCTCAGCACTTTGGGAGGCTGAGGCGGGCGGATCATGAGGTCAGGAGTTCGAGACCAGCCTGACCCACATTGTGAAACCCCGTCTCTACTAAAAATACAAAAATTAGCTGGGCGTGGTGGCGCGTGCCTGTAATCCCAGCTACTCAGGAGGCTGAGGCAAGAGAATTGCTTGAACCCAGGAGGCGGAGTTTGCAGTGAGCCGAGATTGCGCCATTGCACTCCAGCCTGGGCGACAGAGCGAGACTCTGTCTCAAAAAAAAAGAAATTTTCTTTTTTTTGGTAGAGATGGGGTGTCACTATGTTGCCCAGGCTGGTCTCAAACTCATGGCCTCAAGCAATCCTCATGCCTCAGGCCCCCAAAGTGTTGGGATTACCGGCATGAGCCACTGAACCTGACCCAATTTTCTTACTGTAACAGTCAGCCAGGCTGATACCGGCTCTGACAACTCACTATGTGTCTTTGGATATGCCTGCTAGGGCCTCTGTTTCACTTTGCTGAAAATTCAAAACAACTGGCAAGAGCTATATGAAGGGCTATGTAGAGGAGAATTTTAAAACCACTTCAGAGTTCAGCAGGAAACGGTGCTGGGATTTGACTGACCTTATCCGTCAGGGACATAAGAAAGTCAAGTAGCCAGCATTTCCTTACATCTTCTCCAGTGGCACAGTTGGCACATAGATTTGCCCTCACTTGAAAACCTGAACTGGGCCAGGCGTGGTGGGTCACAGCTATAATCCCAGCACTTTGGGTGGCTGAGGCGGGTGGATCATCTGAGGTCAGGAGTTTGAGACCAGCCTGGCCAACATAGCGAAACTGTCTCTACTAAAAATACAATGTCATCCCAGCTACTCAGGAAGCTGAGGCAGGAGAATTGCTTGAACCCAGGAGGCGGAGGTTGCAGTGAGCCAAGATCGCACACTGCACTCCATCCTGGGCGAGAGCAAGACTCCATCTCAAAAACAAACAAACATACTGATTGGTAGTGTCTTCTTGGAGGAAAGAATTAAGAAGAATTCAGAAACCACATTCAGGCCAGGCGTGCTGGCTCATGCCTGTAATCCCAGTACTTTGGGAGGCCGAGGTGGGAGGACTGTTTGAGCTCAGGAGTTCAAGCCCAGCCTGGGCAACATAGTGAGATCTTGTCTCTAAAAGAAATTTAAAAATTAGCTAGTCATGGTGGCTTGCACCTGTGGTCCCAGGTACTCAGGATGGTGAGACAGGAGGATCACTTGAGCCCAGGAGGTGGAGGTTGCAGTGAGCCATGATGGCACCACTGTACTCCAGCCTGGGCAACACAGTGAGACCCTGTCTAACACACACAAAAAGAAGGAGAAGGAGAAGAAGCTGGGCACGGTGGCTCATGCCTGTAATCTCAGCACTTTGGGAGACCAAGGAGGGTGGGTAGCCAGAGGTCAGGAGTTTGAGACCATCCTTGCCAAACATGGTGAAATCTCGTCTCTACTAAAAATACAAAAATTAGCCAGGTGGGGTGGTGGGCGATTGTAATCCCAGCTATTTGGGAGGCTGAGGCAGGAGAATCGCTTGAACCCGGGAGGCGGAGATTGCAGTGAGCTGAGATCACACCACTGCACTCCAGCCTGGGTGACAGAGTGAGACTGTCTCGAAAAGAAAGGAAAAGGAAAAGGAAATGAAAGGAAAAGGAAAAGGAAAGGAAAGGAAAGGAAAAAAAGGAAAGGAAAGGGAAAAGGAAAGAAAAAGAAAATAAATCACAGTTTTCAGTAGGAAAGATCACTGTGATTGATTAGCAATGTCTGCTGTGGCCACAGAACTAGAAACAGCCAGCAGGTACACATTATCTCGGCTATCCCAGACTCAAGCTCCAGTATCTTAATTGTTCCCAAATACTGGCTACTACTGTGTGCCAGGCACTGTGCAAAGCACTCTACATGCAAGTTTTCTGTTCTTATTCATAACAATCCTAAAAAGAGAAGTTTTCCTCCCCCATTTCACCCCCACTTAATACATGAGGAAACTGAGATATTTTAAAAATTGCCAAAGATCATGCAGCATATAAATGGTGGTGGAACGGATTTGCATATGAGTTTTTCTGATCCAGAGTGTGCATTTCCAACTTCCACTGCCAACCAAGAACGGTGCCAGCTCTAACATTTCCCAGCTGTGCATCCTCAGATAGACTACTTAGTGCTTCTGAGCCTCTGCTCCATTTTGCTCCAAATTACAGTCACATTGGCCTGGGGTACGAGCTAAAGTCATATGCTGAAAAGCATCTGGAATTGGTTAGTTATGTCTGTCACGGGCATGATCATGGGAATTAAAAAGCAGGCTTGTCACATCCATCATCCGTGCCTCATAATACACTTACATTATTTATTATTATTATTATTGTTAGAGACGAGGTCTCCCTCTATCACCCAGGCTGGGGTGCAGTGGTATGATCATGGCTCATTTCAGCCTAAACCTCCAGGGCTGAAGTGATCCTTACACCTCAGCCTCCTGAGAAGCTGGGACTACAGGCATGTGCCACCATGCCTGGCTAATTTTATTTTATTTTTTTGTAGAGATGGGGTCTTGCTATGTTACCCATGCTGATCTCAAACTCCTGGCCTCAAGTGATCCTCCCACCTTAGTTTCCCAAAGTACTAAGAATTCAGTTGTAGCCAGGCACGGTGGCTCACACCTGTAATCCCAGCACTTTGGGAGGCTGAAGCAGGCAGATCATGAGGTCAGGAGTTTGAGATCAGCCTTGCTAACATGGTGAAACCCTGTCTCTATTAAAAATACAAAAAAATCAGCTAGGCAGGTGGCGGGTGCCTGTAATCCCAGCTTTGAGGGAGGCTGAGGCAGGAGAATTGCTTGGGAGGCAGAGGTTGCTGTGAGCCAGGACCGTGCCATTGCACTCCAGCATTGCACTCCAGTCTGGGCAACAGAGTGAGACTCCGTCTCAAAAAAAAAAAAAAAAAAAAAAAATTTCAGTTGTGAGCCACCATGCCTGGCCTATTATTCTTTTATTTAAAGATGGGGTCTTGCTATGTTGCCCAGCCTGGAGTGCAGTGGTTATTCACAGGTGCAATCATAGTGCACTGTAGCCTGCAACTCCTGGACTCCAGCAATCCTCTCATCTCAGCTTCTCAAGTAGCTATGACTACAGGCATGTACCACTGCACGGGGCAATACTGTTATTTTAATGAGTGTTCCGTGACACTGAGCATCCACTGAGTGCCAGGCACTGTGTGAAATACTTCGAGGCATATTTTCAGTTAGCCTCCCAACAATCATAAAAGACTGAGAACACATTCTCCATTTTACAGGTGACAAAAGTGAATTCAGAGGCATTAGGTGGTATGAATTTCAGACTTCAGTCCTGGATCTGTTTGCAGAGCGGTTTTTCATCGTTATGGCCAATGCCTTGTCTGGCTATGTTGCCCAGGCTGACCCTGAACTCTCAGGCTCAAGTGATTCTCCCACCTCAGCCTCTCCATTAGCTAGGACTACAAGTGCAATTCATCATGCCCAGCTAATTTTTTATTTTTTGTAGAGATGGGATCTTGCTATGTTGCCCAGGCTGTTCTCAAACTGCTGGTCTCAAGGGATCCTCCTGCCTCAGCCTTCCAAAGTGTTGGGAGTACAGGCGTGAGTCACTGCACCTGGTCACCATCTACTTTTTCTTTTTGAGACAGAGTCTTGCTCTGTCACCCAGGCTGGAGTGTAGTGGCACAGTCTTGGCTCACTGCAACCTCCACCTCCCAGGTTCAAGCGATTCTCCTGCCTCAGCCTCTGAAGTAGCTGGGACCACAGGTGCGCGCCACCATGCACAGCTAATTTTTTGTATTTTTAGTAGAGACAGGGTTTCTCCATGTTAGCCAGGCTGATCTCCAACTCCTGACCTCAGGTGACCCGCCTGTCTTGGCCTCCCAAAGTGCTGGTATTAAAGGCATGAGCCACCACGCCTGGCCCATTTACTCTTATAAAACAGATGGCACAGAAGGTCAGCTCCCCGGCATCTCCAATTTGCTGAGTTGCTCCTGGGAGGGCTGCCTGGAGGACTACTCTGAAGACACATCCGACCTCAAAAGGAACATGCATTGGGTTGATTAGCAATGTCTGCACGGCACCTGCTGTGATGCAGTAACGTGCACTGCACAGCTCTGCATTCCTGTCTCCTAACATTAATACTTAACTGATCGCGTAACCATGTATTGAGGTGCCTGTTGTGTGCCAGAAAAAATTCCTCATGTGAAACTTCCAGGCGGTTCTCCTGCCGTTGAACATGATGAGATTCCTTTCTCCATTTAATACACGAGGAAAGAGTCTCCACAAAGGGATAGGGTGACTGGGGAGGCTGAGACAGGAAGATCACTTGAGCCTAGGAGTTTGAGAGCAGCCTGGGCAACACAGTGAGATCTTGTTTCTGACAAAACATTTCCGAAAAAATTAGCTGAGTGTGGTGGTGCATGTCTGTAGTCCCAGCTACTTGGGAGGCTGAGGTGAGAGTATCAACTTAAGCCCAGAAGTTTGAGGATGCAGGGAGCATGATCATGCCACTACACTCCAGCCTGGGCGAGAGGGTGAGACCCTGACTCTTAAGGGAAAAAAAAAAAAAAAAAAAAAAAGGAAGGAATAGGAACAGGGTTGCACAGGCAGCAAATGGTGGAACAAGAATTCAGGCCAGGCACAGTGGCTTACGCCTGTAATCCCAACACTTTGGGAGGCCTAGGTGGGAGGATCAAGTGAGGTCAGGAGTTCGAGACCAGCCTGGTTGACAGGGTGAAATCTCATCTCTACTAAAAATACAAAAATTAGCCAGGTGTGGTGGTGGGTGCCTGTAATCTCAGCTACTCAGGAGGCTGAGGCAGGAGAATCACTTGAACCTGGGAGGTGGAGGTTGCAATGAGCTGAGATTTCACCACTGTGATCTAGCCCGGGCGACAGAGGGAGACTCTGCTTCAAAAAATTAAAAAAAAAAAAAAAAAAAAAAAAGAATTTAGTTCCAGGGTTTGGACTTTAGAGCCCACACTCCTATAAAAGACCAGTAATATAATAACAAAATAATAACCGCAAAGCGAAGCTGAGTATCTGCTCTCTGCCATGGCCCTGGGCATCATGACATTTAAACCCACTCCATCGGTTGAGTCTATTAATTCAATTCAACAAATATTTACTGAGGGCTACACATGCCAGACTCCATCCTCCTCACGTTGTCCTCTGACAGTTAGGTCACCTCTCTATGCCTCTCTGTTCCTCCTTAAGGAAGGTATGGCACAGAGGTCTCACATGTATGGAGATGGATTCTGAATTTGCATCCTGGTTCATTAAGGGTTTTGTGGGGTTTTTCTTTTCCTTTTTTACTTTTGAGACAGGGTCTTGCTCTGTTGCCCAGTCTAGAGTGTAGCGGTGCGATCATGGCTCACTGAAGCCTTAACTTCCTTCTGCCTCAACCTCCCAAGTAGCTGGAACTATAGGCTTGCACCACCCAGCCGGCTAATTTTTCTCTTTTTCTGTAGAGGTGGGGTTTTGCCATGTTGCCCAGGCTGCGATCCTCCTCCCTTAGCCTCCCAAAGCGCTGAGATTACAGGTGTGAGCCACCATGCCTGGCCCTGGAGATGGATTCTGAATTCACATTTAAGCTCATTGAGGTAAGAGTTCTATGTTGAGTTGATGATATTTGCTATAAGAGCACAATAAGCAGTTGTCAGTACACAAGCAACTGCATCTGGACGTGCTAGATCCCTTTTTTTTTTTTTTTTTGAGATGGAGTCTTGCTCTGTTGCCCAGCCAGGAGTGCAATGGCATGATCTTGGCTCAGTGCAACCTCGGCCTCCCAGGTTCAAGCAATTCTCCCGCCTCAGTCAGGTAGCTGGGACCACAGGTGTGCACCATCACACCTAGCTAACTTTCTGTATTTGTAGTAGAGATGGGGTTTTGCCATATTGGCCAGGCTGTTCTCAAACTCCTGACCTCATGTGATCCACCCACCTTGGGCTCCAAAAGTGCTGGGATTACAGGCACGAGCCACCGCACTAGAGCCCTATTTTTGAACTCCACTGAGCATGTGCCAAGTTTTCACTGACCTCCCACAACCACAGTGAACGGTAAGAAGGGTCTGCTCCATTTCTCAGATGGGGACACTGAGGGTTAGTCACAGGGACCTATGACTTGTCCAGGGTGACAGGAAGAGGTGGAGGGGATAGTGTCAACATCTGACTCCTGATCCAATGACCCCAGAGCCGAAAGAGTTACCGGTTGACCCCCTCCCATGGTGTTCCCAACTTGAACGGAGTGAAGAGGTGACTGGGTGGGTGAGACCCGGGTTCTTGAGGCCCAGCCTGCTAATCTGGCCACCACCCCTTCTCCCTCCCATCTGTGCCAGAGCTTAGCAGGACCAGTGTCGCGTTTCCTCCGCGGCTGAGCCGGCTGAGCTGATAATGGGGATCAGATTGATGGAGGCCACACCCGCCCTGCCCCAGCCTGCAGTAAGTGCACAGCCTGGGATGGTGGCTACATGGGCATCAAAGGGACTTCGGCAACTGGCCCCAGACAGAGATGAGGGGGGTGGCAAAGAGGGCAGATCAAAGATGGAGGGTTAGGGAAAGTTCTCATTCTCTCCAGTGCTTCTTGTAAGTCTCCCAGACTTTTGGTTTCTCGCTGCCTCTTTCTTCCTGTTTCTCTCTCTTCTCCACTGTCCTGCCCTCTCCCTGAACCGTTCTGTGTCCTTGGCCTCATCACTCTCTCTTCCTCTTTTCCACCATTGCACATACATTTGACGTACGGGGTTTTGCAGTGAACACACCTGAGGCCACTTGTTTCTTAGAACTTCCTGTGTCTGACCCCCACGGCCCCCAGCTGCGCTCCCTGGCCCCAGTCACAGTGACAGATGCCTGGGATACCGGCGACAATAGGGCATTGAGTGGCTATGCATGGTGAGGCTGGGCTACCACGTGGTGCTGACTGAGCCTCCTACTTCTGGGCCCTTCTTCAATGCAGGGTCCTTGTGGTCTTAATTTATCACCTCTCTTCCTCCCATCCTGTCCCCATGATACATCTCTGCCCAAGTGCTCGCTCACTGGAGAACCTAGGTCCTCAAGGCCCTTGTGTGACCTCTGACCACACCCTCTTTCCCTTTGTGCATTAGTTCCCTTTTTCAAATGAGAGAACCGATCAGAGGACGCCTAGGAGGTGCTGGACTGTTGCGGGAGTTCTGAGGTCCTCAGGAGGCCACACTCCAGTTCCCAGACCTGGGTGAGCAGCACGAGGCCCAGAGAGGGAAAGGAACTGGCCTGAGGTCACACAGCAGGTGAGCCAGGTCTCCGGGACCTCATTTCTCAGACCCAGGTGGGCGGGTCCCAGGGTCCAGGAGGGGAGAGGCCCAGGCATGGAGGGAGCGCCAATCATGCCCCCACCCCCACTGCTAGCCACGACTCGAAAAGGGGCCCGAAAGAGACACAGTGCACAGAGACACACACGCAGAGACGGAGAGATAGGAAGAGTGGAAGAGGGAGGCCCGGGCGCCGGGACCAGACAAAGGACGCGCGGCGGCGCGGGGAGCGGAGTCGCGCGGCAGGGGCGGGGGTGGAGCCGGGGTGGGGCTATAACTGGCCAGCCCCGCCCCCGGGATACGCCCGGGCTGCCGAGTGGGAATCCGAGGGCTCGGGCGAGGCCGGGCCCCCGGGGCCATGGGGGCGGGGCCTAGATGGGCGTGCCAGGGCGTGGCCAGGCAGGGCGTGGCCGGGCGGGAGGGGCCGCGCGCTCGGGAGCTGACCAGCTCCGTGGCTGCTGAAAGCACCGAGCGCGGGGCTAGCGGTGCGGGCCGGCAGGCGGGCGGGCCGCGCTCAAGGTCACCTCGCGGCCCAGAGCCTTGGCGAGGTGGGGAGCCTGGATCTGGCCTAGGGGGACTGTCTCGGCCTCCTACCCCATCTCCCGGGGGGCGGGGACCCGGGAGCCTGGAGGTGCCCCCCCAACCCGCGGGCCCTCCTCTCCCCTCCCCCTCCCCGCAGCCCGAGGCGCCCGCGCGAGGCTGCGGCCCGCGAAGAAGCGCTGAGAAACAAAGGGACGCTGCAGCGGCGGCGGCGGGCCCGCAGGGCCTCCGGGCGCGCCCCCTCCTCTCCCCTCCCCGCTTGCCGCAAGGTCGACGGGCTCGAGGACGAGACTCCCGCCTCCCGGGTGCGGCCGAGGCCCGGGGCGCGCGATCCGACGCCACCCGCTTTCCCAGGGCTCTCGGGGATGCCTTGTCGCTTTGGCTTGGCCCAGCACCAGTGATCGGGCCCTGCGTTTGCCTGGGCGGCCTGCGGGGTCTGGGCCTGGATGGAGGAAGCATCCTTAGCCGCCGCGGCCCCTCCCCCATCAGGCCTGCGGGAGAGGGGGCAATCCGGCCTCCAGGGCGGCGTCGGACGCCCCCCGAATCACAGCCAGGCTCCCTAAGGCCCCTCAGGCCAAGCTCTAAGCGCCCTCAGCACTCTGGGCGCGGCCCTGCCCACTCTCAGGCCCCGACGCTCGGTCCTACCCCCCCAACCCGGGCCTAGCTAGGCCTGGTCCTACCCCCCCCTCCGCCGCACCCGCCCAATCTCCGCGGAGCCTGGGCCCAACTCCTCCCCGTCCCGATTCCCTTTCGGCGACAGGGGAATACCTACAGTGACCATTCTTGTGTGCCCGGCGGGCGCGGTCCGTGTTGAGGGGGGCTCCGGGGGTCGTGCACTCCTAGGGGGGCGCCTGATGCTCACGCCGGGGTCCCGCCCGGGCGGCCTCTGGTGCGGCCGCTGCAGATGTGGCGATGAAGGCGGCGGCTCCCTCGAGGGCCAGGGACGGGCCCGAACCCGGGGATGCGCGCGCGGATGGCCGGGCCCCGGGGTGGCCTGCGGGCGGCAGGGGATGGAAAGAGGGAGCGGGCGCGGGGTTGAGGACGCCCCCTGCGCGGCCCCGCGGGGCCCGGGGAAGTTGCGCTTCCCGACAGAGATCGCGGCGCTCTGCCTTTCGCCGCCGCCCCTCGGTCGGCCCTGTCCGGTCCCGGGTGTTCAAGTCCTCTCCCCTCGCCCACCCTCCCTCCCTCCCTCCGGCCCGCGCTGCGCGCTCCGCGCTCTGGACCGCGCCGCCGCCGCCCCCAGCCCTTTATAGCAGCAGCTGCCAGCGCCGGCGTCGCTCATTGGCCGCGGCGACCGAGCTCCGCCTCCTCGCGGCTCCCGACGGCGCGGCAGGTGGAAGTGAGCGCGCGCTGGTAGGGACTCTGAATCCCCCAAAAAGCGCATCCTAGGTGCTTGGGTTGCCAGATTCGGGCCCTCCTTCCCTCGAGGCCCTTGTTTCCTACCTTGGCACCCCTTCTTGGGCTGGCTTTCGGGCCAGGAGACGGGCTCCCTTCCTCCGTCCAGCTCCTAGAGCTGGAGGAGCCAAGAGAACGAGGAGGTATTAGTGGCCTGAATATGCGACCTTCCAGAGGTGCTGTCAACCGGGGGGATTGGAAAGGGACCAGGAACCAATATTTTAGTAGGCAGAGGTCTGGGTCCCCAGATTTGGAGGCACGAGGTGTAGACCACCTCAAGACCACGGGGGAGGGTGGCTACTGTGGCCCTAGTCTTCTGCAGAAGGAGACAGGGACGCTGTTGGTTTTGAGTGATCTGGGTCCTTCTAGGGTTCAAAAGGTAAGGACTAGCACTCCCCAGTGCAAGGGAACTCCGCACTGCTCCGAAGGGGGTGAAAAAGTTTGGGGCTCAGTGTTCTGGACAATCATCGCTGGAGCCATGCAGCTCCGGGAAACCACGGATCCTTCTCGGACCCCACAAAACTGGGGTGGGTGGATCTGCCACATAAATGTCCTGGCTTTCTGGGCTCCTGATTGGTCCTCCTGACAGTGGAGTCATGCTCGCTCTCTGCTAGGGGAAACCTGGCCTCTCTCTAAGGCGTTGGGGCTGGCGCAGCCGCCTTTGGTGCGCGGGCGCAGGTGCATGTTTACGTCGGGGCACGGGAACTAGCACACATTGGGGCGGGGTCGCCGGGGCGTGAGGCTTCAGCACCACAGACAGCAATCCGACAGTTCGGTCGAGGGCGCTGCCAGCAAGGTAGCCCGGACCCCCTAACTGGAGAGTGGCAGTCCCCACCCTATCGTCGTTCCTGCACGCCCTTTAGGCTCCAGACTGTCAGAGAGCGCCACCAGCGAGGAGAGCCTAATTTGCCCAATCAGGGGCGGCCCTTGAGATAACCAATTACTGGAAGATGCCCTAGAGATCAAGCCAATGGGAGCGCGCGCACCAGAGGATGCTGCCGCGCCTGGGGAGGGCAGGCCAATCGCTGTGACCCGCGCAATAGGGGCGGTGGCGGTGCGGGTCCCCGAGTGGCCCCTCATGGGCTCGCCGGGGCGACCTGACTGCGGACGCTAGGGGCCCCAACCGATGGTCTGTTCCCCACCCCATGCTCCTCCCGGTTTCCGTCATCGGAAGCTGTGCTAGAAGGGGGGCTGCTCCTGGGCGCGCGGACCCCGCTGCGGTTCCCATGGAAACCTGCCGGCTCCGGCTGTGCGGGGAGAGTGGAGGGGACCTGCCTCAGCTGGGAGGGAGCTCGCGGGGGCGGCCCCAGCGGCCGGACTCGCTCATCCTCGCCGATTCTTCTGTCCCCGGCTGGGGTAGCCCCCCGGTCCGCAGCAGAAACTGAGGCGTAGCTGGGGCCCCGCCCCATCCCCCGAGCTGGTGAGGAGCCGGCGGGGCCAATCTGCGCGTGGCGCCACAGGGCTCCCCTGGGCACGTGCCTGAGCTCGCGGCTGCGGTCCCCAGGGTCACGTGGCTGCGGCCACCGGAGCCTACGCGCCTCGCACGCCACCTAGCGGACGCGCCTCGATCCCCGCCCCTCTCTCTAGCGGCCCGCAGGAGGCGGCGGCCTCAGCATCCTCCTCCGGGAAATGGGGCCAGGGCAGCCGCCGCCAACTCCCCTTCCCCCCGCGGCTTCCTGTTTTAGGAACACGCCGAGCTGGTTCTACCTCGGGGCTTTGGCACTGGCTGTTCCTCTGGCCTGAGAATTTCCTCCCCCAGCGTTCTTCAAGGATAGATCTTTGTCATTCTGGCCTATGCGCAAATGCCACCTCCTGACCACCGACCTAAACAGCATCCCCAGAAAACAACGCATCACTCTCTCTTTTGCATGGTGCTTGTCGCTAGCTGCAGATGTTTCTCATTTTAGGGGTTTACTGAACACCTCCCCATCTCATCCCGGAAGCTCACTGAAGGTGGGACATGGGTGCTCCATAAAAGAGGAGGAGTGGGCATTAGGGTCCTGAGTTCTGGGAGATGCCCAGAGACCCCAGACCCCCAAGTCCCACCCCATCCTGTGGGAGCAGGGGCTGTGCGGGGCTGCCGGGCCCAGGGACATCCCTCGTTTCCGGCCTCGCTCAGGAAGGGATCAAGTAGGCTGGAGACAGAGAGGGGACCTGGCACCCCAAATCATTCAGGCCTAGGGGAAGGGCATCTCCTTTCTCGCTCTTTAATCTCACTCTGCTCTCTTGACAGTTCCAGTAATGCAGCCCCAGGTACCAGCTCCGAAAAGGATGCGGTGGGGCAGGGTGGGGAACCTGCCCAGGGGGCCCAGCCCTGGGGCGGGGCGGGGGCGCCTCCTTCCGGCCCGCGGTCCGGGCGGCCCTCGCAGCTGTCCAGGCCACAGCAAGCCCGGGAGTGGTGTCCGAGCGGACGAATAAATAGGGGTGGTCAGTCGTCAGGTGGGTCAGGTGGGCTTGTGATCCGGGTGGCTTTTAAGCGTGTGGAACTTGACGCTGTCCAGCTTCTCAAAGCGCTTCCCGCAGCGATCACACGTGAAGTTATACTGCACCTCCGCAGTGTGCTTCTTCATGTGCCAGTTGAGGGACGCCCGCTGCCGGCACTGGTAGCCACAGATCTCGCACCTGCCAGGAGCCCGTGGTGGCACGGGGCGGGATCAGAGTGGGCGGGGCGGGGCCCTACAAGGCCGAGCGCAGGTGGAACTGGGCCCAGGCACTGTGTGGGGGCGAAGCCGCCCCTGGGACCTGCTGGGATCCCCTCCCCACCCAATCCTCTAGCGGCACGGGGCGGCCTGTCACTCACTGCAGGGGAGTCTCGCCGGTGTGCGTGCGCCGATGTACCTCCAGGTGGTTCTTCCTCTTGAAGGACTTGCCGCAGGTCTCGCAGGTGAATTCACGGACACCTGGGGGAGGTGGGGACCGAGGCTGAGGACGGTGGGCTATGGGGTGTCTCTGATGTGCTGCAGACTGTGATGCTAGAAGGAGCATCGGGCTGTATCCTTGGATCTCCCAGGACTGCAGGTGCAGGCCGACCGAACCCTACGTCCTTCCCACGCAATTGCCCAGAAACGCAATCAAGCAGAGCTGAGATCGAACTTGGGTCCCTGAGGGGCATAGGGTGCAAACTGCCAAGCCAACGTGGGTTTGAATTTGTCGTGTGTGTGTGTGTGTGTGTGTATGTGTATTTTGAGATGGAGTTTCGTTCTTGTTGCCCAGGCTGGAGTGCAATGGCCCAGTCTCGGCAACCTCTGCCTCCCGGGTTCAAGCCATTCTTCTGCCTCAGCTTCCCGAGTAGCTGGGATTACAGGCGTGCGCCACCCACCATGCCCAACTAATTTTGCATATATATATATATATATATATATATATATATATATATATATTTTTTTTTTTTTTTTTTTTTTTTTTTTTTTTTTTGAGTCAGAGTCTCGCTCTGCCACCCAGGCTGGAGTGCAGTGGCCGGATCTCAGCTCACTGCAAGCTCTGCCTCCCGGGTTCACGCCATTCTCCTGCCTCAGCCTCCCGAGTAGTTGGGACTACAGGCGCCTGCCACCGCGCCCGGCTAATTTTTTGTATTTTTTAGTAGAGACGGGGTTTCACTGTGTTAGCCAGGATGGTCTCGATCTCCTGGCCTCGTGATCCGCCCGTCTGGGCCTCCCAAAGTGCTGGGATTACAGGCTTGAGCCACCGCGCCCGGCCAATTTTGCATATTTAGTAGAGACGGGGTTTCTCCACGTTGGTCAGGCTGGTCTCGAATTCCTGACCTCAGGTGATCTGCCCGCCTCGGCCCCCAAAGGGCTGGGATTACCACCGTGCCCAGTCTTGTCCTCGATATTTGAACTTTGGGTGATTTTGCATAAAAAAGAAATCTTCTGCCCAGCGGCTCACACCTATAATCCCAGCACTTTAGGAGGCCAAGGAGGGCAGATTGCCTGAGGGCAGGAGTTGGAGACCAGCCTGGCTAACATGGCGAAACCCCGTCTCTACTAAAAAAAATATACAAAAATTGACTGGTGTGGTGGTGGGCGCTGTAATCCCAGATACTTGGGAGGCTGGGGCAGAAGAATTGCTTGAACCTGGGAGACAGAGGCTGCAGTGAGCTGAGATCAGATTCCCGCCTGGGCAACAGAGTAAGACTCCATTGCAAAAAATAACCATATACACATAAAGAAAAAAAAAACCCCAAACTTCTGATCTCCTGTGATATCAGCAGCTCTGGCCCTCAGCGCCATGCCCTATCGCTGGACACAGGCACCATGGCTCTCCACTGGGTCCCTAGCCTAGGCAAAAGACCTGCATCTCTGCCGCAAGTGGAAACAGAAGCCCAGTCCCAAGCCAGCTGCTCCTCTCTGCCCAGCTCTCCTTCCTGCTGCTGCTTGGGTGGGTACTGGTCTGGCCTGTGGCCCCAGGTGCTATTATAGGTTCCAATCTGGAAGAGCAGTGGCGGTGTCAGCTGCTCCCTAAGTCTTGCATGAGACCTGCTCATGAGCATGGGGTTGTGGGAATAGGAGGGAAGAAGGCCAGCCCCACCCAATTCCTGTGATTGATTGGTAACAGTCCCTGTCGCTGTGGCTCACATAGTTACAGCTTACTGAGGACAGGGAGCAAGCTCCTGGGGTGTAGCCCTGTGCCTGGAGACCCAGCACTGGGCTTTGACCCGCCAGCCCTGGCCCAGGCTCCCAGCCCCATGTCCCTGTGTCCCCTGCTCATGCAGCCAGCTGGCCCAGGGCCTGACCTGAATGGATGATCATGTGCCGCCGCAGGTGGTTGGATAAATAGAACTTCTTGCCACAGCCAGGATGAGGGCACACTTTGGTCTTTCCTTTCCGATGCACAAGATTGACGTGGTTCTGGGGACGAGACGGGCAGGAGTGGGTCCCACAGGCCCACGGAAGGGGCTCTGGGAGGTGGGGAGAGATGAGGGCAGCTGGAAGGCAGGCTGGGGCTGGCCTCCCCAGGAGAAGGCGAAGAGGTGTACCCTTGCCCAGCTCAGAGATTCCCAGGGGCACAACTGGGGTTAAAAGGCAGCTTTTCTTTTTTATTTTTTGAGATGGAGCGTTGCTCTGTCGCCCAGTCTGGAGTGCAGTGGTGCAATCTCGGCACACTGCAAGCTCTACCTCCCAGTTTCATGCCATTCTCCTGCCTCAGCCTCCCGAGTAGCTGGGACTACAGGCACCTATCACCACACTGGCTAATTTTTTCTTTTTGTATTTTTCAGTAGAGACGGGGTTTCACTGTGTTAGCCAGGATGGTCTCGATCTCCTGACCTCGTGATCTGCCCGCCTCAGCCTCCCAAAGTGCTGGGATTACAGGTGTGAGCCACCATGCCCGGCCAAGGGCAGTTTTATTGAACACCTACTATATGCCAGGCTCTGGACTGGGGTATCTGTCAACTCTGTGAAGGGCCCAGCTATTAGCCCAATTAATCGATGGGGAAACTGAGGTTCAAGGCTCAGTGGTTTGGCCAGGGTCTTACAGGTGGCCAGTGGCAGGACTGGGATTGGATTTGAGGGCTGTCAGCCCCCATGGGCCTGGAACAGGCAGCCCCAGTTGATTCATTCCTTTATTCTTTCCCTGTTTAATTTACTAGAGCAACCCTGGCTCCAGCTTGCAGGCCTGGCTTGCACTAGGTGCTTAACACATGCTCAATCAAAGCATGGCATGGCACATTCAAAGGCCTCTTGTTGCATCCTCCCACGCCAGGTGTGGGGTGTGACAAGTCCCTGTCTTTGCCTTCAGAGGCACCTCGTCAAATTCCAAGGGACAAACTAGAGGTAGGACACCCTGGTGGTGCCATGGCCTGGGCCTTGTGGGCCTGGCCCAGGCTGCTCCGGGTGGCGGCCTCACCTGGAAGCTGCTGAGGGCCACGTAGACTTGGCTGCAGCCCTCGTATGGGCAGTGGAACATCTCCAGCAGGCCGTCAGCATCCATCACCCGCGACCGCTTGCTCCGCCGCCTCCTGGAGGGGAAGGGGCCATGACATCAGGGCTCCCACACCAGGCAGGCTGGGAGACTGCGGGCCGCTCCTAGCCCTCGCCCTCACCCTTGCCCACCCCGGCACCCACTTTTCGGGCTCCTTGGGGATTTCGTAGATGATGGCTGACATATCGCTGCCGTCCAGCTCCTCCCCGTCTGCCTCTGCCTCGGGCTCTGCGCTTTCAGGCACCGTCGTTGCCAGTTCCGGGGCTACTGGCTCCTCCTTCTCCTCCTTCTTGAGCAAGCATAGGTCCTCCTTCTCTACGGGGTGGACACAGGGTGGTGTCCGCAGGGGACGAAGGCTGCCAAGGTGCCCACTTCAAGGGCCACTCCTCACCCGGCCCCTCCCAGGCCCAACCACCCCTGGCCAGAGGCCATGGCAGCTCCCCCAGACCTTTCTTGGTCTCGATGCCTGCTACTGCAGTGGCGTCCGTGGTGCTAGGCTGGCTACCCTCGGGCTCTGTCTGGGTGTAGGCCGCCACACCCTCCATCATGGCACAGGGCCCCTCCTCGCCCAGGCCACCGCCGGGGGCACCGCTGCCTGCTGCCATGTTGAGGTGAATGCCCTCAGCCGTGAGAGCGTCGTAGCCAGGGCCCGCGATGATGATCACCTGTGAGCCGGGCACCATGCCTGGCATGGGGCAGCTGGCCACCACCTCACCCAGGGCCTCCTGCGGCATGTTCTCAAAGAGGGCGCCGGGGCCCGCACCCACTTGCACAGGCACTGGCACGCACACCACCGTCTCCAGGGCTTCGGGCCCACTGCCTGCCGGGTTGGGGCACAGCGGGGTACCCTGCTCAGCCAGGCTCTCCACATGGTGGACGTCAAAGGGGATGTGCACGCCCTCCTGAGTGATGAGCCCGCTGCTGCCCACCGGGCTGGTGGGCGTCACCGCCGCTGCCGCTGCTGCAGCCTTGACTGGCTGGCCTTCAGGGGGCTCCTCAGAGTCAGAGCCAGAGCCAGAGCTGGACGAGTCGGAGCTGCCGGCCACCAGCCCATTGCCCACTGTGGGGACAGAAGAAAGGGAATGGTTATGATAGCTGCAGCCACTGGTATTTGTTTATTTAGTTTTTATTTTATTTTTCTCTTTTCTTTCTTTTTTTTTTGAGACAGAGTCTTACTCTGTCGCACAGGCTGGAATGCAGTGGTGCAATCTCAGCTCACTGCAACCTTGGCATCCCAGTTCTAGTGATTCTCCTGCCTCAGCCTCCCAAGTAGTTGGGACTACAGGCGTGCGCCACCACACCTGGCTAATTTTTGTATTTTTTGTAGAGACGGAGTTTCACCATTTTGGCCAGGCTGGTCTTGAACTCCTGACCTCAAGTCGTCCGCCCACCTCAACCTCCCAAAGTGATGGAATGACAGTCGTGAGCCACCGTGCCTGGCTGAATTTTTATTTTTTTCTGTTTTGAGATGGAGTCTCGCTCTGCCACCCAGGCTGGAGTGTAGTGGCACAATCTTGGCTCACTGAAAGCTCTACCTCCCAAGTTCACGCCATTCTCTTGCCTCAGCCTCCCGAGTAGCTGGGACTATAGGCGACCGCCCCCAAGCCTGGCTAATTTTTTGTATTTTTAGTAGAGATGCGGTTTCACCTGTTAGCTGGGATGGTCTCGATCTCCTGACCTTGTGATTCGCCCACCTCGGCCTCCCAAAGTGCTGGGATTACAGGCGTGAGCCACTGAGCCCGGCCTGAATTTTTCTTTCCTTTTTTTTTGAGACAGAGTTTTGTTCTGTCACCCAGGTTGAGTGCAATGGCATGATCTTGGCTCACTGCAACCTCTGCCTCCTGGGTTCAAGTGATTCTCCTACCTCAGCCTCCCAAGTAGCTGGGATTACAGGCACGCACCACCACACCTGCCTAATTTTTGTATTTTTGATAGAGACGGGATTCCCCATTTTGGCCAGGCTGGTCTCGAACCTCTGACTGCAGGTGATCCGCCCACCTGGACCTCCCAAAGTGCTGGAATTACAGACATGAGACACCTCGTGTGGCCCTGATTTTTCCAAGTAGAGATCAGGTCTTGTTACACTACCCAGGCTGGCCCTGAACTCCTGGGGTCCAGTGATTCTCCCACCTTAGCCTCCCAAAGTGTTGGGATTACAGGTGTAAGCCACATGCCCGGCCAGCGGTTGGTATTTGTTGCGGGCTCTTCAGGGGCTGGACAGTAACCCTCTCACTGCCTAAAACAGCAATCACTTCTCAATCCCCACTGTCCCTAACTGTTCCAAGATGACTGACCCAGCTGACTACCCCTACTCCAGGGCACACTCCTCTCTCAGCCCTCAGACCCACACTCTGGTGTCTTGGGCCCTTCCTGTGGCTCCTTCCAAGTTTATTTGGTTCATGCAGGCCTGGAAGGCTCGGCCCGGGGCCTCTCCTCAGTGCTCACCTTACCCCCAGGCTTGCCCAGGCTGATGGGGTTAAAGGCCACCCTCCGATTCTTGATGCCAACTGAATGTCCAATAATTCAATCCAATCTGACATTATCTTCCTGGAGTGGGCGTCAAATCCTCCAAGTTAAAGGCTCAGTCCCACAAGACCGCCTGACTTCAGATGTCAGCTGCAAGTCCTGGGCTACCCTGTATGTCTGACCAATGGGCTATAAATGGGGGGTTTCTATGACTCTATCCTCAGGTTCGATAATTTGTTAGAACAACTCACAGAACTCAGAAAATGGCTCTACCTATGACTGCAGCTTTATTATAAAGGATTCAACTCAGCGACAGCCAAAGTTTTTGTTGTTGTTGTTGTTGTTTGTTTTTTTTGAGACAGAGCTTTGCTCTGTTGTGTAAGCTGTAGTGAAGTGGTGCAATCTCGGCTCACTGCAGCCTCCGCCTCCCGGGTTTAAGTGATTCTCCTGCCTCAGCCTCCAGAGTAGCTGGGACCATAGGCATGCGCCACCACACCAGGCTAATTTTTTTTTTTTTTTTTTTTTTTTGGTATTTTTAGCAGAGACGGTGTTTTATCATGTTGGCCAGGCTGGTCTGGAACTCCTGACCTCAGGTGATCTGCCTGCCTCGGCCTCCCAAAGTGCTGGGATTAGAGGCATGAGCCACCGCGCCTGGCTAAGTATGTATTCTTATTATCACTACAACCACCCAGGGCCTGGTGACTCCATGTGCAGCTTCTGCCTAGACCTCCATGTCGAGCTCCAGATTCTTCCATCTCACTGGCCCCCTAAGAGGGTCTCACAGGCATCTCAAACTCAGATCTGCAACACTGAGCTCTGTATCTTCCCTCCCACAAGGCCTGCATTGCTCACGGGTGTCCATGACTCAGCGGATGGCAGCTCAGTCTCTCCAGTGGCTCAGGCCAAAGTCCTGGGGCTCTTCTTGACTTCTCTCTCACACCCACTTCCAATCTGTCAGCAAAACCTGTTGGTGCTGCATCCAAACTACATCCACCTGCAGCCTGACTGCTTCTCCCACTTCCCCTGCAGATGCTAGTCGTGACCCCACCAGCCTCCTGCCAGGGCCAGGGCAGTCCCTTCTGTTGGGTCCCCGGCTCCTGAGAACCTGCTCTTTACCTCCTGTGAAAAAGGCAGGTTAGCTGCTCACTAAATCCCTCTGTTCCTGGCACCAGCACTGACTACACTTCCCAGCATCCCTTGCGGGTAGGTGTGGCCGTGTGGCTGAGACCCAGCCAATGGAATGCAAGTGAACAGGTGCTCCCAAGGTTGAGCCTCCACTTTTCTCCCCACCTGCCAGCCAGGATCCAGAAGGAGGCTGGAGCCATAGGAAGGAAAGAACCTGGGTCCACGGATGAAAGGCAGTCTGCAGGATGGAAGCACCAGGCTTTGTGTGTGGGAAACAAACTACTGTGCCAGGTCATAAGAGCGGGGGTGTGTCTGTTTCAGGAGGTGTTCCATCACTTTCTGCCCTCGCCTCCTCTCCTAATGTCCTTGGAGACACTAGATAAGTTCCTGTCTCAAGGCCTTTGCACCTGCCGTTCCCTCGGCTTGAATCTTCTTTTTTTTTGAGATGGAGTCTTGCTCTGTCACCCAGGCTGGAGTGCAGTGGCGCAATCTCGGCTCACTGCAAGCTCTGCCTCCTGGGTTCATGCCATTCTCCTGCCTCAGCCTCACAAGTAGCTGGGACCACAGGCGCCTACCACCACGCCCGGCTAATTTTTTTTATTTTTAGTAAAGACGGGGTTTTACCGCATTAGCCAGGATGGCCTCGATCTCCTGACCTCATGATCCTCCTGCCTCGGCCTCTCAAACTGCTGGGATTGCAGACGTGAGCCACTGCGCCTGGCCGGCTTGAATCCTCTTCTGTCTGACATCTGAGAGGGCTCCTCCCTCCCCTCCATCAGACCCTTCATTAAAGGGTATTTTTTCCGGGAGAATTTCCTGACCATTCTGCCTCAAATAGTTCCTTTTTCCCTCCTTTATTTTTTCCCAAAGCACGTACCACCTTACAGTGCACTCTATATTTTATTTTATTTTTGAGATGGAGTTTCACTCTTGTCACCAGGCTGGAGTGCAATGGCGCAATCTCAGCTCACTGCAACCTCCACCTCCCTGGTTCAAGTGATTCTCCTGCCTCAGTCTCTTGAGTAGCTGGGATTACAGGCATGCCTGACCATGCCCCGCCAATTTTTACATTTTTAGTAGAGACGATGTTTCACCATATTGGACAGGCTGGTCTCAAACTCCTGACCTCAAGTGATCCACTCGCCTCAGCCTCCCAAAGTGCTGGGATTACAGGTGTGAGCCACCACCCCCGGCCTATATTGTAATTAATTTATTTTTTCTTGAGACAGTGTCTCCCTCTGTCACCTAGGCTGGAATGCAGTGGCACAGTCATAGCTCACTGCAGCCTCGGGCTCCTAGGCTCAAGCGATCCTCCTGCTTCAGCCTCCTAAAGCACTGGGAGAGGTGCACCACCATGCCCAGCTAACTTTTTAATTTATTGCTAGAGATGGGGTCTCACTATGTTGCCCAGGCTGTTCTCTAAGTCTTGGCCTCAAGCAATCCTAACTTGGCTTCCCGAAGCACTGCGATTACAGGCTTGAGCCACTGTGCCTGGCCTATGCTCTATATTTTTATTGGTTTATCCTGCTTACAATCCGCTTCCCCTCAAGAATGTAAACTCTGTAAGGCTGTGGGGTCCCTGTGCAGAGCCCGCCGTGCTGAGAAGGTTGCCTGGTGCGCAGTGAGGGTTCGTTCCAATAAATGAATGAATCTTCACTCCCCGATCTTGGCTCATTGCAGCCTCTGCCTCCTGGGTTCAAGTGATTTTCATGCTTCTGCCTCCCAAGTAGCTGGAAGTACAGGCATGCACCACCACACCTGTCTAATTTTTTGTATTTTTAGTAGAGACTGGGTTTTGCCATGTTGCCCAGGCTGGTCTTGAACTTCTAGCCTCAAGTGATCCATCTGCCTTGGCTTCCCAAAGTGCTGGGCTGGCATTACAGGTGTGAGCCACTGTACCTGGCCCTTGGGAGTGTTTTGGTTGTTTTTGTTTGTTTGTTTTAGACAGAGTCTTGCTCTGTTGCCTAGGCTGGAATGCAGTGGCATGATCTTGGCTCACTGCAACCTCCGCCTCCTGGGTTTCAGTGATTCTTCTGCCTCACCCTCCCAAGTAGCTAGGACTGCAGGCTTGCGCCACCATGCCCAGCTCATTTGTGTATTTTTAGTAGAAATGGGGTTTCACCATGTTGGCCAGGCTGGTCTTGATCTCCTGGGCTCAAGTGATCCACCTGCCCGGCCTCCCAAAGTGCTGAGATTGGCTGGGTGTGGTGGCTCACGCCTGTAATCCCGGCATTTTGGGAGGCCAAGGCAGGCAGATCACAAGGTCAAGAGATCGAGACCATCCTAGCCAACGTGGTGAAACCCTGCCTCTACTAAAAATACAAAAATTACCTGGGAGTGGTGGCGCATGCCTGTAGTCCCAGCTACTCAGGAGGCTGAGGCAGGAGAATCGCTTGAACCTGGGAGGCGGAGCTTGCAGTGAGCCGAGATTACCCCATTGCACTCCAGCCTGGGCAACAGAGTGAGACTTTGTCTCAAAAACAAAACAAAACAAAACCAAAGTGCTGAGATTACAGGTGTGAGCCACTGCGCCCAGCCTTTGTTTTGGGTCTTTAGTGAGTAAATATGTATAAGGGCTTAGGACAGCAGGAGACTCAAAGTAGGCACTCTGTAAGTTTCCTATTATCTCAGTGCCATTCAGGGCAGTGAGATGCCCACTCTTGATGGACCTGGGGTGGCAGCAGGGTTGGGGATAAGGAGGATCAGCCCCTCTTTTTAAATCATTTTCCCTTGTCCTGTCTTCTGCAGGGTGGGCAAACCCCCGGCACCATCCTGAAGGAGGGGGCAGTTGCTTAATGAGCGGAGGGAAGGGCCAGAACAAGCGTCTGGGTCCACCTGACTGCAGCGTCTGCTAAGTCTGGCTGACCCCAGACTTCTCCCCAGGTAATGACAGCACCAACGGAAATAGCCATGGGCAAGGCACAGTGGCATATGCCTGTAATCCCAGCACTTTGGGAGGCCAAGGTAGGAAGATTACTAGATCCCAGGAGTTTGAGACCAGCCTGGGCAACACAATGAGATCCCGTATCTACAAAAAATTTAAAAATTAGCTGGCTGTGGTGGTGTGTGCCTGTGTTACCAGCTACTCAGGAGGCCAGGGTGGGAGGATCACTTGAGCCCAGGAGTTGGAGGCTGCAGTGAGCTATGATTGCACCACTGCACTCCAGCCTGGGCAACAGAGTGAGACCCTGTCTCTAAAAAAGTAAATAAAAATAAAAAATTAGCCAGGTACAGTGGTTCACACCAGTAATCCCAGCACTAAGGGAGGCCAAGGCAGGGGGATCACTTGAGGCCGGGAGTTCAAGACCAGCACTGCCAAAGCGGTGAAAATCCATCTCTACTAAAAATACAAAAATTAGCTGGGCATGGTGGCTCACGCCTGTAATCCCAGCTACTGGGGAGGCTGAGGTGAGAGAATTGCTTGAACCCGGGAGGCAGAGGTTGCAGTGAGCCAAGATCTCACCACTGCACTCCAGCTTGGGTGACAGAGAGAGACTCTGTCTCAAAAAAATAAAATAAAATAAGGCTGGGTACAGTGGCTCATGCCTGTAATCCCAGAACTTTGGGAGGCCAAGGTGGGTGGATCACCTGAGGTCAGGAGTCTGAGACCAGCCTGGCCAACATGGTGAAACCCCATGTCTACTAAAAATACAAAAATTAGCTGAGTGTGGTAGCAGGTGCCTGTAATCACAGCTACTCGGGAAGCTGAGGAAGGGGAATCGGTGGAACCTGAGGGTTGGAGGTTGCAGTGAGCCGAGATCATGCCATTGCACTCCAGCCTGGACGACAAGAGTGAGTTGGGGCATAAGTAAGCTGCTCTGGGCATCACCCACACCCCAGCCTGACCCATCACCAAATGGGTCAGTCAGACCACTCCTGGGGCTTGGGGTTCCTTGACTGCCAAGTGGGGCTGATAACAAGGCCATGTGGAAGATGTGGCTCTGGGCAGGGCCAGGAGTGGCATACAGTGAGGAGGGCAGTAAAAGGCAGAGGAGGGCGGAAGGCAGGTCCCAGATCATGGGACGGGGCAGCCGAGGGGCCACTGCATGCTGGGAGCCTGGCCAACACTTGGTGGGACGGTCGTTGGCGAGGGTGCCCACCCGGAACACCTCTCGCCCCCGGCTTCCCCTTGGCCAGCTGGGATGCCACCTGCTCCGAGATGCCAGCCAGCGCAGGCTCAGCCCCGGTGACTGCCCCACCCTCAGCCCTGACAGGACGCCTGGCAGTGTGCCCCACACTCCTTCTCCAGCCAATGCCAAACCCCTGAGGCTGCCGGCAGCCCCCTTACCACTCACCGGGGCCAACTGGGCCTCCCTCACTGAGTGCCTGCCCCATGGGATGGGAAGGAGAGAGGCAGGGACCGTGAGGGTGCGGATGGAGGAGGAGAAAGGGGACGGAAGGAAACAAGAGAAAGAGAGGGAAGGAGGATGAGACAAAGAAAATGAAAGATCAAGGAAGGAGACAGAGGCAGCTCAAGGGAGGAGAAATGGGGAACAGGAGGGGAACAGAATGGAGGGGGAAGGCAAGAAGCGAAGCCTGGAAAGGCAGAAGGTGAGAGAATGCAACTGGGAGCCGGAGAAAATCAAAAAGGAGGTAGCGGCCAGCTTAGCCAGGGCTCAGGAGAGCATCACAGCCTATGGAGCCATAAGGCCTGGGTGGTTTAGGCGGCCGTTTCACCGTGGGGGCCGAGCCCTGCCCCAGCAGGCCTGCCCCCGCCCCAGCTGCCAAGCCAGGGCTCCTGGGCCCTCAGCCAGCCCTGCTCGGGACTGGCCTTGGGCACAGATGGGCAAACTGCTCTGTCAAGAGGAACTGCCTCCCCGTTCGGGCTCTGTAAGGACTCAGAGGGCAAGGCCACGAAGGGCTCGGCCTGGCCCACCGTGTCCCTGCTCTGTCCCACTGCCAGAGCCAGAGCCACTGTGGCCACTATTCTGTTTGTGATGCTAGCCTAGGGCTAGTAAGAAGCCCCCAGACATGGGCGGCCCCCGATGTGCCCTCGCCCCACAGACCCACCTTTGTCACTGTCTGGGTCTGAGTCACTGAGGGGCTTCAGGGGCGAGTGCAGGTCCTGGAAGTAGCGGTGGCCAGCTTCGCACTGCCACACGGCCGTGGTGTACAGGCCGAAAGTGGGGTCTAGCTCCACCAGGTGCGGCTCGTACGGGCAGCGGTGCTTGTGGTCCTCATACCAGATCACCACGTTCTTCAGGCAGTTCACGTTGCGTCGCCGCCCTGTGGACACAGGGCCGAGGGGTGGGTGTAAGGGACGGGGCTCAGCCCATGGTGACATGGCTGCCTGAACCACCGGGGCCTTATGGGTCCCATGGGTTGGGAGGCCCTCCTGAGTGCCATCCAGGCCTGCACCCAGTTTAGAGGGGGAAACTGAGGCTCAGAGAGGAGAAGCACCCCCTGTAGGTAATGCGGACTGTTCTATTGGCCAAGTCATGTAAACAGTGGAGCCTGGCGCACAGTAGGTGCATAATAATTGTTAGCTGCTTATTATTGTTCTCATCTTCATCAAACGCCAAGACCAGTGCAATCCTCAGGCCCACGACTCCCAGGCTCCCACCCTAACGAGCCCCTGCAGCCGCAAGAGGGCGCCTGTGAACACCCGAGTCAAGTCTGTTCCCTCCTCTGCTCAGAATCCACCATGAGCGCCAGGCGCAGTGACTCACACCTGCAATCCTAGCGCTTTGGGAGGCAGAGGTGGGTGGATCACTTAAGGCCAGGAGTTTGAAACCAGCCTGGCTAACATGGAGAAAACCTATCTTCACTAAAAATACGAAAATTAGCCAGGCATGGTGGTGCATGCCTTTCGTCCCAGCTACTTGGGAGGCTGAGGTAGGAGGATCACTTGAGCCCAGGAGGTAGAGGATACAGTGAGCCGAGGTTGCGACACTGCACTCCAGCCTGGGCGACAGAGCAAGACCACCTTCCTCAGGGTAAAAGCCAAAGTCTTCCCTTCGGCCCACAGGGCCCACTGTGACTTGTCACCTGGCCCTCACCCGCCTGGTGACTCCACTCCATTCCACTCCAGCCACACAGCCTCCTCGCTATTCCTGGAGGGGGCTAGGTGTGGCCCACTCAGGGCCTTGGCACGGGCTGTGCCTGCTTCCTCCAGATAACTGTCTTGCTCCCTCCCCACTTCACTCAGGTCTCCCCCAAATGCACCCTCTCAGAGAGGCCGCTCCCTGCCCAGTCACTCTAGCCAATCTTAGCTTGCTGTCCGTTTTCTCCAGGTAGTACCTAGATGCCATCTGCGGCCATTTGTTTACATGTGCCCTGTCTGTCTCTCCCACCAGAATGTCAGCTGCTCAAGAGCAGGAACACTGCTGTTTTGTTCCTCCTGTACCCCCAGTGCCCCCACAGGGCCTGGTACACAGCAGGTGCTCCAGGAACATTTGCTGGATGAAAGAACACTGTATAAAGGGTGGGCATGGTGGAGCCGGACCGCCTGGGTTTGAATCCTAGCTCTGCCCCTTCCAAGCTGGGTAGCTCCGGGCAAGTGACTCAGCTTCTCTGAGTCCCAGGGGCCTCCTCTGGGCTGGGGAGAATAAGGGATTCCCATCCCTGAGGGCTGCCAGGCAGGAGGGAGGGAGTGAAGACATCTCCAGGACGCAGAACAAGGCTGGGCACACAGTGAGTGCTGGGAAATGGTATCTGACTCGTGTGATGGTCCTGGTCCCTCGGCCAAGCGCGAGGACAGCATGTCCCCCACTCCTGTGGGCCGGGAGATGAAGAGGGGCCCAGAAGAGGTGTTTGGGTCTAGGGAATGCGCCCAGATTCTCCAACCATGAGGGCAACAGAGTCATCACCCACAGCCGCCTCTCCAGCCCAGTCCTTTCCCTTCTCATTGCGCTCCTCATCCCTTGAGGCCTCAGGGTGAAGGTCATGGCTCCCCCCCGCCTCTGGAGAATCCTAAGGGGAGGGGCTCACTGCCACCAGCTGGCCTTCACCCTGCTGGACATGGCCTGCGACCCCTAGCTCCAGAGCTCAGAGCTGAGCAGACCCTGGCTGTTCAGACTCCCACCGACTGGTGGCCAGCAAGACAGGAGGGGCAAGCTCCAGACCTCCCCTCTAACCACCAGTGCCTGGCTCCCCCTGCCCTTAGGGCTCTGCACAAGCTGTTCCCTCTGCTTGGCTCTCCCCTGGCTGACTCCCATGCCGGAAGCAAGAGACTGAGGGAGCCAAGGACACTGCCTGAGACATGAGACACGCAGACCTGGGTTTGAAGTCTGGCTCTGCTGGTTCCAACTGTGCTGCCCAGGGCAGCAACCTGGCCTCTCTGGGCCTTGATTTCCATATTCCCACCACTCCCAACTCTCCCCACCTCCCCCAGGCTGAGCCTCCACTTACTTTTCTTCCGCTTTGGCTTTTTGGGGACCTGCTCCCAAGGCTTCCTGCAACAGAGAGAGGCAGTGAGAGTGAACACAGGGCCAGCGCTGGGTCTGTCTGACCCGTAAGTAATTACAGTGACTAAAGCCACTGCTCATTGTGCACTGAAACGAAATCTCAACTTTTTTTTGTTTTTGAGATGGAGTCTCGCTCTGCTGCCCAGGCTGGAGTGCAGTGGTGAGATCTCAACTCATTGCAGCCTCTGCCTCCCAGGTTCCAGCGATTCTCCTGCCTAAGCCTCTCAAGTAGCTGGAATTACTATAGGTGCACGCCACCACACCCGGCTCATTTTTGTATTTTTAGTAGAGATGGGGTTTCACCATGTTGACAAGGTTGGTCTCGAACTCCTGACCTCAGGTGATCTGCCCACCTCCGCCTAAAGTGCTGGTATTACTTGGCTGGTGAGCAGCCACGCCTGGCCTGAACTTTTTTTTTTTTTTTGGAGGCAAGGTCTTGCTCTGTTACCCAGGCTGGAGTGCAGTGGCGCAATCTCAGTTCACTGCAATCTCCACCTCCCGGGTTCAAGCGATTCTCCTGCCTCAGCCTCCTGAGTAGCTGGGATTACAGGCTAATTTTTGTATTTTTAGTAGAGACAGGGTTTCACCATGTTGGTCAGGCTGGTCTTGAACTCCTGACCTTGTGATCTGCCTGCCTCAGCCTCCCAAAGTGCTGGGATTACAGGCGTGAGCCACCGCTTTTTGAAGGAGTCTAGCTCTATCACCCAGGCTGGAGTGCGGTTGTGCGATCTCGGCTCACTGCAGCCTCCGCCTCCCAGATTCAAGCGATTCTCGTGCTTCTAGAGTAGCTGGGATTACAGGCATGCACCACTATGCCCAGCTTGTGTGTGTGTGTGTGTGTGTGTGTGTGTGTGTGTGTGTGTAGCTGGGATTACAGGCATGCACCACTATGCCCAGCTTGTGTGTGTGTGTGTGTGTGTGTGTGTGTGTGTGTAGCTGGGATTACAGGCATGCACCACTATGCCCAGCTAGTGTGTGTGTGTGTGTGTGTGTGTGTGTGTGTGTGTGTATGTGTGTCTAACCTCAGGTGATCCGCCCATCTCAGCCTCCAAAGTGTTGAGATTACAGGCATGAGCCACTGCGCCCAGCCCGGAATCTGAACTTTTATGTACCTGTCCCCAACTCCAGCACTCAGGCCCCTCGCTTGGACTCTCTCCCCTACTGCCACCAGCCCTGGGAGAGGCCTCTAGCATCATCACCACCTCAAGGAGCAGGAAAAACAGGCTTGGAGGGGTGAGGCCACCTACGCCCTGGGTCCCACAGTCAGGGAGTAGAGAAGTAACAAAGTGGGTATGAAAAGTTGGTGTGGAAGCAGAATTCCAAGATGGCCCCCACAGTTCCCCTGGGATATATGCCCTGTATGATCCTCTTCCCCTGAGCAGGGCAGGCCTGTGAGTAGGACTGGATATCAAGCCTTGGTTAGGTGACTGTGAGTTAATCAAAAGGAAGCATATCTTGCAGGGCACAGTGGCTCAAACCTGTAGTCCCAACTACTTGAGAGGCTGAAAGTGGTCTTGGCCCACAGCCAGCAAGACAGTGGGTACTGTCTGGGTGTGGTGTCTCACACCTGTAATCCTAGCACTTTGGGAGGCTGAGGCAGGAGGACTGCTTGAAGCCAGGGGTTCAAGACCAGCCTGGGCAACATAGCAAGACCCCATCTCTATTTATACATTAAAAAAAAAAAAAAAAGTCCAGGCTCAGTGGCTCATGCCTGTAATTCTAGCACTTTAGGAGGCTAAGGCGGGTGGATCGCTTGAGGCCAGAAGTTGGAGACCAGTCTGGAAAGCATGGTGAAACCCTGTCTCCACAAAAAATACAGAAATTACCCAGGTGGTGGCATGCGCCTGTAGTCCCAGCTACTCAGGAGGTTGAGGTGGGAGGATCACCTGAGCCTGGGGAGGTCAAGGCTGCAGTGAGCCACGATCACGCCACTGCACTCCAGCCTGGGCAAGAGTAAAACCATGTCTCAAAAACAAAGAAACAAACAAAAACAAACAAAAAACGATCGTCATCATGGTACAGCCCTGTCACTTAATCATCAATAAGCAAACGGTACAATGATCATTATGATTATCAGTATCATCATAGAGCCCGGGTCCCCTGGCCTCCCTGCTGTGGCCCAGACCTGCTCTTGCCACAAACATACTAGTGTCTAGACACAACCAGTCTAGTGTCTCTTACCAGCAAAACTGTCCGCCCCCTCTGACTCCTGCCCAGCCCTGTACCAATTCTCGGTACCATACCCATCTGGTTCCCAGGACTGCACCTTGGGGCTCTTCCATCCTTCCTGCCCCAGGCTCTGCCCCTGCCGCCGGCTCTGCTCTTCCAGGTCCCATCCCATGTGACTCTATCCCTTCCCACGCTCCACCCTCCCCTGCACATGGCCATACTGGCTGTGGAGACCCCCACCCAACCCAAAACCCAAGTCTGGCTCTGTCACCAAGGTTGGAGTGGAGTAGCGCTATCTCGGTCACTGCAACCTCTGCCTCCTGGGTTCAAGTGATTCTCCTGACTCAGCCTCCCGAGTAGCTGGGATTACAGACGCCTGCCACCATGCCCAGTTAATTTTTGTATTTTTAGTAGAGATGGGATTTTGCCATGTTGGCCAGACTAGTCTTGAACTCCTGACCTCAAGTGATCTGCCCGCCTCAGCCTCCGAAAGTGCTGGGATTACAAGTGTAAGCCACCATGCCCGGCCCCAAACCCAAGTCCTAATGTCCACAGCCACCTCCACCCACTCACCGCTGGAGGCTGGGAGTGTCACATTGCGGTGGGGACAGTCTTGGGTATCAGCCAGACCCAAGTTCAAGACTCAGCTATCAACTGCCTGTGTGACCTCAAGCAGGTCTTGTCCCCTCTGAGCCTCAGTCTCCCTGTCTGTGAAGTGGAAATAGTAGTAGTGCCTCCCACACAGGATCACCATGGGGAGCAAGCGAGGTCATGTGTAACCTGGTGAGCGCCACTTTCCAACCCCAATGCAGGGCTCTCTCCCTCAAACTGCCTACCTCTCCTGTCCACTTCTCCAACTTCTGCCACTTCTCTGTGACTCCCAGCAGAGGCCACTGGCACCAAGGACCACAGCTACTGGGGCTACTCAGGCCCTGGCTTTGCTGTTCCCTGCGGTTTCCTTTCAGTCTTCACTCAGTCATTCCCACCAGCATCTAGATGTGCCATGATTTCTCCCGTCTTGGATTAAAATCATTTTGATACACACCTTTCCCACCAGCCCCTTCCCCATATCTTTTTTTTTTCTTTTTGAGACAGGGTCTTGTGGTATTGCCCCAGCTGGAGTGCAGTGGCACCATCAAAGCTTACTGAAGCCTCAACCTCCAGTGCTCAACTGATCCTCTTGCCTCAGCCTCCTGAGTAGCTGGGACTACAGGCATGCACCACCATACCCGGCTAACTTTTGTATTTTTTGTAGAGATCGGGTTTCGCCATGTTGCCCAAGCTGGTCTCAAACTCCTGGGCTCAGGTGATCCTCCTGCTTCAGTCTCCCGAAGTGCTGGGATTACAAGCGTGAGCTACCGCACCCAGCCTCCTTCCTCATTTCCCCCCTTTGCCACGGTCGTCTACACTCGCTGTCTCCATATCCTCTCCTCTGTCTCACTGGAACTCCTCCAGTCAGGGCTTTTCTCCATCACGTCACACACTCTCCCATCACGGTCACCAGTGACGGCCGCTTCACTTGGCCCAACAGCACTGGACGTGACAGACGCTTCCTTTGGCCTCCTGGGCGCTGCCACTGCCCAGTGCTCCACTGGCACTGGGGATGCTGCTTCTCCCTCACCTCTCTTACCAAGGAGAGCAAATGCCACACTCAGGCCTGTATTTTCTGTCTGAAAGTATCCCTTTAGTAATTTTTTTCTTTTGAGATGGAGCCTCGCTCTGCCGCCCAGGCTGGAGTGCGGTGGCGTGATCTCGGCTCACTGCAACCTCTGCCTCCCGGGTTCAAGCGATTCTCCTGCCTCAGCCTCCTGTGTAGCTGGGACTATAGGCATGTGCCACCAGGCCCAGTGAATTTTTGTATTTTTCGTAGAGACGGGGTTTCAATATGCTGGCCAGGCTGGTCTCGAACTCCTGACTTCATGGTCTGCCCACCTCAGTCTCCCAAAGTGCTGGGATTCAGGTGTGAGCCACCGTGCCTGGACTAATTTTATTTTATTTTTTGAGACAGAGTCTTGCTCTGTTGTCCAGGCTGGAGTGCAGTGGCGCCATCTCGGCTCACTGCAACCTCTGCCTCCAAGGTTCAAGCGATTCTCCTGCCTTAGTTTCCCAAGTAGCTGGGACTACAGGTGTGCGCCACCACGCCCAGCTAATTTTTGTATTTTCAGTAGAGACAGGGTTTCAACATGATGGCCAGGCTGGTCTGCAACTCCTGACTTCTCAATCTGCCCACCTTGTCCTCCCGAAGTGCTGGGACTATAGGCGTGAGCCATTGCGCCTGGCCTATTTTTTTTTTTTTTTTTTTTTTGAGACGGAGTCTCGCTTTGTCGCCCAGGCTGGAGTGCAGTGGCCGGATCTCAGCTCACTGCAAGCTCCGCCTCCCGGGTTCACGCCATTCTCCTGCCTCAGCCTCCCGAGTAGCTGGGACTACAGGCGCTCGCCACCTCGCCCGGCTAGTTTTTTGTATTTTTTAGTAGAGACGGGGTTTCACCGGGTTAGCCAGGATGGTCTTGATCTCCTGACCTTGTGATCCGCCCATCTCGGCCTCCCAAAGTGCTGGGATTACAGGCTTGAGCCACCGCGCCCGGCCGCGCCTGGCCTATTTTTATTTTACTTTTTGAGACAGAATCTTGTTCTGTTGCCCAGGCTGGAGTGCAGTGGTACGATCTCAGCTCACTGCAACCTTCACCTCCCTGGTTCAAGCAATTCTCCTCCCTCAGCCTCCCAAGTACCTGGGATTACAGGTGTGCGCCACCGCACCCGGCTAATTTTTGTATTTTCAGTAGAGACAGGGTTTCACCCTATTGGTCAGACTGGTCTCAAACTCCTGACCTCAAGTGATCCACCTGCCTCGGCCTCCCAAAGTGCTGGGATTACAGGTGTGAGCTACCACGCCCCGTCCTTTTTTTTTTAAATTGTTGTCAGGAGTAGCGTGAACCTCCTTGGACTCATCATCAGCTTTACCAATTGTTAACTCTTGGCCAACCTTGTATCACAATGTGTACCCCATCCATTCTTCAAGCCACACACATCCTAGAGACAGTTCCTTCTAAAATATAAACCAGGCTGGGTGCGGTGGTGTGTAACTTGTATTCCCAGCTACTCTGGAGGCTGAGGTGGGAGGATCTCTTGAGCCCAAGAGTTCAAGACCAGCCTGAGCAACACAGCAAGACTGCATCTCAAAAATAAATAAATAAATAAATAAATAAATAAATAAATAAATAAGGAAATAAAAGGCTGGGCACGGTGGCTCACGCCTGTAATCCCAGCACTTTGGGAGGCTGAAGCAGTCAGACCACTTGAGGTCAGGAGTTCGAGACCAGCCCGGCCAACATGGCGAAACCCTGTCTCTACTAAAAATACAAAAATTAGACAGGCATAGGGGCGCACACCTGTAGTCCCAGCTACTTGGGAGGCTGAGGCAGGAGAATTGCTTGAAACCAGGAGGCAGAGGTTGCAGTGAGCTGAGACTGTGCCACTGCACTCCAGCCTGGGTGACAGAGCAAGACTCCATCTCAAAAAATAATAATAAAAATAAGGGGGGGTGGGGGAAATAAAGGCAGACCATACCACTTCTTTCTCTGTACAAAATCTTGCACTTAAGAAAAGGCTCCCACCTCACTGGGAGGAAAAACTGGAGTCCTCTCCACAGCCCTGGATGACCTTCTCTGTCACCAGTCTGTCCTTGTCTTCCCTTCTCCCCCTCACTCATTGCAGTCCAGCCACACAACCCTCTTCAGTGTTCCTGGCACACAACAGGGTCCTGCCTCAGGGCCTTTGCCTTTGCTATTCCCTCTGCCTCAGCTCTTCCCCAGAGATCTGCATGGCTCCTCCTAGGTTCCTTCAGGTCTTTACTGAAATGCTATCTTCTGAACGTGACCATCTTCACTCCCTATTTTAAATTTCAACTCACACTCTTCATTCACTTTTGTTTTTTCCATAGCCCCTATCTCTCTCTAATGGACTACATAACTTACTTAAGTTTCTGGTCTGTAGTAAACAGCCTTTTGCCAGGTATGGTGGCTCACGACTGTAATCCCAGCACTTTGGGAGGCTGAGGAAAGAGGATCCCTTGAGCCCAGGAGTTCAAGACCAGCATGGACAACATAGTGAGACCCCCATCTCCATAAAAAATAAAAAAAAAACAGCCAGGTGAGGTGGCTCACCTATAGTCCCAGCTACTCGGGGGACTGAGTCAGGAGAATCCCTTGAGCCTGGGAGGTTGAGGCTGCTGTGAGCTATGAACATGCCACTGTACTCTGGCCTGGGTGACAAAGTGAGATCCTGTCTCAAGAACAAACAAACAGGGCTGGGCACAGTGTAATCCCAGCACTTTGGGAGGCTGAGCCCGAAGAATCACTTGAGCCTAGGAGTTTGAGATCAGCCTGGGCAACACAGGGAAACCTCTGTCTCTACAAAAAATACAAAAATTATCCAAGTGGGGTGACGTGCACCTGTGGTCCCAACTACTCAGGAGGCGGGGGTAAGAGGATCATTTGAACCCACGAAGTTGAAGCTGCAGTGAGCCGTGATCATGCCACTGCACTCCAGTCTGGGCGAGAGAGTGAGATCCTGTCTCAAAAAGAAAAACGAGGGCCGGGCGTGGTGGCTCACGCCTGTAATCCCAGCACTTTGGGAGGCCGAGGCAGGTGGATCACAAGGTCAGGAGATCGAGACCATCCTGGCTAACATGGTGAAACCCCGTCTCTACTAAAAATACAAAAAATTAGCCGGGCATGGTGGCAGGCGCCTGTAGTCCCAGGAGGCTGAGGCAGGAGAACAGCATGAACCCGGAAGGCGGAGCTTGCAGTGAGCAGAGATTGTGCCACTGCACTCCAGCCTGGGCGACAGAGCAAGACTCTGTCTCAAAAAAAAAAAAAAAAAAAAAAAAAAAAGAAAACGAACCAAAAAAAACCCAGGACTTTGAACAAGCCATCCCCTCTGCCCACCAGAATGTCTGTTCCATGAGGCAGGTATCTTTGCGCTCCCAGCATTTCCAGTACTGCTCTTGAGCATATAAATCAGCCTGCTGCCCTGGGAAAGGGGTGGGTATAATTCAGCAGGATCTGTTTGATTCTTGACTCTCAGAATCTTCCCCCAGAGAAACATGCGAACATGTGCACCTGAAAACCAGGGCAGAACAAGGATTTCCTTGCAGCACTGCTTGTCATAGGTAATAAATATCATCCTTGTAAAAGTTAATACTTAGGGAACCCACTACCTGCCAGGCACTGTTCTAAGCTCTTTGCCTATTTTAACTCAATCATCCCATCAACGTATAAGGCAGGAAGGGAAAAACTCCATCCACACTGCTCCTTCTCAAGATAGATAATTTACTTTACAAAGACAGGCCTCTCTGCCCTCCACCTGCCCAGCTACCTAGCCGTTTCCTCTTCATCCGAGTATCCCTGGGCTGAGTTGCTTCACAGAAATAGGTTTAGGGGAGTGAAGTCCAGGTTGTGAACAGTCCCCCGGGTGTGCTGGATCTAGGGTTGCGAGAATGGGGCCATACGGAGTCCCAGATGGGGCACCAGAACTTCAGGAAGGGCAGGGCTGAGTGCCCCAGGGTGCCCAGAGTACCAGGCCAGGTGGGGAATTATGCGGGGGAGGATGAGACCGGTGAGGGGGCGGGGCTGCCCCTCCAGGGACCGGGTAGTTACAAGGCCTGGAGGTGGGGCCAGTCCCAGGATTGGGCCGCCAGAGTTCTAGCGGGCGGGGCCCAGCGCTCAGAAGGCGGGTACAGGGGCTGGGTGCATCCTAGGATTGGGCAGTCGAAACGATGGGAGGCGGGGCCACGAGCCAGGCGCGTCCCGGCCTGGCAGTCGGAGACCCAGGCCGGCGGTCCGGCTCCTGGGCGGGGCCCGCAGGTGCCGGGGGCAGGGCCTCAAGGCGGAGGGGCGGGGCAAAGCCCGGCAGGGGCTGGGGGCATCTCCTCCCTCCCTCCTTTGGGGCCAGGCCCCCTCACCCGTGGCGGCCGCTTCGCTGGCCGCGCTCCAGAGAGATGAGGTAGGCGGCGAGCTTGGCGTCGCTCCAGCCGCTGCGGCGCCGCAGGTCCACCCAGGGCCCGTGCGCCTCGCCCAGGTACACGCGCCGCACGTCGTACTTCTTCCGGGACTCGAGCCGTCGCCGGGCCCGGTCCGACTCCGTGAGTCGCGGCCGGCCCCGCGCCTTTCGGCCCGCTGCGCCCTCCTCGGCTGCTGCCTCCCCGCCCGCGCCCGCCTCAGCCTCCGCCTCCGCCTCGGGCTCCGGCGCCCGCTCCGCCATCCCCCCCACCTTGGTTACCAGCCTCCCCCGTTGTTAGGAGCCGGACCGGAAGTGGCGCGCATCTTCAGCGCCGCCGAGAAATTTCTCACGGTCTCTCGCTGCCCTGGGGCGCCAAAAGGAGACTAAGAACGGAAACTGCGCATGTGCACAACCAACAGCGCCCCCACCCCTTTTTGATTAAACTTTCTAACTTCGCTTGAAGGGGGAGAACCAGAAGAGCCTGCAGATCCTGGAGGGGTCTCGCCTGCCCATCGCTGGCAGCCTGAGATCCTGGGGAGGGAATGCTACACTGCCAGAGAGGAGGGAAGGGAGCCCCAAGCAGGAAAACATTTATTTGCTGTACACTCAAAGGGCATCTCATGCCTTCAGTCCACCGCCGCCTCGGGCCACAGCCTGTGCCCTCACGCCCGCTCAGACTCAGCTCTGGCCCTGCTGCTGTCGCTGCCGGCTGTCGTCTTCCTCGTGGTCCTCGGGCGGGGGCGGTTCCTCCAGCCCTGCAGAGGATGTGTGGAGCTCCCCGGTGGCCCGGGTCAGGCGGAAGACCACGGGGATCTGGGCCAGAGTTGGATTGGTCTCCTGCAGGCCCTGGATCCACTTGGCCAGCGTCGCCTGGTCATGGGCACCCGCCATGCACATGGCGAAGACAGGGCCTTCCTCCACTGTTGGAAGAGATACACCCTCAGGATTTGCACAGTGGGGGCTGCAGCGGCTAACCCATGCCTACACCTTTTTGAGGTATTTTACACTCCCTTCCACTTTCTTTTTTGTTTGAGATGGAGTCTCGCTGTGTCGCCCAGGCCGGAGTGCAGTGGCGAGATCTCGGCTCACTGCAACTTCCGCCTCCCAGGTTCAAGTGATTCTCCTGCCTTGGCCTCCAGAGGAGCTGGGACTACAGGCGCACAGCACCACGCCCGGCTAATTTTTAAATTTTTAGTAGAGATGGGGTTTCACTATGTTGGCCAGACTGGTCTCAAATTCCTGACCTCAAATGATCCACCCGTCTCAGCCTCCCAAAGTGCTGGGATTACAGGCCTGAGCCACTGCACCCGGCTTCCTTCCACTTTCTTGTGCCTCCAAACCTTTGCACAAGCTAGCCCTGCTGCCTAGGCTGCCCACTCCACACTTCACCCAAGCGATGCCTCCTGGGTCTTCTAGATTCTGCTAGGAAGCCCTCCTGACCTCCCACTCAAGGCACGTTCCTCTCCTAAGCTCCCCAAAGTGTAATTTGCCTGTTCCCTTACTGACTCAAGGGACTAGGTTTGCCCTGGTGACACCCAGTAGCCAGCACAGAGGTGTGGAGGGAGGGAATGACCAAGGGCCGACAGGGCTGAGTGGCCTGAGGTCTGGAGCCCCTGAGGCAAATGAGAGTGTGTGGCGGGAGGATGAGGGGGTAAGTGGACTGCATCTCAGCCTGGGCCTACTCCTTGACCCCAGAGGCCGCCCCTCATCCTGGGTGGTGTTTGGAATGTTTGGAAGTCCTGCCTGTCCAGGTTTTTGCCTTTTTTTTTTTTTTCTTTTTTTTTAAGAGACAGGGTCTATCACGCAGGCCAGAGTGCAGTGGCTCAATCATAATTCACTGCAACCTCAGCTCCCAGGCTCAAGTGATCCTCCCACCTCAGCCTGTCGGAGGGCTGAGATTACAGGCACACCCACCGCACCAGGCCCAGTTTCTACCTTCATTGATGTCAAACTCGTAGTCATCCCAGCCACTCCTCGAATACTCCAGGTCCAGCTGCATCGGGTAATAGAGGTTCCACTCCTCCGGGGTCTCTTCCACTTCCTACTCCAAAGAGGGGAGTGCAGGCAGGAGGGTCAGAGGCCGGGGCTCTCGTAGTCTCCCTCCCCCAGCCTCTCCCATGCACCCTCAGGGTGGTGCCAGCCCCACTCCCCAGGCCCGACACATGCTTTGCTTTAAGCCCTCACCCTCTCCTCCGGGGGCAGCAAGTCAGCTCTGAGGATGTGGTAATACACACACTTGTTTCGGAGCCACAGGGAGAAGGGGCCCTCGACAAAGATGGGCCGGGCAGGGTTGTGGCGGGCCAGGGCAGCCTGCTGATCGGGACTCTGGATTCCTGGTGTGGAGATATACATGCCCTGTGCCCTGTGAGGGACTCTGCCCAAAGGCTCAGGGAGCCCAGCTTAGGTCCAGCAGGGCCTGGGTCAGGTTAGAGACCTGGCCGCCCCTATGCTTGCGGACTTACCTACGATGTGGGGCTGGGGGGGATCTGCTGCACCTGTTGAGTCTTTGGGCAAAGGAACCTGCAAGGGAAAGTAGGGATGTAATCTTGTAACCCCCAATCCCCTACAGAGGAACTGGAGACAGAGAAACAGAAAGGGGGATATCAGCGAATTTAGGACACCTTTCCTGGATCTGGTACATGGTCCTCCAACCTGTCCCCTTGTCCCTCTGTCCCATTTGGCAATAGCCACCAACCTTTAGGATGCTCACCCTGAGGGAACCACCCTGGAGCCAGCCCACATGTGTCAAAATCCTGACTCTGTCACAAGCTATGTGACCTCGGCCAAGTCACTGTACCTGTGTGCCTCAGTTTTTTCAGATGCACAATAGGGATGATAATAGCACTTAATTCCAATTATTATTATTTTTTTGTTTTTTTTGAGACGGAGTCTCGCTCTGTCGCCCAGGCTGGAGTGCAGTGGTGCGATCTCAGCTCACTGCAAGCTCCGCCTCCCGGGTTCCCGCCATTCTCCTGCCTCAGCCTCCCGAGTAGCTGGGACTACAGGCGCCCGCCACCTCGCCCGGCTAATTTTTTTGTATTTTTTTAGTAGAGACGGGGTTTCACCGTGTTAGCCAGGATGGTCTCGATCTCCTGACCTTGTGATCCACCCGTCTCGGCCTCCCAAAGTGCTGGGATTACAGGCTTGAGCCACCGCGCCCGGCTTTTTTTTTCTTTTATAGAGATGGGGTCTCCCTCTCTGTCATCCATGTTGGAGTACGGTGGCACGATCATAGTTCACTGTAGGCCTGAACTCCTGGGCTCAAGTGATCTTCCCACCTCAGTTTCCCAAGTAGCTTGGTCTAAGGGTGTACACCACTATGCCCCGCTAATTTTTTTAAATTTTTTTATTTTTGAGATGGAGTTTTTCTCTTGTTGCTCAGGCTGGAGTGCAGTGGCGTGATCTTGACTCACTATAGCCTCCGCCTCCTGGGTTCAAGCTATTCTCCTGCCTCAGCCTCCCGAGTAGCTGGGACTACAGGCACCTGCCACCACGCCCGGCTAATTTTTTGTATTTTTAGTAGAGATAGGGTTTTGCTATGTTGGCCTGGCTGGTCTCAAACTCCTGGCCTCAGGTGATCCGCCTGCCTTGGCCTCCCAAAGCACTAGGATTATGGGCATAAACCTAACTTTGGGTGGTTGTAAAATGTGTAGAACAGTCCCTGGCAAATAGTAAGTGCTCAGTGCTTGTGAATTACAAGAAGAAAAATAACTTCACATATACAGAATATCCCAGGAAGGAGACACTAGAAGCAAATGATAGCTTTCACCTCTGTGGAGGACAGGGTGGGAAGGAATACCTTTTTGTATCTTTTAAAATTCTATACCTGAACATAATTCAAAAACACTAGACAAATTTTTTTTTTTTTTTTGAGATGGAGTTTTGCTCTTGTTGCCCAGGCTGGAATGCAGTGGCGTGATCTCGGCTCACTACAACCTTCACCTCGTGGGTTCAAGCGATTCTCCTGCCTCAGTCTCCCAAGTAGCTGGGATTTACAGGCATGCGCCACCACGCCCAGCTAATTTTGTATTTTTAGTAGAGAGGCACTGCACCCCACCAACAAATTTTTTTTTTTTTAACAAAATGCACCTGCTTTTGAACCAAAACAGTGGACAGCTGTTAGAACATGTATCATTCATCCTTTCAAGTTAAAAAAACTGAGATAGGCAGGACGGGCACGGTGGCTCACACCTGTAATCCCAGCATTTTGGGAGGCCGAGGCTGGTGGATCACTTGAGGCCAGGAGTTTGAGACCAGCCTGGCCAACATGGTGAAACCCCAACTCTACTAAAAATACAAAAATTAGCTGGGAGTGGTGGCACACGCCTGTAGTCCCTGCTACACGGGAGGCTGAGGAACGAGAATTCCTTGAACCTGGGAGATGGAGGTGGTAGTGAGCCGAGACTGTGCCACCGCACTCCAGCATGGGCGACAGAACAAGGCTCTGTCTCAAAAAAAAAAAAAAGAAAAATTGAGATGGATCAGTGACTTCTAGTTGTTTTAAGTGACATTTGCAAAACGCAAGGTACATGTATATAATCCCCTGCTACTAAAGAAACTTTTTTTTTTTTTTTTTTTGAGACGGAGTTTCATTCTTATTGCCCAGACTGGAGTGCAATGGCACAATCTTGGCTCACTGCAACCTCCACCTCCCGGGTTCAAGCGATTCTCCTGCCTCAGCCTCACAAGTAGCTGGGATTACAGGCATGCATCACCACGCCCGGATAATTCTTTTTGTATTTTTAATAGAAAAATGGTTTCTATTTTTCATGGTTTCTCCATGTTGGTCAGACTGGTCTCGAACTCCCAACCTCAGGTGATCCCGCCTGCCTCAGCCTCCCAAAGTGCTGAGATTACAGGTGTGAGCCACCATGCCTGGCCAAGAAACTTCTTTTTTTAAACAGATAGGATCCTGCTCCGTCGCCCAGTCTGGTTTACAGTGGTATGATCACGGCTTACCACAGCCTTGACTTCCTGAGTTCAAGCCATCCTCCTGCCTCAGCCTCCTCAGTAGCTGGGGCTACAGGTGTGCACCACCACTCCCAGCTAATTTTCATATATTTTTTTGGTAGAGACAGGGTCTTGGCATGTTGCCCAGGCTGGTCTCAAACTTCTGGGCTCAAGCAGTCCATCTGCGTCAGCCTCCCAAAGTGCTGGGATTACAGGCATGAGCCACTGTGCCTGGCTGTATTTTACTCCATGAGATGGGGGTGAAGGATATTTAAATACAAAGGATATAGATGCAAAAAAAAAAAAAAAAAAAAAGAGAGAGAGAGAGAGATCTGCAAATGCATAGAACCTCTCTGGAAGGAGACATGGAAATAGTCACCTCTGGGGAAGGAGACAGGGGTGGGGAGGGGGCGGGGCCTGGGTAGAAGCAGAGGACTCGTCACCGTGTGCCTTTACATGGTTTGGCTTTTTAGTGCATTGCTTTGCAAAATGAAGAAATGAACTAAAAACAACCCTTCCTCCCACATTCTACTGCTGGTCTCAAGGTGTCTCTCACCGGGACCTACAACCCTGGTCCCCTAGCCCCTCTCCCCGTCCAATATCATCCACACAGCCGCCAGGAGACACGTTTCCAATTGCAGATTCTTCCAGAAACATGATTCCAACCCCATCCCTCTTTTTTCTTTTTTTGAGACAGAGTCTTGCTCTATCGCCCAGGCTGGAGTGCAGTGGCACTATCTTGGCTCACTGCAAACTCTGCCTCCCAGGTTCACGCCATTCTTCTGCCTCAGCCTCCCGAGTAGCTGGGACTACAGGCGCCCGCCACCACACCTGGCTAATTTTTTTGTATTTTTAGTAGAGACAGGGTTTCACTGTGTTAGCCAGAATGGTCTTGATCTCCTGACTTCATGATCCGCCCGCCTCGGCCTCCCAAAGTGCTGGGATTACAGGCGTGAGCCACCGTGCCCAGCCCATCCCTCTTCTTAAATCCCCGCCCCCCGCCCCTGGCATGGCTCTCCCCACCAACCAGGAGGTTTGAGATCAAGCTCTTTAATCAGGTGCCCCCACTCACTGCACCCCATTCCCTGGTACACACTGCTCCCTCTGCCCAGAGTCCTCTGCTCTCCTTACCTCCCCCAGGAAGCCCTACCTGCCCACTCTGGGCTCCCACAGCGCCCCAGGCTTCTCCATCTCAGAACCACTGGCTCTTAAGGAAACTGTTATCCATCCAGGACCAGATGACAAGTGCTGTGAGGGGCTCTCTTTGGATCCCTTATGTGATCTGGCGTGAGTGGAGACTCCCAGGACACTGAGATGGGGGTGTTACTCCACTCAGTCATTCAACAAGCCACTACCAAGTGTCAGCTTTGCACCAAATCCTGTGCTCAGCCTTGGGAGACAGGAGGGAGACTGAGTCATGGTGAATAAGGAACCAAGCCCAGCACTGTGAAGGGGTGGTGCCTTGGCCAGGGAGGTCAGGAAGGGCATCCTGATTAGGAATAGTGGAGCTGAGACCGGAATAACATGAAGTCCACGGGGAACAGTGTTCCTGGCAGAAGGAACAGAGAATACAAAGGCCTGTGGTGGGAACTGGCACAGAAAAGAAGGAAGATGTCTAGAAGCTAGCAAGTGTTGGGAGAAGGATGGGAGGGTGCTATGGTCTGAATGTTTATGGCCCCCTGAAATTCATGTTGCAGTGTATCTCCAATGCAATAGGATTAAGAGGTCAGGCCTTTGAGAAGAGAGGCACTTAGATCATAAGGGCTCTGCTCTCATGAATGAGATTAGTTCCCTTATAAAAGAGGTCTGGGCCGGGCATGGTGGCTCATGCGTGTAATCCCAGCACTTTGGGAGGCTGAGGTGGGCAGATCATGAGGTCAGGAGATCGAGACCAGCCTGGCCAACATGGTGAAACCCTGTCTCTACTAAAAATACAAAAATTAGCTGGGTGTGGTGGTGCATGCCTGTAGTGCCAGCTACTCAGGAGGCTGAGGCAGGAGAATTGCTTGAACCAGGGAGTCAGAGTTGCAGTGAGCCAAGATGGCACCACAGCACTCCAGCCTGGCAACAGAGCGAGACTCCGTCTCAAAAAAGAAAACAAATGTCTGAGGGGGCCAGGCATGGTGGCTCATGCTTGCAATCCCAGCACTTTGGGAGGCTAACGCAGGTGGATCGCTTGAGCTCACGAGTTTGAGACCAGCCTGGGCAACGTGGTGGAACCCCATCTCTACAAGAAATACAAAAATTAGCTGGGTGTGGTGGTGTACAACTATAGTCCCAGCTACTCAGGAGGCTGAGGTGAAAGGATGGCTTCAGTCCAGGAGGTGGAATTTGCAGTGAGCCAAGATAGTGCCACTGTGCTCCAGCCTGGGCAATAGAGCCAGACCTTGTCTCAAAAAACAGTAGAGGTCTGAGGGGCTTGTTTGCCTCTTATACTATGTGAGGACACAGCCAGAATGTGTCATCCTTGAAGCAGAGAGCAAACCCTGACCAGACCTAGATCTGGTGACACCTTGATCTTGAACTTCCCAGCCTCTAGAACTGTGAGCAATAAATTTTTGTTGTTCATAAATGACCCAAGCTAAGAGATTTTGTTAGAGCAGCCTGAAAGGACTGAAACAGAGGTTACTCAAGCTGTGCCAGCAGTAAGGACCATGGGAACCTACCAGAGGACTCAGCCAGAGAATCAGAACTTAATTCACGGCCAGGCACGGTGCCTCATGCCTGTAATCCCAGCACTTTGGGAGGCCAAGGCAGGAGGATTACTTGAGCCCAGGAGTTCAAGACCAGACTGGGCAATATAGTGAGACTCTGTCTCTGTAAAAAATACAGTTTTTTTAATTAGCCAGGCGTGGTGGTGTGTGGACTGGACTCCCAGCTACTCAGACTGGAGTCCTAGCTACTCAGGAGGCTAGACTCCAGCTACTCAGTAGACTGGAGTCCCAGCTACTCAGGAGGCTGAGGTGGAAAGATCGCTTGAGCCTGGGAGGCAGAGGCTGCAGTGAGCCGAGTTAGTGCCACTGCACTCCAGCCTGGGCAACAGAGCAAGACCCTGTCTCAAAAAAGAACTTGATTCACCACAGTCACTAGAGTGAGAGAAGGGGAGCTTGGAGGAGGAACGGTGGGAGCCTGACCTGGGGTGGCAGCTGAGGCTGTGGACAAGGGCGGATACCTGGTAGATGGTGACCCTGGCACTAAGGTCAGGCTCCATGTGCCTCAGGCCAAACGTGGCCAGCTCCACCGGGTCCTGGGACAGGTCCCGGGGCACTGGGAAGGGGTTGATGTTCATGAATCGAGGGAACCACATCTTCAGGCGCAGCAACTTGAGCATGGGGTAGCTTTTGCGTCCAAATATCTGAATCAGCAGGAACTCTGTCTCCTTGTTGGGCATCACACCTGTGCTGGGCAGATGCAGGCAGAACCTCAGAGACGGAGGGGGACGGAGGGAAGGGAAGAGGAGAGAAGAGAACATTGAAGTCAGGGAATTGATCACAGACAGGGAGAAAAGAATCAGAGAGAATTAGAAAGAAAAAGGCTCATGCCTGTAATCCCAGCACACTGGGAGGCCAAGGGGAGAGGATCGCTTGAGCCCAGGAGTTTGAGACCAGCCTGGGCAACATAGCGAGACCCTACTTCTAAAAGAAAGATAGAAAGAGAGGAAGGAAGGGACGGAGGGAGAGAGGGAGAGAGGGAGGGAAGGAAGGAAGGAAGGAAAGCAGGCAGGCAGGCAGGCAGGCAGGCAGGCAGGAAGGAAGGAAGGAAGGAAGGAAGGAAGGAAGGAAGGAAGGAAGGAAGGAAGGAAAAGTCAGAGGAAGGCAAGAAAGAGAGATGAGTGATGAAAAGATGGATTGGCAGAGGGAGGGGAGCCAGAGAGACAGAGAGGGAGCCATGGAGGAAGGAGGGGCTGAGACCCAGGAGAGGTGTTGCCAGCTATCAGGGTAGCCCACTCCCCACCCCGCGCCAGCCTCCTGGCCTCACCGTGGCTCTCCATCTGCTCCAGGACGGCAATCCCACACTCCTGCTGCCGAGGGTAGTGGACGAAGATGCGCTGGATGACGTTGCGAGGCCGGAAGACCTCTTTGGGGAAGATGTCGAGCAGCTGGTTGTACACAGCCAGGTCCCGCTCGACGCCATACTCCCGCATCTTGCGCAGGGCCAGGTAGATGAAGTCAATGTGGCCCCGCTTACGCACGCTGTGCTCCCCAAATTTCTGCACCGCCTGCAGGAAGCTGGCCTTGTCCCGTTCCCCGCTAGGCGCCTGCCCAAACAGGTCCTCATAGGGCACCAGAGCCTTGGTGGGCCTCTGCCGGGGTTCCGGTGGGCTGGAAACCAGGGACTGTTCAGAGCTATGGGGGGCTGCGCTGCAGTGCAGGCCCCGAGGGAGCTGGCGAGGGACCTGGGGAGGGAGGAGAATTGCTGGAATCCGGCACCTCCCAGTGTCCATGGGGGCGCCAGGCTGGCTTTCCTGGGAGAGGTCCCAGTGGCCTCCCTGAGGACTTGGAGGTATGGAACTGTGGTTACGAACCCAAGATTCGACGCCATTACAAAGTGCAATAAAACACAATGCTGGCACAGTAGGCAGGGAACAGGTACTGTTAGCCATGGCTATGGGGAGCTGGTAAAAACTGCCACGGAGGCAACTTGGTAATAATCACAGTGATGACACGCACATGCCCTATATATATATATATATATATATATATTTTTTTTTTTTTTTTTTGAGACAGGGTCTGGCTCTGTGGCCTAGGCTGGAATGTAGTTGTGCTACTAGGGCTATTGCAGCTTTGAACTCCTGGGCTCAAGCAATTCTCCCCCTCTGCCTGTCCAGTAGCTGGAACTACAGGTGTACACCACCGCACCTGGCTAATTTTTCCATTTTCAGCAGACAGGAGTTACGCTGTTTTGCCCAGGCTGGTCTTGAACACCTGGCTTCAAGTGATCATCCCGTCTCCACCTCCCAAAGTGTTGGGATTACAGACATGAGCCACTGTGCCTGGTGGCCCTTTTTGCTTTTAATTTTTTTTTTTTTTTTTTTAAGACAGTCTCTTTCCGTCACCCATGCTGCAGCGCAGTGGCATGACCTCAGCTCACTGCAACCTCCGTCTCCCATGTTCAAGCGATTCTCATGCCTTTGCCTCACAAGTAAGCTGGACTACAGATGTGTTCCACCATGCCCTGCTAATTTTTGTATTTTTAGTAAAGATGGGGTTTCATCATGTTGGCCAGGCTGGTCTCAAACTCCAGGCCTCAAGTGATCCACTTGCCTCGACCTCCCCAAGTCTTTTGTTTTTTTTTTTTTTGAGACAGAGTCTCGCTCTGTCGCCCAGGCTGGAGTGCGGTGGTGCAATCTCCACTCACTGCAAGCTCCACCTCCCGGGTTCACACCATTCTCCTGCCTCAGCCTCCTGAGTAGCTGGAACTACAGGCGCCCGCCACCACGCCCAGCGAATTTTTTGTATTTTTAATAGAGACGGGGTTTCACCATGTTAGGATGGTCTCGATCTCCTGACCTCATGATCCGCCCACCTTGGCCTCCCAAAGTGCTGGGATTACAGGCGTGAGCCACCGCGCCTGACCTAGCTTCCCCAAGTCTTCTGATTATAGGCATGAGCCACCGTACCCAGCCCCTTTCTTTTTCTTTTTTTCTTGAGATAGAGTTTCACTCTTATCACCCAGGCTGGAGTGCAATGGCGCCATCTCAGCTCACTGCAACCTCTGCCTTCTGGGTTCAAGCGAATCTCCTGCCTCAGCCTCCCAAGTAGCTAGGATTACAGGTGCCTGCCACCATGCCCAGCTGATTTTTGTGTTGTGTTTGTTTGTTTTTCCTGAGACGGAGTCTCGCTCTGTTGCCAGGCTGGAGTGCAGTGGCACGATCTCGGCTCACTACAACCTCTGACTCCCTGGTTCAAGCAATTCTTCTGCCTCAGCCTCCGAAGTAGCTGGGATTACAGGCACATGCCACCACGCCCAGCTAATTTTTTGTATTTTTAGTAGAGACGTGGTTTCACATGTTGGCCAGGCTGGTCTTGAACTCCTGACCTCATGATCCACTCACCTCAGCCTCCCAAAGTGCTGGGATTACAGATGTGAGCCACTGTGCCTGGCCTAATTTTTGTATTTTTAGTAGAGACGGGGTTTCACCATGTTGGCCAGGATGGTCTCGAATTCCTGACCTAAGGTGATCCACCCACTGCAGCCTCCCAAAGCGCTGGGACCCTTTTTTCTTTAAGAGATGGAGTCTAGGCCGGGCGCGGTGGCTCAAGCCTGTAATCCCAGCACTTTGGGAGGCCGAGACGGGTGGATCACGAGGTCAGGAGATCGAGACCATCCTGGCTAACACGGTGAAACCCCGTCTCTACTAAGAAATACAAAAAACTAGCCGGGCGAGGTGGTGGGCGCCTGTAGTCCCAGCTACTTGGGAGGCTGAGACCGGAGAATGGCGTGAACCCGGGAGGCGGAGCTTGCAGTGAGCTGAGATCCGGCCACTGCACTCCAGCTTGGGCTACAGAGTGAGACTCCGTCTCAAAAAAAAAAAAAAAAGAGATGGAATCTAGCTATGTTGCCCAGGTGGGGAGTGCAGTGGCTATTCACAGGCATGAGCCAACTGGTCAGCACAGGAGTTTTGACCTGCTGTTTCCAACCTGGGTCAGTTCACACTTCCTTAGGCAACCTAGTGGTCCCCCAAGTCCCAGGAGGTTACAATATTCATGCAAAACTTAGTGCAGGACACTCCATCAGCATAGTGCACAACAGCCCAGAACTCCTGGGCTCAAGTGATCCTCCCACCTCAGTCTCCAGAGTAGCCAAACTCTGGTTCTAGATGACACAGTAACAAATTTCTTATTTTAAATTGAATTTTTAAATTAGAAGGGTTACATATAAGGCATCTTAAAAATATACAGCTAGTTAGCAAGGCTGTACTGTGCTTTGATTGCACCACTGCATTGCAGCCTGGGCAACATAGTGAGACTCCATCTCTCTATGGAAAAAATTAAAAAATAAGCTGGGCATGGTGGTGTATACCTGTAGTCCCCGCTACTTAGGAGGCTGAAGCAGGAGGATTGCTTGAGCCCAGGAGTTCCAGGCTGCAGTGAACTACGATTGTGTCACTGCACTCCAGCCTGAATGAGAGAGTGAAACCTTATCTCTAAAAAATAAGTGAATGTATGTGTGTTTATCTACACAGACACACACACACACACACACACATACATATATAGCTAACAAGTTAAGAGCCAATATTAGTCCAGGCTTGGTGGCTCACACTTATAATCCCAGCACTTTAGGAGGCTGAGGTGGGCAGATCACCTGAGGTCAGGAGTTCCAGACCAGCCTGGGCAATCTGCTGAAACCTTATCTCTACAAAAAAATACAAAAATTAGCCAGGCATGGTGGTGTATGTATGTAGTCCCAGCTACTGTGGAGGCTGAAGTAGGCAGATCAACTGAGACAGGGAGGTTGACGTTGCAGTGAGCCAAGATCACGCCACTGCACTCCCGCCTGGGCGACAGAGTGAGATCCTGTCTCAAAAGAGACGATATTTACCAAGTATTCTTCCACTGTAGACACAGTTGAGCACCTTATAAATGTGAGGCCCTAGGTGGGGGGTACTCTTACTACGCTCATTTTACAGATGAGAAAAACCAAGGCTAAGGAAGATGAAGTGGGATGCACAATGTTACACAGCTGCAAAGCATGCAAGCTGAGAATGGAGTCAGTGCCCTTAGTCCCCCTACTCTGTGGTTCCCAACAGCCATTCCATATCCTTCTTTGATAAGGCAATGTTAAAAAAAACAAAAAACAAACAAAAAAAGGCATTCATTTAAAGTAAAATTTCAGGCTGGGTGCAATGGCTTGTGCCTGTAATCCCAGCACTTTGAGAGGTGGGTGGATCACTTGAGGTCAGGAGTTCGAGACCAGCCTGGCCAACGTGGTGAAACCCCATCTCTATCAAAAATACAAAAATGAGCCGGGCGTGGTGCCGCGCACCTGTAATCCCAGCTATTCAGGAGGCTGAGGCAGGAAACTCACTTGAACCCGGGAGGCAGAGGTTGCAATGAGCTGAGATCGCACCACTGCACTCCAGCCTGGGTGACAGAGGGAGACTCCATCTCAAAACAAAAACCTGAAATTTCAGTCAATTAATACTATAGGTGGTGTAGTATTATACCACTCTGGGGTAAAAATCAGACAGGAAGCTCTAAAATGCCTAACAAGGGGGAAACACTGCAACAGAGGTAATGTAAATGAAATGCATAGCACGGGGCCGGGCACAGAGTAAGTGCTCAATACGGGAACTATTAATATTCCCACCATCATCGTTATTGCTATCTATGGCTGTCAATCTGCTTTCGCCATCTGGTCACTATGGGTACGGGAAGAAAATTCAGTTTTCTGCCCCATCTCCACAAGTAGATGCAGGAGGACCTGCCCACAGTCACCACACAAATCCACCGAGCTCATACATCCTTATTTTCAAAGTCAATCCCCTCACCCACGTGGACACTAGCACCTCTTAAATTAGGGTCCAGGCACAGTGGCTCACACCTGTAATCCTAGCACTTTGGGAGGCCAAAGTGGAAGGACTGAGGGCCCAGAGGTTCAAGACCAGTCTGGATAACACAGCAAGACCACATGTTTAAAAAAATTAGCAGCCGGGTATGGTGGCTCATGTCTGTAATCCCAGCACTTTGGGAGGCTGAGGCGGGCAAATCACCTGAGATCAGGAGTTCGAGATCAGCCTGGCCAACACGGTGAAACCCTGTCTCTACTAAAATTACAAAAATTAGCTGGGCATGGTGACACATGCCTGTAATCGCAGCTACTCGGGAGGCTGAGGCAGGAGAATCACTTGAACCCAGGAGGCAGAGGTTGCAGTGAGCCAAGACCATGCCACTATACTCCAGCCTTGGCAACAAGAGCAAAACTCCATCTCAAAAAAAAAAAAAAATTAGCTGGGTGTGGTGGCTCAAGTCTGTGGTCCCAGCTACTCAGGGGGCTGAGGTGGGAGGCTCATTTGAGCCCAGGAGTTTGAGGCTGCAGTGAGCCCTGATTCCACTACTGTACTCCAGCCTGGGTGACAGAGCAAGACCTTGTTTCAAAAAAATAAATAAATTAGGGAATTTTGGCCAGGCATGGTGGCTCATGCCTGTAATCCCAGCACTTTGGGAGGCTGACGCAGGTGGATCGCTTGAGCCCAGAGTTTAAGACCAGCCTGCCCAACATGGTGAAACCCCGTCTCTACAAAAATATACAAAAATTAGCCAGGCGTGGTAGTATGTGCCTATAGTCCCCGCTACTTGGGAGGATGAGGCAGGGGGATTGCTTGAACCTGGCAGGTCAAGATTACAGTGAGCTGTAATCACACTACTGCACTCCAGCCTCGGCTACAGAGCGAGACACTGTCTCAAAAAACAAACACACGGCCGGGCGGGGTGGCTCAAGCCTGTAATCCCAGCACTTTGGGAGGCCAAGACGGGCGGATCACGAGGTCAGGAGATCGAGACCAACCCGTCTCTACTAAAAAAATACAAAAAACTAGCTGGGCGAGGTGGCGGGCGCCTGTAGTCCCAGCTACTCGGGAGGCTGAGGCAGGAGAATGGTGTAAACCCAGGAGGTGGAGCTTGCAGTGAGCTGAGATCCGGCCACTGCACTCCAGCCTGGGCGACAGAGCGAGACTCCGACTCAAAAAAAATAAAAAAATAAATAAATAAAAAATTAAAAAAACACAAACACACGAACACACATACATACGTAAATTAGGGACTTTTAATGGGACCTCAGCACTGATAGGCCAGCCCAGACTCACCAAGCTGACTTCACAGAGTGGATTCTGAAGGGGGTGGGAGCAAATCCCAAGCTTACCTCCCTCTACCCAAAAGACTGCCTGGCTGGTGCTTACCTGAGAGATGGAAGTTCCTGGAAGGGCAGCCCTGCAGATGCCTCCCCAGGCCCTACAGAGGCCTCGGGCCAGTAGGGTGGCCTGGACCCAGCTCATGCCTCTGCTTGTCAGACAATCACCTGGCCCAAAGAGAAGATTCAGCATTAGTCTGGCAGCTTACCCGCTAACAGATGCAAGGGCCCTGCAGGGTTGAGGGCACAATCCAGATTATGTGGTTAACTCACCAGCCCCGATGTTTACCTTACCCAAGAAATGGGCTCAGATGACTCAAAGACTTTGTTCATGGAACAGCACCACCAACCCCGCTGCCCCAGGGGCGTGAACAAAGCTCAGTACAGCCTCCAACTCCTGGGCTCAAGTGATCCTCCAGCCCCAGAGCGTCGAGAAGCTGGGACTTACAGATGCGTGCCACCATGCCCAGCTAATTTGAAAATAGTTTGCAGAGACCCAGGGTCTTGCTGTGTTGCCCACGCTGGTCTTGAACTCCTGGCGTCAAGTGATCCTCCCACCACTGTCTCCCAAAGTGCTGGGATCACGGGTGTGAGCCACCACTCCTAGCCACTACAATCTAATTTTATAAAATGTGTGTCACTCCAACAAGAATCCCTGTATCTGGCCAGGTGCAGTGGCTCACGCCTGTAATCCCAACACCTGGGGAGCCTGAGGCGGGCAGATCACCTGAAGTCGGGCGTTCGAGAACAGCCTGACCAACATGGAGAAACCGCATCGCTACTAAAAATACAAAACATCAGCCGAGCATGGTGGTGCATGCCTGTAATTCCAGCTACTTGGGAGGCTGAGGTAGGAGAATTGCTTGAACCCGGGACGCAGAGGTTGCAGTGAGCTGAGATGATGCCATTGCACCCCAGCCTGGGGAAAAACAGCGAAACTCCACCTCCAAAAGAAAGAAAGAAAGAAATCAAATCAGTATTTAATTTCCCTTCACTCCCAACCCCAGGAAACCACTCATCCACTGTCTCTATAGATCTCCCTATGCTGGGCATTTCATACAAATGGAATCACAAGTGCTCCTTTATGACTGGTTTCCTTCACTTGACACGTTTTGTTTTGTTTTGGTTTTGGTTTTTTTTGAGATGGAGTCTCGCTCTGTCATCCAGGCTGGAGTGCAGTATCTCGGCTCACTGCAACCTCCTTCTCCCAGGTTCAAGCGATTCCCATGCCTCAGCATCCCAAGTAGCTGGGATTACAGGCACATGCCACCGCGCCCAGCTAATTTTTGTATTTTTAGTAGAGAAGGGGTATATCATGTTGGCCGGGCTGGTCTTGAACTCCTGACCTCAAGTGATCCGCCAGCCTCAGCCTCCCCAAGTGCTGGGATTACATGCATGAGCTACCGCGCCTGGCCCATTGACATGTTTTCAAGGTTCCTGCATCAATTTTTTTAAATTAATTAATTTTTTTTAGACAGGATCTTGCTTTGTTTCCCAGGCTAGAGTGCAGTGGCACAATCTTGGCTGCAACCTGCTTCCCAGGCTCATGATTATCCTGCCTCAGCTACCTGAGTAGCTGGGACTATAGGTGTATGCCACTGCACCCAGCTAATTCATAGATTTTTGTGTAGAGATGGGGTTTTGCCATGTTGCCAAGCTGGTCTCAAACTCCTGACCTTGTGATCCACCTGCCCCGGCCTCCCAAAGTGCTGGGATTACAGTCGTGAGCCACTGCACCCGGCCTTTTTTTCTGTTTTTTTTTTTTTTTTTTTGAGATGGAGTTTCGCTCTTGTTGCCCAGGCTGGAGTGCAATGGCACGATCTCGGCTCACCACAACCTCTGACTCCCGGGTTCAAGCGATTCTCCTGCCTCAGCCTCCTGAGTAGCTGGGATTACAGGCATCCCCCACCACCCCCAGCTAGTTTTTGTATTTTTAGTAGAGATGGGGTTTCTCCATGTTGGCCAGGCTGGTCCTGAACTCCCAACCTCAGGTGATCCACCCACCTTGGCCTCCCAAAGTGCTAGGATTACAGTCCTGCCTGGCCAATTCCATTCTTTTTGGAATGGAATATAACCAGGTTTTGTAAGGCTATAACCATATTTTATTTATGCATTCATCAATTGATGGACATTTGGAGTTGTTTGCCAAATGTTTTTGACTGTTATAACTACTACTGCCATGAACATTCGTGTAGAAGTTTTATGTGAACATATGTTTATACTTCTCTTGGGTATATACTTAGGAGTCGAACTGCTGAGACATATGGTAACTACATGTTTAACAGTTTGAGGAACTGCCAGACTGTTTTTGGGGATGACTGCACCATTTCATATTCCCATCGACAATGTACAGTTGACCCTTCTTCAACAGAGGTTTGAACACCGTGAGTCCATTTATACGTGCATTTTTTTTTTCCTCAGTAAAAGTTATGGCTGCACGTGGTGGCTCACGCCTGTAATCCCAGCACTTTGGGAGGTCGAGGCAGGCAGATCACCTGAGGCCAGGAGTTCGAGAGCAGCCTGACCAACATGGGAGAGACCCCATCTCTACTAAAAAAAAAAAATAAATAAATACAAAAATTAGCTTGTCATGGGGACACGCTCCTGCAGTCCCCAGCTACTCAGGAGGCTGAGGCAGGAGAATCACTTGAACCCAGGAGGCAGAGGCTGCAGGGGGCTGAGATCGTGCCACTGCACTCCAGCCTGGGCGACAGAGCAAGACTCTGTCTGAAAAATAAGACCAGGTGTGGTGGCTCACGCCTGTAATCCCAGCACTTTGGGAGGCTAGGCAGGAGAATCACTTAAGGTCAGGAGTTCAAGACCAGCATGGCCAACGTGGCAAAAACCCATCTCTACTAAAAATAAAAAAATTAGCCAGGCTCCTTTTGCGGGTGGCGGCAAGTGTGGAGAGGATGCCATGAAAACCTCGGGCACACTACAAGAGTACAAGGTGGTGGGTCGCTGCCTGCGCACCCCCAAATGCCATACACCGCCCCTCTACCATATGCAAATCTTTGTGCCTAATGATGTCGTCGCCAAGTCCCGCTCTGGTACTTCGCATCTCAGTTAAAGAGATGAAGAAGTCTTCAGGGGAGACTGTCTACTGTGGGCAGGCATTTGAGAAGCGCCCCCTGCGGGTGAAGAACTTCGGCATCTGGCTGCGCCATGACTCCCGGAGCGGCACCCACATGTACCGGCAATACCGGAAGCTGACCACCAGGGGCGCTGTCACCCACCGCGACCGAGACATGGGCGCCTGGCACCGCACCTGGGCCCACTCCATCCAGATCATGAAGGTAGAGGAGATTGTAGCCAGCAAGTGCCACCTGCACACGACTCCAAGATCAGGTTCCCGCTGCCCCACAGGGTCCTGCACCGTCAGCAAAAGCCACGCTTCACCACCAAGAGGCCCAACACCTTCTAGTTGTAGGGCCCTCGCCCATGTGTGCCCCAGATAAACTCAGGAACGCCCCGGTAAAAAAAAAAAAAAAAAAAAAAAATTTATTCAGACATGGTGGTGCGTGCCTGTAATCTCAACTACTCAGGAGGCTAAGCCGGGAGAATTGCTTGCGTCTGGGAGGCGATGTTACAGTGGAGAATTGCTTGCGCCTGGGAGGCGATGTTACAGTGAGCTGAGATTGCGCCACTGCACTCCAGCCTGGGTGACCGTGTGAGACTCTGTTTCAAAAAAACTAATTAAATTTAATTAAAGTTACAACTTTAAACACCGGGGGGCTGGTAAAAAAGAAAGTTACAGCTGAATGTGCCTGCCTCTCCATCTACCTCCTCCACCTCTTCTGCCTCTGCCACCCCTAAGACAGCAAGACCAACCCCTCCTCTTCTTCCCCCTCCTCCTCAGCTTACTCAATGTGAAGACAATGAGAATGAAGACCTTTATCATGATCCACTTCCACCTAATGAATAGTAAATTAAATGTGTTTTCTCTTCCTGATTTTCTTAATAACATTTTCTTTTCTCCAGCTTATTGTAAGATTATAGTATAATATATATATATTAGGGCCGGGTGCGGTGGCTTATGCCTGTAATCCCAGCACTTTGGGAGGCCAAGGCGGGTGAATCACGAGGTCAGGAGATCGAGACCATCCTGGCTAACACGGTGAAACTCAGTCTCTACTAAAAATACAAAAAATTAGCCGGGCGTGGTGGCGGGCGCCTGTAGTTCCAGCTACTCAGGAGGCTGAGGCAGGAGAATGGCCTGAACCCGGGAGGCAGAGCTTGCAGTGAGCCGAGATCACGCCACTGCACTCCAGCCTGGGCAACAGAGCAAGACTCTGTCTCAAAAATATATATATATATAGATAGATAGATAGATAGATAGATAGATAAAATTTAAAAATATGTTAATCGCTCTTTCCCTGCTGCCGCCAAGTTGCACGGAGGCGGAGGCGTGGGTGAGTTCAAGATTCACCTTCACCCGTAACCCACCGCCATGGCGAGGAAGGCATTGCTGCTGGAGGTGTAATGGACGTTAATACTGCTTTACAAGAGGTGCTGAAGACCGCCCTCATCCACGATGGCCTAGCACGTGGAATTCGTGAAGCTGCCAAAGCCTTAGACAAGTGCCAAGCCCATCTTTGTGTGCTTGCATCCGACTGTGATGAGCCTATGTATGTCAGGTTGGTGGAGGCCCTTTGTGCTGAACCTAATTAAGGTTGATGACAGCAAGAAACTAGGGGAATGGGTAGGCCTCTATAAAACTGAGAGAAGGGAAGCCCCGTAAAGTGGTTGGTTGCAGTTATATAGTAGTTAAGGACTATGGCAAAGAGTCTCAGGCCAAGGATGTCATCGAAGAGTACTTCAAATGCAAGAAATGAAGACATAAATCTTTGGCTCACATTAAAAAAAATGTTAATCGACTGTTTGTGTAATCCCTGAGGCCTCTGGACAACAGTGGGCTATTAGTAGTTAAGATATTTTGAGACAGGATCTCACTCTGTTGCCCAGGCTGGAGTACAGTGGTATGATCAAGGCTCACTGCAGACTTGACCTCCCAACTCAAGCAATCCTCCCACCACTGCCTCCTGAGTAGCTGGGACTACAGGTGTGCGCCACCACACCCAACTAATTTTTAAAATTTTCATAGAGGTGGGGTTGCCCTCTATTTTCCAGGCTGATCTCAAACTCCTGGGCTCAAGCAATCCTCCCAGCTTGGCCTCCCAAAGTGCTGGAATTACATAGGTGAGCCACTGCACCTGGCTGGATTTTTGGGGAGTCAAAAGTTATATGTAGCCTGGCACGGTGGCTCACGCCTGTAATCCTACCACTTTGGGAAGCCAAGATGGGAGGATCACTTGAGCCTAGGAGTTCAGGACCAGCCTGGGTAACATAGTGAGACCCTATCTCTCCAAAAAGAAAAAAATTAACCAGGCATGGTGGTGCACACATATGGTTCCAGCTACTTGGGAGACTGAGGCAGGAGGATTGCTTGAGCCCAGCAGTTCAAGGTTGCAGTGAGCTATAACCACACCACTGCATTCTGGCCTGAGTGACAGAGCGAAATCTCATTTTTTAAAAAACAAAACAAAACAAAAAAAAGTTACAGGCAGATTTTCAATTGTGTGGAAGGTCAGCACCCCTAACCATCAAGTTGTTCAAGAGTCAAATGTGGATGAGCTCCAATTTCTCCATATCCTCACCAAAACCTGTTTTGTCTTTTTTTTTTTTTTTTTTTTTGAGATGGAGTCTCGCTCTATTGCCCAAGCTGGAGTGCAGTGGTGTCATCTCAGCTCACTGAAACTTCCACCTCCCGGGTTCAAGAGACTTTTCTGCCTCAGCCTCCTGAGTAGCTGGGACTACAGGCATGCGTCACCATGCCTGGCTAATTTTTTTTTTTTCTGAAATGGAGTCTCGCCCTGTTGCCCAGGCTGGAGTGCAATGGCACAATCTTGGCTCGCTGCTACCTCTGCCTCCCAGGTTCAAGCCATTCTCCTGCCTCAGTCTCCCGAGTAGCTGGGATTACAGGTGCACACCACCACACCCAGCTAATTTTTTGTATCTTTAGTAGAAATGGGGTTTCCCCATATTGGCCAGGCTGGTCTCGAACTCCTGACATCAAGTGATCCCCTCATCTCAGCCTCCCAAAGTGCTGGGATTACAGGCATGAGCCACCGCGCCCAGCTGTTTTGTCTATTTTTTTTCCAATAGGTTTTTGGGGAATGGGTAGTAGTTACAAGAATAAGTTTTTTACTGGTGATTTCTGAGATTGTGATGTACACATCACCTGAGCAGTTGAGCAGTGTATACACTGTACCCAATGTGTAGTCTTTTTTTTTTTTTTTTTTGAGATGGAGTCTCGCTCTCTTGCCCAGGTTGGAGTGCAGTGGCACAATCTCAGCTCACTGCAACCTCCGCCTCCTGGGTTAAAGTTATTATCCTGGCTCAGCCTCCTGAGTAGCTGGGATTACAGGCACGCACCACCATGCCTGGCTAATTTTTGTATTTTTAGTAGAGACAGGGTTTCACCAAGTTGATCAGGCTGGTCTTGAACTCCTGACCTCGTGATCCACCTGCCCTGGCCTCCCAAAGTGCTGGGATTATAGGAATGAGCCACTGTGTACAGCCAAGTTGTAAGAGTTCTTTATATATTGTCTTTTTTTTTTTTTTTTTTTTGAGACATGGTCTTGTTTTGTTGCTCAGGCTGGAGTACAGTGGTGTAATCTCAGCTCACTGCAGCCTCGACCTCCCAGACACAAGTGATCCTCCCACCTCAGCCTCTTAAGCAGCTGGGATTACAGGGATGAGCCACCATACCCAACTAATTTTTGTATTTTTTTGTACAGATGGGGTCTTTCTATGTTGCCCAGGCTAGTGTGAAACTCCTGGCCTCAAGCAGTCTTCTCATCTTGGCCTCCCAAAGTGCTGGATCACAGGTGTGAGCCACCACCATGGCCTTTATATATTCTGGATGGATATTATACCCTTATGACTTGCAAATATTTTCTTCCATTCTGAGAGCTGTCTATTCACTTTATCATTTGTAACATCAAATTTTAAATTTTGATGAAGTCCAACTTATCCTTTTCCTTTTAATAGCTGTGCTTTTTTTTTTTTTTTTTTTTGGTATTATATCTAAAAACAACCATTGCCTAGCCCAAGGTCAAGAGATTTACATCAACGTTTTCTTCTTCTTCTTTTTTTTTTTTTTGGAGATGGAGTCTCATTCTGTTGCCCAGGCTGGAGTGCAGTGCTGCAATCTCGGCTCACTGCAACCTCTGCCTCCCGGGTTCAAGCAATTCTCCTGTCTCAGCCTCCCAAGTAGTGGGATTACAGGCACTCAACACCACACCTGGCTAATTTTTGTATTTATAGTAGAGACGGGGTTTCACCATGTTGGTCAGGCTGGTCTCGAACTCCTGACCTCATGATCCGCCCACCTCAGCCTCCCAAAGTGCTGGGATTACAGGTGTGAGCCACTGCACCCAGCCTACAATGTTTTCTTCTAAGAGTTTTTGTTTTGTTTTGTTGAGTTTTACATTTTGACATTCAGGTCTATGATACACTTTGAATTAATTATGGTGTATGGTGTGTGGAAGGGGATCGCATAATGTGGACATACAGTTGAATTTGTTAAAGACTATTCTTTCCCTATTTTATTGTCTTGACACCCTTGCTAAAAACCAATTGACCATAAATATAAAGGTTTATTTCTGGGTTTACAATTCTATTCTATTGATCTACATGTCGACACTTATGCCACTATCACATTGTTTTGTTTTTGTTTTTGAGAGGGAGTATCGCCCAGACTGGAGTGCAGTGGTGCAAGCTTGGCTCACTGCAACCTCTGTCACCCAGGTTCAAGTGGTTTTCCTGCCTCAGCCTCCCAAGTAGCTGGAATTACAGGCGCCCACCACCACACCCGGCTCATTTTTGTATTTTTAGTGGAGAAGGGGTTTCGCCATGTTGGCCAGGCTGGTCTTGAACTCCTCGACTCAAAGGATCAGTCCACCTTGGCCTCCCAAAATGCTGGGATTACAGGCGTGACCCACCATGCCCTGCCTACCACATTGTTTTTGATAACTATAGCTTTGTGGTAAGTTTTTGAAATCAGGAGGTGCGAGTCTTCCAACTTTGTTCTTTTTTTTTTTTTTTTTTTCAAAATTGTTTTGGCTGTTCTCACTTCCCCACAATTTCATATGAATTTTAGAATCAGCTGTTAATTTCTGCAAAAAAGCCAGCTGGGATCCAAACAGGGATGGTGTTGAATCTGTAGATCAATTTGAGAATTACTGCTATCTTCTGATCCATGAACATGGGATATCTACTTGTTTGATTCTTTTTTTTTTTTTTTTGAGATGGAGTCTCGCTCTGTCGCCCAGGCTGGAGTGCAGTGGCCGGATCTCAGCTCATGCAAGCTCCGCCTCCCGGGTTTACGCCATTCTCCTGCCTCAGCCTCCCGAGTAGCTGGAACTACAGGCGCCCGCCACCTCGCCCGGCTAGTTTTTTTTTGTATTTTTTAATAGAGACGGGGTTTCACCGTGTTAGCCAGGATGGTCTCGATCTCCTGACCTCGTGATCCGCCCGTCTCCGCCTCCCAAAGTGCTGGGATTACAGGCTTGAGCCACTGCGCCCGGCCTCTTTTATTGTTTTTTAGAGATGGGGTCTTACTCTGTCACCCAGGCTGGAGTGCAGTGATACAATCACAGCTCACTGCAGCCCAAAACTACTGAGCTCAAGTGATCCTCCTACCTCAGCCTCCTAAGTAGCTGGGACTACAGGCATATGCTACCATGCCCACCTAAGTTTTAAATTTTTTGTAAAGGTGGGGTATCACTGTGCTGTCCAGGCTGGTTTTAAACTTCTGGGTCAAGCAATCCTCCCACCTCAGCCTCTTAAAGTGCTGGGATTACAGGCATGGGTCACCATGCCCGGTATGGAATTATTTTTCTTAATTTCATTTTTGCATTATTTATGGCTAGTGTATAGAAATATATTTTTATATGTCAATCATGTGTCCTACAACTTGCTGAACTTGTTTATTAGTTCTAATAGTTTTTTATTAGATTACTTGGGATTTTCTATATACCAGATCATGTCATGTCCAAGTTGAGACAGTTTTATCTTTTCCTTTTCAATCTGGATGCCTTTTGTTTTTATTTTATTGTTTTCTTTTTACACATTTTTTAGAGACACAGTTACCCTGTATCAAGCGCATTGGCATGATCATGGCTCACTGTAGCCTTGACCTCCTGGGCTCAAGCGATCCTCCCACCTCACCTTCCCAAGTAGCTGAGACTACAGGTGCATGTCACCATGCCTGGCTAATTTTTTTTTTTTTTTTTTGAGATGGAGTCTCGCTCTGTCACCCAGGCTGGAATGCAGTGGTGTGATCTCAGCTCACTGCATCCCCACCTCCCAGGTTCATGCCATTCTGCCTCAGCCTCCTGAGTAGCTGGGACTACAGGCGGCCACCACCGCACCCAGCTAATTTTTTGTATTTTTAGTAGAGACAGGGTTTCATTGTGTTGGCCAGGATGGTCTCAATCTCCTGACCTCGCGATCCGCCCGCCTCAGCCTCCCAAAGTGCTGGGATTACAGGCATGAGCCACTGCACCCAGCCAACGCTTGGCTAATTTTAAAACTTTTTGTAGACACAGAGTCTCGCTGTGTTGCCCAGGCTGGTATTGAACTCCTGACCTCAAGCAATCCTTCTGCTTCAGCCTCCCAAAATGCTGGGATTACAGGCAATAGCCACCACATCTGGGGCCTTTAATTTCTTTTTCTTACTTAAGTGCCCCTTCTGGAACCTCCAGGAAAATCCTGGACAGACATGGTGAATGGACATTCCTGTCTCGTTCCTCATCTTTTTTTTTTTTTTTAATTAAGACGCAGCCTCACTCTTGTTGCCCAGGCTGGGGTGCAATGGCATGACCCTGGCTCACTGCAACCTCCATCTCCCCGGTTCAAGCAATTCTCTTGCCTCAGCCTCCTGAGTAGCTGGGATTACAGGTACCCACCACCACGCTAAGCTAATTTTCTGTATTTTCAGTAGAGACAGGGTTTCACCATGTTGGCCAAGCTGGTGTCAAACTCCTGACCTCAGGTGATCCACCCACTTTGGCCTCCCAAAGTGCTGGGATTATAGGTGTGAGCTACTATGCCCGGCCTTGTTCCTCATCTTAAGAGGGAAAAGCATCTAGTATTTCAACATTAAGTATGATATCAGCTGTGGGTTGTTTGTTTGTTTTTGAGACAGAGTCTTGCACTGTCGCCCAGGCTGGTATGCAGTGGTGCACAATCTCGGCTCACTGCAACCTCAGCCTCCCAGGTTCAAGTGATTCTCAGCCTCCGGAGTAGCTAGGATTACAGGCACCCACCACCATGCCAAATTTTTTTTTTTTTTTTTTTTTTTTTTTGGTATTTTTGTAGACACGGGGTTTCACTATGTTGGCTAGGCTGGTCTCGACCTCCTGACCTCGTGATCTGCCCACCTCAAATTCCCAAAGTGCTGGAGCTGTGGGTTTTTTATGATGCCCTTTCTCAGGCTGAGGAAGTTCCTTCACATTTCTAGTTTGATGAGTATTCTCATCAGAAAGTAGATTGGATTTCCCAGCACTTTGGGAGGCTGAGGCAGGCGGATTACTTGAGGTCAGGAGTTGAGACCAGCCTGGCCAACATGGCAAAACCTCATGTTTACTAAAAATCCAACAATTAGCAGAGCATGGTGGTTGGTACATGCCTGTAGTTCCAGCTACTTGGGAGGCTGGGCGAGGAGAATCATTTGAACCCAGGAGGCGGAGGTTGCAGTGAGCTGAGATCGTGCCACTGAACCTCAGCCTGAACAACAGAGGGAGACTCTGCCTCAAAAAAAAAAAGTATATCGGATTTTGTCAATGTTTTTCCGCTTGTATTGAGATAATCATGTGGTTTTTATCCTTTATTCTAATTCTAATGTAGTATATTAATTGATGTTCACATATTAAACTAACCTTGCATTTCTGGTATAAACTCCACTAGGTCATGGTGTGTAATTCTTTTTCCATGCTGTTGGATTTTATCTGCTAGTATTTTGTTGAGGAATTTTATGTCTATATTCATATGATATACTGACTGCTAGTAAAGAGGGAAAATGTGTGAAAATCAATAAATTTAAAAAATTAAAAAAGAAACATTAAACTGGGTGCGGCAGCTCACACCTGTAATCCCAGCACTCTGGGAGGCCAAGACAGATGGATCACTTGAGGTCAGAAGTTTGAAACCGGCCTGGCCAACATGGTAAAACCCTGTCTCTACTAAAAATACAAAAATTAGCTGGGCATGGTGGCAGGCGCCTGTAATCCTGGCTACTCGGGAGGCTGAGGCAGGAGAATCGCTTGAACCTAGAAGGTGGAGGTTGCAGTGAGCCAAGATCACGCCACTTCACTCCAGCCTGGGTGAGAGAGCGAGACTCCGTCTCAAAAAAAAAAAAAAAAAAAAAAAAAATCTGCATGGTGGTGGGCACCTGTAATCCCAGCTACTCAGGAGGCTGAGGCAAGAGAATCGCTTGAACCCAGAAGGCGGAGGGTTGCAGCGAGCCAAGATCGCACCACTGCACTCCAGCTTGGGCAACAGAGCAAGACTCCATCTCAAAAAAAAAAAAAAAAAAAAAAAAGCAAAAACCATGCCTGGGCCAGATCCCAGACATATTAATTCAGAATATCTGAAGGTGGGGCATCAGCATTTTAAAGCACCTCACTGAAGACTGGGCACAGCGGCTCATGCTTCTTATCCACTTTGGGAGATCAGAGTGGGAGGATCACTTGAGCTTGGGAGATCAAGATCAGCAAAAAAAAAAAAAAAAGCAGCTGGATGTGGTGGCACTCATTTGTAGTCCCAGCTATTCAGGAGGCTGAGGTAGGAAGATCACTTAAGCCCAGCAGTTCAGGTTATACGAACTATGACTGTGCTACCACACTCTGGCTTGGGTGACAAAGTGAGACCCTATCTCAAAAATAAAAAATAAAAAGCACTCCAGCCGGGTGCAGTGGCTCACGCCTGTAATCCCAGCACTTTGGGAGGCTGAGGCAGGTGGATCACAAGGTCAGGAGATCAAGACCATCCTGGCTAACATGGTGAAACCCCGTCTCTACTTAAAATACAAAAAAGAGGCCGGGCGCGGTGGCTCAAGCCTTAATCCCAGCACTTTGGGAGGCTGAGACGGGCGGATCATGAGGTCAGGAGATCGAGACCATCCTGGCTAACCCGGTGAAACCCCGTCTCTACTAAAAAATACAAAAAATTAGCCGGGCGAGGTGGCGGGCGCCTGTAGTCCCAGCTACTTGGGAGGTTGAGACAGGAGAATGGCGTGAACCCAGGAGGCGGAGCTTACAGTGAGCCGAGATCACACCACTGCACTCCAGCCTGGGCAACAGAGCAAGACTCTGTTTCAAAAAAAAAAAAAGAAAATTAACCAGGCATGGTAGTATACACCTGTGTTCTCAGTTCTTCAGGAGGCAGAGGTGGGAGGATCACATGAGCCTGGGAGGTCTACAGTTAACCAAGTTCACGCCACACACTCCAGCCTGAGCAACAGAAGAAGACCCTGACTCAAAACAAAAAAAAACAAAAACAAAAAAACCCCACAGCTACTTAAAGTGTGTCCTAGGGACTGGCAGCGTCAGTGACATTTAGAAGTTTATTAGAATAGCAAAATTTGGCCAGGCATGGTGACTCACGCCTGTAATCCCAGCACTTTGGGAGGCCCAGGCAGATGAATCACCTGAGGTCAGGAGTTCGAGACCAGCTCCAACATGGAGAGACCCTGTCTCTACTTAAAAAAAAAAAAATACAGAATTAGCTGGGTGCGGTGGTGCATGCCAGTAATTCCAACTACGTGGAGGCTGAGGCAGGAGAATCGCTTGAACCCAGGAGACAGTGCTTGTGGTGAGCCAAGAGGACACCATTGCACTCTAGCCTGGGCAACAAGAGTGAAACTGTCTCAAAAAAAAAAAAAGCAAAATTTATCAGGATGGCAGCCATGAAAGTCAGAATCCACTGAACGTGTACCAACTCACCTGCTAAAAAACAAAACAAAACAAAAAAAAACAAATTATTGGCCCTATCCCAGACCTATTGAATTGGAATCTGCTTTTTTTTTTTTCCAGATGGAGTCTTGCTCTGTCGCCCCGGTTGGAGTGCAGTGGCGTGATCTAGGTTCACTGCAACCTCCGCCTCCTGGGTTCAAGCAATTCTCCTGCCTCAACTTCTGGAGTAGCTGGGATTACAGGCATGCACCACCACACCTGACTAATTTTTGTATTCTTAGTAGAGATGGGATTTCACCATGTTGGCCAGGCTGGTCTCGAACTCTTTACTTCATGATCCACCCACCTTGGCCTCCCAAAGTGCTGGGATTACGGTTTTGAGAGCAACCGCTCTCAAACACCTGGCTAACACGGTGAAACCTCGTCTCTACTAAAACTACCAAAAATTAGCCGGGTGTGGTGGCAGGCGCCTGTAGGCCCAGCTACTCGGGAGGCTGAGGTGGGAGAATGGCGTGAACCCGGGAGGTGGAGCTTGCAGTGAGCCAAGATCGCGCCACTGCACTCCAGCCTGGGCGACAGAGCCAGACTCTGTCTCAAAAAAAAAAAAAAAAAAACAAAAAAAAAACTAGTCTGGGTGACTATTTCCAAATCCATCCCAAATGCACCTCTTTCTGTCTGAAGCCACCATCTCAATCTATGACTTGGATACCTATCGAGCCTCCCACATCTGCCCTTCCCGCCTCCAGTCAGTTCTCCCCACTATGGCCAGAGGGAGCTTTTTTTTTGCGGGGGAGACAGAGTCTCATTCTGTTGCCCAGGCTGGAGTGCAGTGGCACGATCTCAGCTCAGTGCAACCTCTGCCTCCCCAGTTCAAGTTGATTCTCATGCCTAGGCCTCTCGAGTAGCTGAGACTACAGGTGTGTACCACCACACCCAGCTAATTTTTTGTATTTTAGTAGAGATGATGTTTCATCATGTTGCCCAGGGTGGTCTTGAACTCCTGAGCTCAAGCAATCCACCCATCTTGGCCTCCCAAAGTGTTAGGATTACAGGCATGAGCCATCGTACCCAGCCAGAGGGAGCTTTTAAACTAAACTTAGGTCAGGCGTGGTGGCTCACGCCTATAATCCCAGCACTTTGGGAGGCTGAGTCGGGTGGATCACGAGGTCAGGAGTTCAAGACCAGCTTGGCTGAGATGGTGAAACCCCATCTCTACTAAAAGTACAAAAATTAGCCAGGAGTGGTGGTAGGCGCCTGTAATCCCAGTTGCTTCGGACATTGCCCTCCAGCCTGGGTGACAGAGTGAGACTCCATCTCTAAATAAATAAACAAACAAACTAACTAAAACTAGTGATTTCTGCCTAAAATTGCTAACGGCACATCACACTTAAAATCAGGGACTGGGCACACTGGTTCATGCCTGTAATCCCAACACTTTGGAAGACCAAGGTAAGAGGATCACTTGAGCCCAGGAATTCAAGACCAGCCTGGGCAACATAGTGAGACCCTATCTCCACAAAAAAATTAAAAATTATCCAGGCACGGTGGCGAATGCCTGTCATCTCAGGTACTCAGGAGACTGAGGCTGGAGGATCCTTTAAAGTCAGTAGTTAGAGGTTGCAGTGAACTATGACTGCACTTGTGAATAGCAACTGCACTCTAGCCTGGGCAACATACTGAGATCCTGTCTCTAAAAATAAATAGGCAGGGAGCAGTGGCTCATGCCTATAATCCTAGTGCTTTGGAAGGCCAAGTGGGGAGGATCACTGCAGCCCAGGAATTCAAGACCAGCTCGGACAACATAGCAGGACACGATCTCTACAAAAATTGTTTTAAAAAAGTAGCTGGACCTGGTGGTGTGCACCTGTAGTCCCAGCTACTGGGAAAGCTGAGGCAGGAGAATCACTTGAGCCATGGAGTTTGAGGCTGCAGTGAGCTATGATTGCACCACTGCACTCCAGGCTTGGCAAACAAGGGAAATCCTGTCTCTAAAAAATAAAAATAAATAAATAAAATCAGACAGGGTCTACCCCTCTCTCTCAACTCCTACCACTGGCAGCTTCAGCTACACTGTTTCTGAAATAAACTAAGTTTAACCCATCTCAGAACCTTTGTACTCGCTTTTCTCTCTGTCTAGAGCTTTCTTCCTCCAGATCTGCCCACAGCTGTCTCTGGTCATTTCAATGAAAGGTCTTCTTTGACCACCTCCCATTCCCCATATTTTTCTAAAAGCCCTCATCGACCTATTAATTTTTGTTTGTTTGTTTCTGAGACAGGGTCCTGCTCTGTCCCCCAGGCTGGAGTGCAGTGGCACAATCACGGCTCACTACAGCCTTGACCTCCTGGGCTCAAGCAATCCTCCCACCTCAGCTTTCCGAGTAGCTAGGACTATAGGCGTGCACCACAATGCCCGCATAATTTTTTGTAGAGAACAGGGCCCTGCTATGTTGCCAAGGCTGGTCTCGAACTCCTGGGCTCAAGCGAAATTCCCGACACCATTAACGCATTTTTAGTAACTTATCAGTATCTGAAATCACCTGTTTCGTTTATTTGTGATTTGTTAAAAGTCTGGTTCCCCCAGGAGATGAAGGATTTTTATCTATCTTCCTCATGGCTGTGTCTCCAGCGCCCAGGACAGTGCCTGGTATACAGTAGATGCCTAACAAGTATCAACGGAACGGAAACAAGAGCTCAATTTCAACAAAACACCTATAAATCTGAACCCCGAGGTACAGTGTACGTACAGCAGCTCTGAAACCGGCTGCCAGGATTCTGGGTCTCTTGGGGGAAACAGGCAGACGTAGATTCCAATTCCTGCCCGGTTGCCGACTTGCGGCGTGACCTCTGGCGAGGACTTTAATCTGGGTCAGTTGTTTTCATCTGCAAAACCGGAGACTGGGGGCGTGAGGCGGCTGGCACAAGAGGGGCGGCCTTTCCCAGCGCGTCCCCGCCCCCACTACGAAAGGTCACGGCGCCCTGGCCCTGCAGCTGGGTCCCTCCAGGGCCGCCCTCTCGCGCTGCCGGGTCCTGAAGGGTCCGCTTAGAGCCCAGCAGTTCGCGCTCGCCTACCCGCGTGCGACCTACCTACTCACGCGGCCAGCCGCGGACTCCAGGCCAGCTCTGTCTTCTTGCTGGGCGCCGCCATATTGGCCCAGAGAGCGTCCGGGTCAGGGAGCGCCAGGGAGGCAGCTAATCAAGAAAGCTGGTGTAATAGGTCCCGCCCACAAAGCGAGGTGCGCCAATGGGAAGGCGGAAGGGCCTTAGACCCGCCTCATAACGAGCTGGGCCCCGCTTCTAATGAGTCAAGTGTCACTCCAGGCCTGGGAACCTTGAAATGGCCCGGGAGGCTGGACTTGGGAGTCTGTGAATCCAGCCGCAGGCTCCAGGGGCTGAAATGAGAAAATGAATTTTAAAAAAGTGAAAGGAGGCCGGCACGGTGGCTCATGCCAGTAATCCCAGCCCTTTGGGAGGCCAGGAATTCGAGACCAGCCTGGGCAACATAGCGAGACCCCCTTCTCTACAAAAAAGTTAAAAATTAACTGGGCGCAATGGCGCGTGCTCATAGTCCCAGTATTCGGGAGGCTGAAACGGGAGGATCGCTTGAGCCCTGGAGGTCGAGGCTACAGTGAGCCATGATTGCACCCCTGCACTCCAGCCTGGGCAACACAGTGAGACCCTATTTCTTTTCTTTTTTTTTTTTTTTTTCTTTTTTTTTTTTTTGAGACGGAGTCTCGCTCTGTAGCCCAGGCTGGAGTGCAGTGGCCGGATCTCAGCTCACTGCAAGCTCCGCTTCCCGGGTTCACGCCATTCTCCAGCCTCAGCCTCCCGAGTAGCTGGGACTACAGGCGCTGCCACCTCGCCCGGCTATTTTTTTTGTATTTCTTAGTAGAGACGGGGTTTCACCGTGTTAGCCAGGATGGTCTCGATCTCCTGACCTCGTGATCCGCCCGTCTCGGCCTCCCAAAGTCCTGGGATTACAGGCTTGAGCCACCGCGCCCGGCGAGACCCTATTTCTAAAATTAGTAATAATAAACAAACAGGGCCGGGCGTGGTGGCTCACGCCTGTAATCCAGGCACTTTGGGAGGCCGAGGAGGGCGGATCACCTGAGGTCAGGAGTTCGAGACCAGCCTGGCCAACATGATGAAACCCCGTCTCTACTAAAAATACAAAAGTAGCAGGGCATGGTGGTGGGCTCCTGTAATCCCAGCTACTCAGGAGGCTGAGGCAGGAGAATCGCTTGAACCCGGGAGACGGAGGTTGCAGTGAGCCAGGATCACTCCACTGCACTCCAGCTTCAGCAACAGAGCGAGACTCTGTCCCAAAAAATAAACTAAATAAGGCCGGGCGCGGTGGCTCAAGCCTGTAATCCCAGCACTTTGGGAGGCCGAGACGGGTGGATCACGAGATCAGGAGATCGAGACCATCCTGGCTAACACGGTGAAACCCCGTCTCTACTAAAAAATACAAAAAACTAGCCGGGCGAGGTGGCTGGCGCCTGTAGTCCCAGCTACTCGGGAGGCTGAGGCAGGAGAATGGCGTGAACCCGGGAGGCGGAGCTTGCAGTGAGCCGAGATCCGGCCACTACACTCCAGCCTGGGGGACAGAGCGAGACTCCGTCTCAAAAAAAAAAAAAAAATTAAATAAATAGGCCGGGCGCGGTGGCTCACGCCTGTGATCCCAGCACTTTGGGAGGCCGAAGCGGGTGGATCATGAGGTCAGGAGATCGAGACCATTCTGGCGAACACGGTGAAACCCCGTCTCTACTGAAAATACAAAAAAATTAGCCGGGCGTGGTGGCGCGCGCCTGTAGTCCCAGCTTCTAGGGAGGCTAAGGCAGGAGAATGGCATTAACCCGGGAGGTGGCGGAGCTTGCAGTGAGCGGAGATCGCGCCAATGCACTCCAGCCTGGGCGACAGAGCGAGACTGTCTCAAAAAATAAATAAATAAATAAAAATAAAAATTAGTAGGTCGTGGTGGTGAGCTCCTGTGATCCCAGCTACTTGGGAGGCTGGGGCACGAGAATTGCTTGAATCCAAGAGGTGGAGGTTGCAGTGAGCCAAGATTGTGCCACTGCACTCCAGCCTGGGCGACAGAGTGAGACTCTGTCTCAATAAATAGATAGATAGATAGATAGATAGATAGATAGATAGATAGATAGATAGATAGATAGGAAGGTCTCAATGAGGCGGCCTTTGAGTAAAGGCCAGAGGAAGTGAGTGAGCCTTCTGGATATCTGGGGAAGGCTTTTGGCACTGGGAACAACAGCAAAGACTCTGTGTGGTTGGAATGGAGTAACTTAGGAGGAAATGTGATAAAACGAGGTGAGATTGAGTAATGGGGGCTCCTGGTCTCCCCCAGAAAGCACCAGATTTAGGCTGTTAGTAACTAAGGTGGATAAGCACATAAAATGGGCTATTGGCAATAGCAGTGGCCCCCAGAAAGAAAGGCTATCTGTCCTCATAAGCCCATTTCTGCAGTCCCTCAGCTTCTGTGGTGCAGTGAGCTGGCATGGGGACTAGGATGCAAGAACCTGCTCTTAGGCTGCCTCAAGGACTCTGCGCAGCCGCAGGACATCCACCTCACCAGAACTCCTGTGATTGGGCGATCTGAGAAGACCTGTAGCCAATCAGCTGCTTGGCTGGAGCACTCCTCCTTGGCAAGTTGACAGGCATGTGGGTAGCGGCTGGGAGTGCTACTGCCCTCTGCTATGCTCCCGCAGATACAAGCAGGCAGAGTCAGCTCTGCTTAGCTGGGGAGTGGGTAAGATGGTGGGGTCGCTGACCTGGCTGTGGCCTTCAGAGTTACTGGTGTCCTCTTGAGGTGCTCATGGCTTTTATTTTCTTATTTATCTTTCCAGAACTAGTCTTTTTATTATTTTTTATTTTATTATATTTTATTTATTTATTTTTTGGAGACAGAGTCTGGCTCTGTTGCCCAGGTTGGAGTGCAGTGGTGCAATCTTGGCTAATTGCAACCTCCGCCTCCCACGTTCAAGCAATTCTCCTGCCTCAGCCTCCCGAGTAGCTGGGACTACAGGCACGTGCCACCATACCCAGCTAATTTTTGTATTTTTAGTAGAGACAGAGTTTCACCATGTTGCCTAGGTTGGTCTCGAACTCCTGGGCTCAAGTGGTCCTCCCGCTTCAGCCTCCCAAAGCGCTGGGATTACAGGCACTAGCCACCGTGCCCAGTCATTATTTATTTATTTATTTATTTATTTATTTATTTATTTTTTGAGACGAAGTCTCGCTCTGTCGCCCAGGCTGGAGTGCAGTGACACAATCTCGGCTCACTGCAAGCTCTGCCTCCTGGGTTCACGCCATTCTCCTGGCTCAGCCTCCCGAGTAACTGGGACTACAGGCGCCCGCCACCACGCCCGGCTAATATTTTTGTATTTTTAGTAGAGACGGGTTTTCACCGTGTTAGCCAGGATGGTCTGATCTCTTGACCTCGTGATCCGCCAGCCTCGGCCTCCCAAAGTGCTGGGATTACAGGCGTGAACTAGCGCGCCCGGCCTATTATTATTATTTTTAAATAGAGATGGGGTCTCACCAGGTTACCAAGGCTTGTCTCAAACTTCTGGCATACAGTGATCCACCCATCTTGGCCTCCTAAAGTGCTGGGATTACAGGCATGTGCCACTACACGAGGCCGGTAGTCTTTTAAAAACAAGTATGCACAGGATGTGCATGGTGACTCACGCCTGTAATCCCAACACTTCGGGAGGCCAAGGCGGGAGGATCACGAGGTCAGGAGATCGAGACCACCCTGGCTAACACGGTGAAATCCCGTCTCTACTAAAAAAAAACACAAAAAAAATTAGCCGGGCATGGTGGCGGGCTCCTGTAGTCCCAGCTACTCTGGAGGCTAAGACAGGCGAATCACTTGAACCCAGGAGGCAGAGCTTGCAGTGAGCCGAGATCGCGCCACTGTACTCCAGCCTGGGCAACAGAGCAAGACTCTGTCTCAAACAAAACAAAAAAACCCCAAAACAAACAAATAAAAGACAAGTATGTACATACTTTATGTCCTGTATATATTAACACAGAACACCATATGTGAGGCCCTGGTGCAGAGTCTTTAACATGCAGTCCCAGAAAGAACCCTATAAAAAGTAGCAGCTTCACAGTGGAAGATCCTAGCAGACACCACCTTAACCAAGGGACCAACATTAATATCACCAGCAATGACTCATGGTGATATCATGAAGTCCTTGGTATGACGCACTTAGAAGGGTACATCATCACCTCTCTGGTATTCTTCCTGGTAATGCAAACACCTCAGTTTATTCAAGACAAACCAAATTCGAAGACGATCTACAAAATAACTGACCAGCACTCTTCAAAAGTGTCAAGGTCCTGAAAGACCCAGGGACTATTATAGACTGTAGGAATGTATGGAGATATGACAATTAAATGCAGTGAGGGCCAGGCACAGTGGCATTGTAGTCCTAGCTATTTAGGAGGCTGAGGCAGGAGGATCGCTTGAGCCCAGGAGTTCAAGTCCAGCCTGGGCATCATAGTGAGACCTCATCTCCAAGATAGATAGATCGATCGATCGATCGATCGATAGATAGATAGAAATAAATGCAATGCGGGCCGGGCGCGGTGGCTCAAGCCTATAATCCCAGCACTTTGGGAGGCCGAGACGGGCGGATCACGAGGTCAGGAGATCGAGACCATCCTGGTTAACACGGTGAAACCCCGTCTCTACTAAAAAATACAAAAAACTAGCCGGCCGAGGTGGCGGACGCCTGTAGTCCCAGCTACTCGGGAGGTGGAGGCAGGAGAATGGCGTGAACCCGGGAGGCGGAGCTTGCAGTGAGCTGAGATCCGGCCACTGCACTCCAGCCTGGGTGACAGCGCGAGACTCCATCTCAAAAAAAAAAAAAATAAATAAATAAATGCAATGGGCCAGGTGCAGTGGCTCACACCTCTAATCCCAGCACTTTGAGAGGCCAAGGCAGACAGATCACAAGGTCAGAAGTTCAAGACCAGCCTGACCAACATGGTGAAACCCCCTGCCTCAGCCTCCCAAGTAGCTGGGATTATAGGCTCCCACCATCACGCCCAGTTAATTTTTGTATTTTTTGTAGAGATAGGGTTTCACCATGTTGGCCAGACTGGTCTCGAACTCCTGACCTCTGGTGATTCACCCGCCTCAGCCTCCCAAAACGTTGGGATTACAGGCATGAATCACCGCGCCCAGCTGGAGTCCCCACTGTTAACCACAGCACTTCAGTGTCTTCATTTAGTTGAAACAACGTGCTATATGTTTTGACTTCAACTTTGTCTATCTCCCTGTCCCCGGTTGATGGGATTTATACAGTGATTTATTATGACAAGGCCACTGCAATAAATGTTCCTGCACATATGTCATTCTTCACACCTACACTTGTACTTCTGAGGAATATTCTAAAATAGAGGATATACTTGTTCAGAAGGTAAGGACATTTGTCATTTGGAAAATTATCAACAAATTGCCCACACTCATCAACAGTGTTTCCACAGCCTCCCCTGCATTGCATGTTGTCAAGCATTCTTTTCTTTTCTTATTTATTTTTTTTTCACCCAAACTAAAATGCAGTGGCATGGCTGGGCGCAGTGCTGTAATCCCAGAACTTTGGGAGGCCAAGGCAGGCAGATCACCTGAGGTCAGCAGTTCGAGACCAGTCTGGCCAACATGGTGAAACCCTGTCTCTACTAAAAATACAAAAATTAGCCAGGTAGGGTGGCAGGCACCTGTAATCCCAGCTACTCAGGAGGCTGAGGCAGAATTGCTTGAACCTGAGAGGTGGAAGTTGCAGTGAGCTGAGATCATGCCACTGCACTCCAGCCTGGATGACAGAGCGAGATTCTGTCTCGAAAAAAAAAAAAAAATGTAGTGTCATGATCATACCTCACTGCAGCCTCCAATTCCTGGGCTCAAGCAATCCTCTTGCCTTGGCCTCCCAAAGTACACTTTTTAAAAATACTCTTTTCTTTTTTTCTTTCTTTCCTTTTTTTTTTTTTTTTTTTTTTTTTTTTTTTTTTTTTTGTAGAGGCAGGGCCCTGCCATGTCTCTCAGGCTGGTCTTGAATTCCTGGACTCAAGCAATCCACCCATCTTGGCCTCCCAAAGTGCTGGGATTACAGACTTGAGCCACTGTAGTCAGACTGTAAGTGAACAGCTCCCTCCCTGTCAACCCACTCACAGTCAGTCTGGGGGTGAGAGATGCTATTATTTTACAGCAGGTGGTCAGGGAAGGCTTCTCTGAGAGGTGATATTAGAGCAGAGACTGAATGAAGTTGGGGAGAGGCCATGCAGGCAGGCATCTTGCAGAAATGTGTTCCAGGTGGCAGGAACTGCTAGTGCAAAGACCCTGAGGTGGGAACGTGTTTGGGGACTCAAGAAACACATCTGTAGCCTGGCGTGGTAGCGGGTGCCTGTAATCCCAGCTACTTGGGAGGCTGAGGCTCCAGAATTGCTTGAAACTGGGAGGTGGAGGTTGCAGTGAGCTGAGATCATGCCACCCAGCCTGACTGACAGATCGAGACTTTGACTCAAAAAAAAAAAAAAAGGAGAAGAAGAAAGAAGGGAGAAGAGAAGGGAGAAGGGAGAAAGGGAAGAAGGAGAAGAAGGAGAAGGAGAAGGAGAAGAAGAGGAAGAGGAAGAGGAAGCAGAAGCAGCAGCAGCAGCAGCACATCTGAAAGGACACAGAAGAAAAGCTAGGAGCAGTGTTACCCTAGGAGGGTGGCTTAGCTTCTCTGAACCTTGAGTTTCCCATCTATAAAATGACCTATGAGTTTCCATCCTGAGGTGATGGTGAGGATTAAAAGAGATTGTGACTGGCATGGAGTGAATGTTCCCATAACAGAAGACTTTAGGAACAAGCGCCTCTGCCAGATTTCCGGATAGGAAAGCTTGGTGAGCAGGGGGCTCGCAGAGCAGGCTAAGATAGGCCGGTGCAGAGCAGGGTTTTGACTTTCCCCAAAACAAACAGACAAACACGTGTCGGTGTGGATTTTATTTTCATTTTTATATTTTTTGAGTCAGAGTCTCACTCCTGTGGCCCGGGCTGAAGTGCAGTGGTGTGATCTTGGCTCACTGCAACTTCTGCCTGCCATGCCAGGTTCAAGCGATTCTCCTGCCTCAGCCTCCCGAGGAGCTGGGATTACAGGCATGTACCACCATGCCCGGCTAATTTTGTATTTTTAGTAGAGATGGGGTTTCACCACGTTGGCCAGGCTGGTCTCAAACTACTGACCTCAGGTGATCCACCCGCCTCAGCCTCTCAAAGTGCTGGGATTACAGGCACGAGCCACCGCACCTGGCCGGGTGTGAGTTTTAAATGGTTCTGAGCCAACAGGAAGGTTTTAGGGGGTCCCCTAAAGTTGAGGAGAGGTATGGCTTTCCTACAATGACTGTCTTAGACCCTTCGGGAAACCCTGCCTCTTACAAGATCCCACACTTCTCATTTAGATGGAAAACTGAGGCACAGAGGGGCTAGAGCCTGGAAAACGCCAGAAAGGAGCGAATAACGGATGACACTCGGCAGTCAGTGATGGGGGTGTCTACTGGGATTGGGGCCTCGGTATGGGATCGGCCCCCTCTAATGCCTCTACCCCCATCTACCAGACAGAGACGCGAAGAGACAGACGCGAAGAGAGACAGAGACAATATAGTGACAGCGACATGAAGAGAAACAGAATTACTCAAAGCCCAGGAACAAAAACAGAGACACAGAGACAAAGGCAGAGATAGAAAAAGGCTCGGCGACCCAGAGACAGAGATACAGAGACACAGATCTACTACAATCAGAGTCACAAGGCAGTCCCGGAAAGGGCTGCCCCCTGGGGGTACCCGGGGCTGCCCCGTTGGGGGGCACGCCAAGAGCTCCCCCACCCCTCCCCCGTCGTGCCTGGGCCGTGACTTCAGAGCCGGTGCAGATTCTATAAATGGCCAAGAGGCCGCGGGCCGTGGGGCGGGGCCGAGTGAGTCATCGCGTGACGTCACCGCCGCCTGGACCCAGCCAGGCCCCGCCCCCGCCCCGCCAGGGGGCGCCGGCCTCAGGTCCTCACATGCGCAGTAGCCACCTGCGGCCCCCCGAGGGCCGCTCAGTTTGGGAGGGTTCAGGGAATCTGTGCGTTCGAATCCCGCCCCTGCCAACCTCGAGCTGTGTGACCCGGCCATTCGGCATCACCTCTCTGTGCCTCGTATAGACTCACCTCATAGGGCTGTCGTGAGGAATGAGATAACAACCTCAAAGCGCTTAGTACGTAGCAGGTGCTAATTGTTAGCTCATTTTATGTACTTTCTATTTTTTCTTTCTTTCTTTCTTTCTTTTTCTTTAATAGAGACGAGGTCTCGCTATGTTGCCCAAGCTGGTCTCAAACTCCTGGGCTCAAGTGATCCTCTCACCTTGGCCTCGTATTTTATGTATTTTCGTGTATGTTTGACATATCATGACACGCCATCAACTGGCACGTTGCCTTAGCTCAGTGGTTTGCAAACAGGGATGATCTGCTTCCACCCCAACCCCAACCAGGGGACATTTGGCAATGTGTGTAGACATTTCTTCTTTTAATTTTTGTTTTTTAGAGACCATGGTCTTTCTATGTTGGCCAGATGGGTCTCAAACTCCTGGGCTCAAGCGATCCTCCCACCTCAGCCTCCTTAGTAGCTGGGACCACAGACTCCTGCCGCAGTGCCTCAACATTTCTGTTTATTGGGACCAAGAGAGTGCTACTGGCATCTAGCAGGTAGAGGCCAGGGATGCTGCTTGAAGTCTTACAATGAATGCCCAGGACAGTCCCCCAACCATAAAGAATTATCCAGCCTCAGCTGTCCACAGTGTGGAGGTTGAGAAACCCCACCTTAGCCTCATAGTTGAGGTTCATGGAGCATGGTCTCAAATTCTCCTCAGCCCCTGGCCTGCTGTGTGACACTGGAAAAGTGATTCCAAGCCCCATGCCTCAGTTTCCCCACCTGTAAAGCAAAGTTCTTGTATTAATAATAACAGTGTCAGCTGTTCACGGTGGCTCACACCTGTAATCCCAGCACTTTGCGAGGCCGAGGTGGGCAGATCAACTGAGGTCAGGAGTTCAAGACCAGCCTGGCTAACGTGGCAAAACCCCGTCTCTACTAAACATACAAAAAATAGCCAGGCATGGTGGCAGGCACCTGTCATCCTAGCTACTTGGGAGGCTGAGGCAGGAGAATCGCCTGAAGCCAGGAGGTGAAGGTTGCAGTGAGCCGAGATAGTGTCACTGCACTCCAGCCTGGGGAATAGAGTGAGACTCTGTCTCCAAATAATAATAATAATAATAACAGTGTCCACCTGTGTGGGTGTCATGATAATTGAATGAATATATGTACAGAGCTTGGAACATGGCCTGACATAAGGGCCATGTCATCTGGCATATTGCAGCCATGTCATTAGCATGTGACCGATAAATTGCATATCCTTAACGTATCATTAGTGTGTGGCAGGTTGCAGACATGTCATCCAAGTGTCACAAACATGGCCTTGCCATGTGGGGCATGATGTGGGCATAGCATGCAACCCTGTGGTCCAGGGGTTAGATCTCGCTAGGTAGGGTTGCTTGAGGGGAACATAGTTCATGGCCTGGGACTTGCCAACAAAGTCACCCTGTGGTTCAAGTGACACACAGTGGATGGGGAGGGTGAGACCCAGGATGTCTGCTCCCCCAGGTCCTTTTGAGGGGCTGGAGGAGACAGAACTGGGGCGCTGGACCCTCAGCATAAAGAATGCTATGGGCTGGGCATGGTGACTCATGCCTGTAAATCCCAGCATTTTGGGAGGCCAAGGTGGGCAGATTGCTTGAGCCCAGAAATTTGAGACCAGCCTGGGCAACATAGCAAGATCCCATCTCTAAAAATAAAATAAAATTAGCCAGGTTGGTGGCACAAGTCTGTAATTCTAAATACTTGGATGGGCTGAGATGGGAGGATCACTTGAGCCTGGGAGGTCAAGGCTGCAGTGAGCTGTGATTGTGCCACTGCACTCCAGTTGAGAGGACAGAGTGAAACCTTGCCTTAAAAAAAAGAATGCTGCAGCCCGAGTCCCTCTGCTGTGCCGGGCACTGTGCTGGGAATGTAAGAGACATACTCTTCTGATCTTTACAACTCTCTCATGAGGCAGGCACTGTCATTGCCCCATTTTACAGATGTGGCCATAGAGTCCTAGAGAGGAGAAGGGGCTTACCTAAGGCTATAGACTGTTGGTATCTGGAGATAAACCCGGGATGGTGCTCACTAAACTATCATGGGTGTCAGTCCTGCCTCAAGACTCCAGAGAGATAAAGAGACCTCAGAGACAAAGAGACTCAGACGCAGCCAGAGGCCCAATGGACAGCGGGAGGGGTGGGTGGAAGAAGGCTGGTCTCTGTCTGACCAAGCCCCCCCAGAATAACGTAGGCTGCCCCCCTAGGTGGAAACAATGACACAATCAGCTCCCAATACCAAGGGCCTGACATCACAAGGGGGGGGGAAGGCAGCAGAGGTTGGGGGGGTGCCCCGCCCCTTGGCAAGCCCCTACAGCCAATGGAATGGCCTTGGAAGAGACCCGGGCCGCCTCCGGAGCTTCAAAAACGTGTGAGGAGGGAAGAGGGTGCAGACGGAACTTCAGCTGCTGCCTTGGTCCTCAGCGTCAGTACTGCGCCACTACCCCCCGCCAGAGCCCACCGGCCAGCATGTCCTCTGCTCACTTCAACCGAGGCCCTGCCTACGGGCTGTCAGCCGAGGTTAAGAACAAGGTAGGGCTGGAGGGCCTCCCTGGCCTGGCCCACACGTCCTGCCAGGCCAGAGCCCCGAGCTTGGGGTCCCTTGAACCCCCTCCTGCCTATCCTATGTGACTCGGAAACTAAGAGGGGAAAAGGGAGTGATATGGGATAGGGGCTGCCTGTCTCCCCCTGAACATCCCAGAGCCCCCAGCTATGGTTGGGGGTGGAATAGGGGGCACACAGCCACACATAAACAGAGGGGGTCAGTCCATTGCAAAGATACCCACCTGATCAGTCTTCTTTTAACCCTTTGTGTTCTTGGGGGGAACAACAGAGGGGGAAGACTTGTTGATTCTTCCATATCCCCCAGCCTCACAAAGAAATTGGGGAGCGCTTGAGAGCTGCGGCTCCTGGGAGGTGACGCCGGGAAAGTGTGGGAGATCCTGAAGGCAAAGGGGGACGGTGGAGGGCAGGAAGCGGGCATCAGAAGTGCGGCAGGGGTCTCCTAACTGTGGAGCTAGGAAGATACCTGGACACCACCTTCATGCTGTGGATGGGTAAACAGGTTCGGAGAGGAGAGGCAAATAGCTGGGATCCCAGGTAAAGCAGGTACAGCGCTCGGACCCTGGAGTCACCCCCCATATACCAGGATGGTCTCAGCTTCTCCCAGCTGGAGAACTTGAAGTTTCCAGCCCGCTGGAATCGTCCCAACAGCACTGCCAAGGGAGGAGTTCCTGCCCCATTTGACAGAGGGGAACACTGAGACTCAGGGTGGCTTTTCCCAGGGTCCTGTGGTGAGGAAGTGGGGGACTAGGTTGGAACCTGGGTCGGGGGATCCTCGGGGCTGGAGGAGGGGGCTGGTTGGAGGAGGGGGCTGGTTGGGGGCGGGTTCTCGGGCGGGAGACAGATCCCAGCGCCGCCCTCCTCCCCCCAGCGCCGGCCCCAGAGCCGCGCAGAGCCGCCGCGCCTTATAAGGCGGCCTCGGGGAGCCCAGGCCACGCTATATAAGGGCCGGTTTGCTTTAAAAAGCCGGGCTGGTGGTGTGGGGGGCGGCAGGGCCGGGGCCAGGTGAGGGGGCCGCCCCTCCCACCTCCCCCCACCTACCCAGGAGAAGAAAGGGCAGCCCGGTCCCCTAGGGGCTGGGAGCCTGGCTGGACTGTGGCGGAGGGTTCTGGAGAAATGGGAGTGGGGGAGGAGGGGGACGGTGGAGAGAGGGAAAAGCCGGGGGGAGAGGCAGACAGAGATACTGGGAGCCTGAGACACCCTAGGGACAGACGTGGGAGGGCGAGCCAGGAGCGAGATAAGACCTAGACAGGGATGGAGGGGCAGGGAAGGGAGACAGAGCCCCACCCCCCACCCAGGCAGGAAACCTGGAGACAGAGAAAGACCTAGAGAGGCAGAGATGCAAGACCCAGGAGCCCCGCCCCTGGCCAGACAGGGACTAGCCACCCAGAGAGATGGGGACCCCAAGACTGGGCCAAGGAAAGACACCGCTGGGGAAGAGAGACAGAGGAGTCGTGGGGCTTGATAAGGGGGAGAGAGATATACAGACGTGCAAGGGGTGGGGTCTAAGACAGAGGCAAGCCTCTACCCCTAACCAGAGACAGAGCCCTGGAGCCGAAGACCTGGGGGACATGGAGAGACAGAGATGTATGACCAGCACTCCTCTGCAAGCCAGCACCCAGGGGCACCTCCTTAGACTTCCTTCTTCCCTTCCTGAGGTGCCCCTTCTTCCAACAGGGGACGCAGAAGGGGCAGGGCTAGAGGAAGAGAAGCCCCAAGTTTGGCCTGGACGTAAAACCAGGGGACCTGGCGCCACCCCTCTAGCTCAGAGGATCCAGCTCCCCACACCCCACCCCTCGTCTACATTCCCTGGTGCCAAACCTCAGAATGCCCGGAATGGCCCCCTGGGCAGGTGCCACCTCAGCCCTGGCTCTCGGCCCTCCCCAGCCCCCACCCTCCCAACTGGGTGATCTGGGGCAAAATTGCCTTAGTTGGGAAGGACGAGGGAGATCAGGCTCTAGGAGGCTCGGATAGGACCCAGGGAGCCCAGGCTGCCCCCACGGCATCCTCACCCGTTTCTCTGTGCCCCCCGCCCCAGCTGGCCCAGAAGTACGACCACCAGCGGGAGCAGGAGCTGAGAGAGTGGATCGAGGGGGTGACAGGCCGTCGCATCGGCAACAACTTCATGGACGGCCTCAAAGACGGCATCATTCTTTGCGAGTGAGTGAGGCTCTCAAAGCCCAGACCCTGCACCCCCGGCGACTCCATGCAGCCCCCTCAACCCCCAAAACAACCATGATCCTGGAACTGAGTCGAACACTTTCTATTGGATACCTTTGGGGTGGCCAGTAATCACTGTGCCCATTTAACAGGCACAGAAAACTGAGGCTCAGTTAGGTGAAATGCATTATACCAGGTCCCACGCTGTTTCAAGGAAAACGACTCCAGAATCTTAACCACCATGCTATACAGGGTAGGCCCATCTATGGCCACCAGGGTCCCCAGAAAGAGCAGTCACAGCTAAAAGGCAGCAATCAACAGCTGTTCATGGCTGGCTTGGTGACATGAGGAGAGATGTGCGGCAATAACTAAAGTAGGCCCTGGTTTTCTTTCTGGATTTAATTTTGTTTTGTTTTTTGAGATACAGTCTTGTTCTGCTGCCCAGGCTGCAGTGCAGAGGCACGATCTCGGCTCCCTGCAACCTTTGCCTCCTGGGTTCAAGCGATTCTCCTGCCTCAGCCTCTCCAATAGCTGGGATTACAGGCACACACCACCATGCCTGGCTAATTTTTGTATTTTTTTTTCAGTAGAGATGGGGTTTCACCACGTTGGCCAGGATGGTTTTGAACTCCTGACCTCAACTGATCCACGTACCTCAGCCTCCCAAAGTGCTGGGATTACAGGCACACACCACCATGCCCGGCTAATTTTTGTATTCATTTTTTTAGTAGAGATGGGATTTCACCATGCTGACCAGGCTGCTCTTGAACTCCTGACCTCAAGTGATCCACCTGCCTCGGCCTCCCAAAGTGCTGAGATTACAGGCATGAGCCACCTCGCCTGACCTTTTTTTTTTTTTTTTTTGAGATGGAGTCTTGCTCTGTCACCCAGGCTGGAGTGCAACAGCATAATCTCAGCTCACTGCAACCTCTGCTCTCTGGGTTCAAGTGATTCTCATGCCTCAGCCTCCTGAGCAGCTGGGATTACAGGCACCCACCACCTCGCCCAGCTAACTTTTGTATTTTTAGTAGAGATGGGATTTTGCCATGTTGGCCTGGCTGGTCTCGAACTCCTGACCTCAAGTGATCTGCCCACCTTAGCTTCCCAAAGTGCTGGGATTACAGGCATGAACCACTGCACCCTGCCGGCCCTGGTTTTCTCGTCGCCTCAAAACCTCATCGCTGAGGGAGGTGAAAACCCTAACAGCTCCCAAGCTCCAGTTACACTGCAATCTTAATGTGTGGTAGGGCCCTAAACCCAATCTGGGCCCGATTTGCATTTGAGTCTGACCCAGGGCAGAGTGACTGTGAGTGCGATCGGAAGACTTTGAAGGTGCAGCCTCATCAAATCCTAGATGCTGGGAAGAAGAGGTGTCAAGGGTGTTTTACCTTGTTCCATTCCCATCCACTAGGAACAAAGAATTGGCGGGTGGGGAGGTGGGCACACTGCTGTCCCAGCTCAGCCAGAGGACTGCTCAGATGTCAAACAATGCAGTCCCAGCTTGGGCAACATAGTGAGATCCCATCTCTACAAAAAATTTTTGTTTTGATTAGCTGGGCGTGGTGGCATGCACCTGTGGTCCCAGCTATGTGGGAGGCTGAGGTGGGAGGATCGCTTGAGCCCTGGAGGTCAAGGCTGCAGTGAGCTATGATCACGCCACTGCACTCCAGCCTGGGCGACAGTGAAACCCTGTCTCAAAAAAAAAAAAAAAAGACCTAATGTAAATGACGAGTTGATGGGTGCAGCAAACCAACATGGCATTTGTATACCTATGTATCAAACCTGCACGTTGTGCACATGTACCCTAGAACTTAAAGTATATATTAAAAAAAAAAGAGTGGGCCACACACGGTGGCTCACGCCTGTAATCCCAGCACTTTGGGAGGCCGAGGCGGGCGGATCATGAGATCAGGAGATCGAGACCATCCTGGCTAACATGGTGAAACCCCATCTCTACTAAAAATACAAAAAATTAGCTGGGCATGGTGGCGGGCGCTTGTAGTCCCAGCTACTCAGGAGGCTGAGGCCGGAAAATGGCGTGAACCTGGGAGGCAGAGCTTGCAGTGAGCCGAGATCGCACCACTGCACTCCAGCCTGGGTGACAGGGCGAGGCTCCCATCTCAAAAAAAAAACACAAAAGTGTAGTGCAGTCACCCATGCAGTCAGTCATTCACTCATTCATTCATTCATTCATGCAAGAAGCATTTATGAGTTCCTGCTGTGTGCCAGGCTCTGATCTAGGCATTGGGAACTGTGAACAGAACAGACTCGACTGAGAGCTCAAGGACTTTTAGTCCTAGTTGAAGAGATCAATCAAATCATTGATCAAATAATCACAGACTTGTCTGTTCTGGGGAAAATTCAAGCAGAAGGGAAGCTGGGAGGGTCAGGTGCATCAGACGTCTGCGGGTGGAGGGTGTGCAGTTTCCTAGAGAGTGGTCTGGGAGGCCTCTCTCTGAAGAGGTGACAATTGAACAGAACCTTGGATGAAGTGAGGGAGGACTCAGGGAACCTGAGAGAAGAGTGAGCAAAGCAGAGGGGGCCGCCAGTGCAAAGGCCTGAGATAGGAGCGTGCTTGGGGTGTTCCAAGAAACAAGGAGGAGGCTGGCGTGACGAGCACCAAATGATTGAGTAGAAGTGGAGATGAAGTCGCAGAGTGAACTGAGAGTCAGATGGTGGAGAGTCTTTTATTTCATTTATTTATTTATTTAGAGACAGAGTCTTGCTCTGGTGCCCAGGCTGGAGTACAGTAGAGCAATCATAGCTCACTACAGCCTCAGCTTCCTAGGCTCAATTGATCCTCTCACCCCAGCCTCTTCAACCCTAGCCTTCTCAGTAGCTGGGACTACAGGCGCACATCACCAAGCCTGGTGAAGTTTTCGGGGGTTTCTTTTTGTAGAGACGTGGGTCTCACCATGTTGCCCAGGCTGATCTTAAACTCCTAGGCTCAAGTCATCCTCCTGTCTCGGCCTCCCAAAGCACTGGGATTACAGGTGTGAGCCACTGCGCCCAGTTCTTTTTTTTTTTTTTTTTTTTGAGACGGAGTCTCGCTCTGTCGCCCAGGCTGGAGTGCAGTGGCCGGATCTCAGCTCACTGCAAGCTCCGCCTCCCGGGTTCACGCCATTCTCCTGCCTCAGCCTCCCGAGTAGCTGGGACTACGGGCGCCGCCACCTCGCCCGGCTAGTTTTTTGTATTTTTTAGTAGAGACGGGGTTTCACCATGTTAGCCAGGATTGTCTCGATCTCCTGACCTCGTGATCCACCCGTCTCAGCCTCCCAAAGTGCTGGGATTACAGGCTTGAGCCACCGCGCCCGGCACTGCGCCCAGTTCTACAGAGGGCCTTTTAGTCCATGCAGAGGACTTAGGATTTCATTCTGAAGGCAGTGGGAGGCTCCTGGAGGATTTGGAACTGGAAGGTAATTTGAACTGTTTAAAAATGGCCATTCTGGGCCAGGTGTGGTGACTCATGCCTGTAATCCCAGCACTTTGGGAGGCTGAGGTGGGGGTATCACTTGAGGTCAGGAGTTCAAAACCAACCTGACTAACATGGTGAAACCCTGTCTCTACTAAAAATACAAAAAATTAGCCAGGCACGGTGGCGGGCGCCTGTAGTCCCAGCTATTCAGGAGGCTGAGGCAGGAGAATGGCGTGAACCCGGAAGGCGGAGCTTGCAGTGAGCCAAGATCACGCCACTGCACTCCAGCCTGGGCGACGGAGTGAGACTCTGCCTCAAAAAAAAAAAAAAAAATACAAAAATTAGTGGAGCGTGGTGGTGGGCACCTGTAATTCCAACTGCTTGGGAGGCTGAAGCAGGAGAATAGCTTGAACCCAGGAGACAGAGGTTGCAGTGAGCCGAGATCGCGCCACTGCACTCCAGCCTGGGTGACAGAGCAAGACTCCATCTTGAAAAAAAAAAAAAAAAATCTGGCTGCTGGATGAAGAAGGGTGGGTCTGTAGGGGACGAAGTGGAAGTTGGGAGCCCATTCCAAGAGGCCAGGAAACAGACTCTGGTGGCTGAGACCCAGGTGGAGGTGGCAGGGAGCAGTGAGTGGGCTTCTGGACTCATTAAAAGGCAGAGCCAAAGAACTTTCGAGGGACTGGATATAAGGCTGAGAGAAGGAGAAAGCGGGAGTTGGGGGCAAGTCCAAGGGTTCTGGCTGAGCACCTAGAAGGGGGCACTGCTAGGCAGGGCAGGTGGAGGGAGCGGGGAGTCTGGAGGAGGAAGCTGCATGTCAGGAGTCTGGAGCAGGGTGAGTTTGATTTGAGATGCCCAGATACCCACGGAGAGAGCTGGATGAGATGGCGAGAAACACAGGCTGCAGGGAAACGAGGGAGTTGCTGGCATACGGAGGTACCTAAAGTCAAGAGACTGAATGAGGCCAGGTGCTGTCACTCATGCCTGTAATCCCAGTATTTTGGGAGGCCGAGGCAGGAGGATCACTTGAGCCCAGGAGTTCGACACCAGCTTGGGCTATACAGTGAAACCCCATCTCTAAAAAAAAAAAAAAAAAAAAAAAGATAGCCAGGCATGGTGGTGTGCACCTGTGATCCCAGCTACTCGGAAGGCTGTGAGAGGATCGCTGGAGCCTGGGAAGTTGAGGCTGCAGTGAGCTGTGATTGCACCACTGCACTCCAGCCTGGGCGACAGAGCCAGACCCTGCATTTAAAAAAAAAAAAAAAAAAGAGATGAGATCATTAAAGGAGTGAATCAGAGAAGAGGCCCCTGCTGTCTACAAGAGAAAAGGATGCTGAGACACGCCTGCCAGAGAGGCTTGGGAGATCCCGGAGACTCAGACACACCTTGGATAAGCAGGCTTTCTGACTGGGACCTGAGTCTAATTCCTTGGCATCAGCGTCCCATTTGTGTATGTGCTTGAGTGGTTTGGAGGGGCTGCAGCTGAGAGCCGACTGCAGGGAGAAGTGACACTAGGGTATGGCATGGCCCCTTGTGGTCATCCTGTCACCCTGCTCCTGCTGGGCTGGGCTGGAGAGGGGGAGTAGAGGACATCTTTCTTTTTTTTTTTTTTTTGGAAATGTAGTCTCACTCTGTCGCCAGGCTGGAGTGCAGTGTTGCAATCTCAGCTCACTTCAACCTCTGCCTCCCAGGTTCAAGTGATTCTCTTGCCTCAGACTCCTTAGTAGCTGGGATTACAGGCATGCATCACCATGCCCGGCTAATTTTTGTATTTTTAGTAGAGATGGGTTTCACCATGTTAGCCAGGATAGTCTCGCTCTCCTGACCTCGTGATCTGCCCGCCTTGGCCTCCCAAAGTGCTGGGATTACAGGCGTGAGCCACCGCGCCCGGCCCTGGGGGGACACCTTTCTTACCTCCTCCCCACTCTTCTCAGATTCATCAATAAGCTGCAGCCAGGCTCTGTGAAGAAGATCAATGAGTCAACCCAAAATTGGCACCAGGTGAGCCCAGACCCAATCTCTTCCATCCGTTCCCACAAGCCCCTCAGACCTCCCCCCTCCCCCCAGTGACCACAACCTGCCCCCCTCTAGCTGGAGAACATTGGCAACTTCATCAAGGCCATCACCAAGTATGGGGTGAAGCCCCACGACATCTTTGAGGCCAACGACCTGTTTGAGAACACCAACCATACACAGGTGCAGTCCACCCTTCTGGCTTTGGCCAGCATGGTGAGTGTGGGTGCAGGCTGGGCAGGGGTCCGTGGGCGGCACGTGTGGCCACTTGTGCCCCTGAGTCCAGTGAAGGTGACTGGCGGGCAGGGATGGGGGAGCAGGTGCTGTCAACAGCATCCAAGGGGGCCGGGCGCGGTGGCTCACGCCTGTAATCCCAGCACTTGGGAGGCTGAGGTGAGCGGATTGCTTGAGGTTGGGAGTTTGAGACCAGCCTGGTTTCACCAACATGGTGAAATCCCATCTCTACTAAAAATACGAAAATTAGCTAGGCGTGGTGGCACACGCCTGTAATCCCAGTTACTTGGGAGGCTGAGGCAGGAGAATCGCTTGAACCTGGAAGGCAGAGGCTGCAGTGAGCCGAGATCGTGCCACTGCCCAGCCTGGGTGACAGAGCAAGACTCCGTCTCAAAAAAAAAAAAAAAAGTGTCCAAGGGGATTGTGTAGCCTGGAGACCCCCTCGTCAGTCCCTGCTTTCCCTGCCCCACCCAGGCCAAGACGAAAGGAAACAAGGTGAATGTGGGGGTGAAGTACGCAGAGAAGCAGGAGCGGAAATTCGAGCCGGAGAAGCTAAGAGAAGGGCGGAACATCATCGGGTTGCAGGTACTTCCCTGTCCTCACTCAGCAGAGGTTATAGAAGCCAGGAGCGCATCCTGGTGTCTGAAAGCTTTTGGGGACAGGATATTTGGCATTAAGTACACTATAGGTCGGGTAGTGTGCTTATCCGCACCTTCCATTCACAAACTCACTCTGCCAACAACCCTAGCAGACAGGTACTTGTTCTCACCATACCCTTTCCACAGATGAGAACACTGAGGCTTGGAGAAGCTGGCTCGCTTTTGCCTAGATCTTCCAGCTGATGTGTGGCAGGCTGGGACTTGAATGCTAGAAGTCAGTCATGTGATAGGCCCACTCTGGACCTCAGTTTCCAGTCTCGAAATGGTGCCTCAGGCGGGGTGGAGTGGCTCACACCTGTAATTCCAGCACTTTGGGAGGCTGAGGCAGGAGGATTACTTGAGGTCAGGTGTTTCATACCAGCCTGGGCACCACCACCTCTACAACAAATTTAAGAGTTTAGCCAAATGTAGTAGTGTCTGCCGGTGGTCCCAGCTACTTGGGAGGCTGAAGGGGGAGAATCACTTGAGCATTCAAGGTTACAATGATTGCATCACTGGACTCCAGCCTGGGCGACAGAGTGAGACCCTGTCTCTAAAAAATGAAAATGGGCCGGGTGTGGTGGCTCACACCTGTAATCCTAGCACTTTGCGAGGCCAAGGCGGAAGGATCACTTGAAGTCAGGAGTTCGAGGCCAGCTTGGCCAACATGGTGAAACCCTGTCTCTACCAAAAATACAAAAATTAGCCAGCGTGGTGGTGCATGCCTGTAGTCCCAGCTACCCGGGAGGCTGAGGCAGGAAAATTGCTTGAACTTGGGAACAAATGAGATGCTGTCTCAAATAAAATAAAATAAAACAAAAAAATAGAACAAAGTAAAATATAAAAATAAAATAAAAAATGGGCTGGGTGCAGTGGCTTACCCCTGTAATCCCAGCACTTTGGGAGGTTGAGGCGGCTGGATCACCTGAGGTCAGGAGTTCGAGACCAGCCTGGCCAACGTGGTGAAACCCCATTTCTACTAAAAATACAAAAAATTATCCGGGCGTGGTGATGCCCACCTATGATCCTGGCTACTCCGGAGGCTGAGGCAGAATTGCTTGAACCTGGGAGATGGAGGTTGCAGTGAGCTGAGATCGTGCCATTGCACTCTAGCCTGGGCAACAGAGCAAGACTCCGTCTCAAAAAAAAAACAAAAATTAAAAAAATGTTGCCGGGCACGGTGACTCAAGCCTGTAATCCCAGCACTTTGGGAGGGTCAGACGGGCGGATCACGAGGTCAGGAGATCGAGACCATCCTGGCTAACACGGCGAAACCCCATCTTTACTAAAAAAATACAAAAAACTAGCCGGGCGTGCTGGTGGGTGCCTGTAGTCCCAGCTACTGGGGAGGCTGAGGCAGGAGAATGGCGTAAACCCGGGAGACGGAGCTTGCAGTGAGCTGAGATCCAGCCACTGCACTCCAGCCTGGGCGACAGACAGAGTGAGACTCCGTCTCAAAAAAAAAAAAAAATGTTAAAGCAGTGCCTCACTCTCTCACATCAGCTACGCCTCGTGGCCCATGATGAGGTCTGTAATTATTGGTGTGATTCTCCTTCTGACTTCCTAGATGGGCACCAACAAGTTTGCCAGCCAGCAGGGCATGACGGCCTACGGCACCCGGCGCCACCTCTACGACCCCAAGCTGGGCACGGACCAGCCTCTGGACCAGGCGACCATCAGCCTGCAGATGGGCACCAACAAAGGAGCCAGCCAGGTGAGTGGGGGCCCCCGGGGCACGCTGTCAAAGCCCGGGACACTGGTCACCCCATGGCCTGACTACATCACCCTTCGCAGGCTGGCATGACCGCGCCAGGGACCAAGCGGCAGATCTTCGAGCCGGGGCTGGGCATGGAGCACTGCGACACGCTCAATGTCAGCCTGCAGATGGGCAGCAACAAGGGCGCCTCGCAGCGGGGCATGACGGTGTATGGGCTGCCACGCCAGGTCTATGACCCCAAGTACTGTCTGACGCCTGATTACCCGGAGCTGGGCGAGCCCGCCCACAACCACCACGCACATAACTACTACAATTCCGCCTAGGGCCACGAGGCCTTCCCTGTTTTCCCCCCAAGGGAGGCTGCTGCTGCTCTTGGCTGGATCCAGCCAGACCCAGCCGACCCCCTCTCCCTGCATGGCATCCTCCAGCCCCTGTAGAACTCAACCTCTACAGGGTTAGAGTTTGGAGAGAGCAGACTGGGAGAATGGGGGGCCCACTGGGGGGAAGGGGACCCTCCGCTCTCTAGTGCTACGGGGTCCAACATAGAGCTGGGTGTCCCCAACAGCGCCCAAAGGACGCACTGAGCAAAGCTATTCCAGCTGTCCCCCCGCTCCCTCACAAGTGGGTACCCCCAGGACCAGAAGCTCCCCCAGCAAAGCCCCCAGAGCCCAGGCTCGGCCTGCCCCCACCCCATTCCCGTAGTGGGAGCAAACTGCATGCCCAGAGACCCAGCGGACACACGCGGTTTGGTTTGCAGCGACTGGCGTACTATGTGGATGTGACAGCAGCGTTTATAACGCGAGCACTTTCTTTTTTTTTCTATTTCACTGGAGCACAATAAATGGCTGTAAAATCTCCTGAGGCCTCAGAGCTGCTCTGTTTTGGATACGCTTCATATCCCGCACACACATCTGCACAGACACACGTGCCCACACGCACCCACACGCACCCTAAGATGCACATACACACTCACAAGCACCCTAAGACACACACCTCACTGTAGCCACTCAGACACAGGATAGGCACTCCATCACACCCACATGCAAAGTCCACACACCACACACACACACTCCCCCTTTCACACACAGATACGCACACACATGCAGTACACACTCCTCACGACATGTAAAAAAGGCATAGCCAGCCGGGCACCGTGGCTCATGCCGGTAATCCCAGCACTTTGGGAGGCAGAGGTGGGAGGATCGCTTGAGGTCAGGAGTTCAAGACCAGACTGGCCAACATGGTGAAACCCTGTTTCTACTGAAAATACGAAAATTGGCGGGGCTTGGTGGTGCATGACTGTAGTCCCAGCTACTTGGGAGGCTGAGGTAGGAGAATTGCTTGAGCCCTGGAGGTCTAGGCTGTAGTGAGCCAAGATGGCGCCACTGCATTCCAGCCTGGGCAACAGAGCAAGACTCCGTCTCAAAAAAAAAAAAATATATGGCACAGTCAGAAAGTCAATGCACACACACACATACACACACATGACCCACACTGCTCTCCCAGAGGCTTGTGGATGGTGGTGACAAAGAGCCTGAGTACTGGGACAGGCTGGATGGCATGTGAATCACAGAGCAACTGTCTGGGTGACCTCAGGCAGTCACTTCCCCTCCCCAGACCTGTTTTTCCATCAAAATAATGGGGACAGTGAGCCTCATGTGGTCATGAAATGACACCCCCAGATGGGGTGATATTCTACATGTTTAATCGCTGGTAAAGACCAGGTATCAATAGAGAAAGGATGACAAGTAGGGGTCCTGGTGGGCCTGTGGGCAGGGTGAACCCCTTAGCCCCAGACTGTGAGGAGGGGAAAGGGGACAGGGAGAGAGGCACTTCTGAGCCAGGGCAATGGCCCTTTACCGACTAGCATGGGGCACCATAGGGCACGGTTAATTTTGTGCACCCCGCCCACTCTCAGCCCTCTTAAGGCTAAGCCTGCCAACCCGGGACCCTAAAAGGCTGTGTTCAGGGCCTCAACCTCCTCATGTTTCAGAGGGGACCCTGTTATCCCCGGGAGGAGGGAGAGGTCCGCAACCATCAGGATTCCGAGGAGGAGAGGAGGCAGAGAAGCGAGGAGCGGGGCACGGAGCTGTCTTCTCCCCAGGGAGGGCAGGGGTTGAGGCTGGAACGTGGAGACCTGTGGAGGCAGACACCAGAAGACCCGCGCACAGACGCACGCAGCCCCTGGGGCCTCGTAAACCGGATTCCAGGCGCTTTTGGCTTGGCTACCACAAGTCCTGCTCCCCCAGGGCCGGCGCAGGGAAGCTATGCTGAGGAGGATCCCGGCCTGGCCCAGGGCCCTGCCTCCTCGGGAAAACAGCACCATATTAGCACTTAGCCTCTGAGACTGGGGGTGGGCAGGCGGCAGGAAGGGCCCTGGGTGCCAGAGGAACAAGTCCCCTTTCTGTTGGATCCCAGAGGGCCACCATCTTAAACCTAGGTGCCTGTCTACCACTCTGCCCATGTCTATTGGCTCCTGCCAGGGCTAGCGGACCTTACCTGGGATCTCGGAGGCGGCAGGGTCACCAGGGAAGACGTGTCATGGCAGAGTGGGCCTGGGGGCGGTGCACAGGCCAGATGCAGCAGCCCAGTCTGGCAGCCAGGGCTTCCGGGCCAGCTCAGTGTCTCCCCCGGCTGTTCACATTCGTCCGTGCCCTGGGTGGGCCCCAGAGCTGCTCTAACCATGTCTGGCATTTCCGTCCTCAGCATGGCTCCAGAAGATGCTTTCGTCCCCTGCACTGTGGCAACGAGGACTCTGAAGCACAGGTCACCTGCCACCCGGGCTCATGAGGCCAGGTGGAGGGTCCGGCACTGCCCCAGGTTGCTGGGTGTTGTGGTCCTTGTCACCGGTGTGACCAGCTGAGGGGACATCAGCCCTCAGGTGCTCCCCATCAGCCACGCACATCCCGCCCCCACACCAGCCTTCTGAGAGTCCTCACCACCCTTGGACAAAGGTCCCTTTCATGTTTCCCTTCCCAGTGTCCCTCTTCCACCCACTACCTCCAGGACGGCCTGTGAGCTGGTCCCTCAGCCTGGACTCTGGGCTCACAAGAAGTCAGACTGTAAGTTGTGGAGCCTGGTTTCCTGGGTTCAGATCCCCCGTGCCACTTTCTGGCTGTAGGGTCTTGGGCCAGTGACCTCCTTCACCTCTAGCCTCAGTTTCCTCATCTTTGAACCTGGGGTTAGCTTGGCACCTGCCCCACAGGGTGGCTGTCAGGACACTGGGGTGATGCAGGCAAGGCCAGAGGTCAGCATCTGGCTAGAGGTGGCCCTACAATGTCACCGCCTCAGCCTGCCCCTCCCAGAAGCCTCCTCTGACCACCTGTTCTGTCTCACCTACCCCATCTCCTAATGTGACTGCTGTAAGCACCTGGCCAGATGTCTGCCTGCTCCGCCACCCTGAATGCTGACTGACTGAATAAAATGCTGGGCGGTGTGAAGGGCTGGTCACATGCGCCACCAGGCCACCTCCCAAACGCTGGAACCTCAGGTCCCCTCTCCTTCTTCTGGTGACGAGGCAGACGCAGAACCCAAGACATCACGGACAGCAAGGGATGTGCGCTGGCTGCTTTATTTAAGGGCTTGTGATTGACAGCTGTCCCCACCCCAGCCCTTGCTTCCTCTACAAAAGAAACTGAACACGAAACTGGGCTTCCTTGTTAGCATGGGGAGGGTGGCGGCTCCCTGTCAGGGCCCAGCCCAGGGACCTGGGGAACAGTGGCTTTGAATCCCAGGCCACGGGCACTAGAAGGTGGAGAAGGAGGGCGGGAAGTCCAGTTGAGATGGGCACGGTGCTGGTGAGGAGGCTGGAGAGGTCCAGTTCCAGCCTCTACTGGGCTTCCCTTGTTCAGGATATCAGGAAACAGCCCCCCACTTCCGCCGGGGGGGAGCCAGAGCCCCAAAGCTGGGGGGCCAGGGGCTGAAGAAGGGAACACAGCAAAGGCTTTTGGAGCCAAGAGAGGTCAGTTCAGGCCCCTCAGGCCCAGGAACCTGCCACCACTGCGTATCTATGAGCACACACTCACGGCCACCCCAGTGACACGTGCAGCCACACACACACCCACATCCACTCCACACTGGCACACACACCCACTCACACCCACGCCCACTCTACACACACACACAGAGGGCTGTGACAGCCCAGGACCCACACCCTGGACCCCTGGAATGTCTCTGGACCAGAACCGAACAGCTGGGTCCACAGTAGGCGGGGCTGCTCAGGGGGTGGGTCCTCTGTGTTGCTACTGATTGGCTGCCTCGCAGGCGTCTATCCAATCACTGTACACATCCACGGGTTCTGATAGATCTGAGCCGCTTAGGTCAAGGGTGATCATTGGCATTGGAACCCTGCCCTGCACCTTCTCACCCCACATAAATCAGTAGGTGGCACCTGTTCCTCTGGACGGCCTTGGCCCTGCACCAGGGCACACAGTGGGCCAGAGGAGCAGGGTCCGGACTCCAGCCCCCTCCCCATCCTCTGGAAAAAGCCCAGGTTTCTAAGGATACACGTTATGGGCGTCTGGAATTCCTCTAGGCACACAGTACAAGAGATGACTCCGGTGTTGCGGGCACGGTCCCTGAAACAGACCAAGAGAAGGGACTGGTGAGCAATGTGCCCGGGGCCTGTGGGTGATGACGCCTTCACCAAGGGAGGCAAGGGGCAGGATGGAGAACAGCGGGGAGGAGGTGGTGGGGAGGATGGATCCCTTGCCCCGTTCCCCACTCACATTTTCACATCACAGGATTTCTCGTGGTTGCAGAAGGGGCAGGTGAACTGGGTCTCGAGGGTGCCCGTCATCTTCTTCTTGGGAGGCGGCTTTCGTTTGGACTTTCTGCGCCCCATGTCTGCAGGTGGATGAGCCTGTGGGGAGTGGCAGATGTCAGTGGTTTGAGGAAACCACGCAGCCCCCCGCTCAATGCTCTAGAAAGCAGGCCGGAAAGAGGGTCTAGGACTTGCACTATGGTCTGGGGGCCTCTGCCCTTGAGCGACGAGGCCCTCAGTCCTGATACAGGAGGAAAATCCCCTGTTCCACTCTGGATGGAAGGGGTGAGCGGAGGTTCTAACCCCGTCTCTCTCACTTACTGCATGACCTGGGCAGGTTACTTAAGCTCTCTGTGCCACCGTTTCCTCATCCATAAAACAGAGACAAGGCCAGACATGGTGGCTCACACCTGTAATTCCAGACAGCACTTCGGGAAGCTAAGGTGAGAGGATCACTTGATGCCAGGAGCTGGATACCAGCCTGGGCAACAGAGTGAGGCATCATCTCTTAAAAAAAAAAAAAAAAAAAAAAATTAAAAATTAGCCAGGCATGGTGGTGTAAGCCTGTAGTCCCAGCTACTTGGGAGGCTGAGAAGGGAGGATCACTTGGGCCCAAGAGTTTCAGGTTTCAATGAGTTATGATACAGGCACTGCACTCCAGCCTAGGCAATAGGATGAAACCCTGCATCCAAAAAAAAAAAAAGGAAAAAAGGTCGGGTGTGGTGACTCACGCTTGTAATCCCAGCACTTTGGGAGGCTGAGGCGGGTGGATCACGAGGTCAGGAGTTCGAGACTAGCCTGACCACCATGGTGAAACCCCATCTATACTAAAAATACAAAAATTAGCTGGGCGCAGTGGCGGGCGTCTATAACCCCAGCTACTCAGGAGGCTGAGGCAGGAGAATCGCTTGAGCCCGAGAGGCGGAGATTGCAGTAAGCCGAGATCACACCACTGCACTCCAGCCTGGGCGACAGCGCGAGACTCCGTCTCAAAAAAAAAAAAAAAAGGCCGGGCGCGGTGGCTCAAGCCTGTAATCCCAGCACTTTGGGAGGCCGAGACGGGCGGATCACGAGGTCAGGAGATCGAGACCATCCTGGCTAACACGGTGAAACCCCGTCTCTACTAAAAAAATACAAAAAACTAGCCGGGCGAGGTGGCGGGTGCCTGTAGTCCCAGCTACTTGGGAGGCTGAGGCAAGAGAATGGCGTAAACCCGGGAGGCGGAGCTTGCAGTGAGCTGAGATCCGGCCACTGCACTCCAGCCTGGACCACAAAGCGAGACTCCGTCTCAAAAAAAAAAAAAAAAAAAAAAAAGATTGAAATAAGGTTGCTATCGCAGAGGAGACTTGTGAGGTTGACACCAGGAATGGTAAGTACTTAGCACAGAGCTGGCCCATCATCGCTGGCGCCAATACAAGGAAGCCACTGTTCCTGGGGAGGGTGGCCCAAGAGACTCCAAGACAAGCCAGCTGTTCAGGGCCGGGTGGAGCCTAAGAGCCTAGGAGCTGGTGATTTTATACTGGCTGCTCCTCTTGTCAAGGGACATGTAAGTACCATCCACGAAGAGTGACACTCAGGGCATCTGATGGCCTCCATCCAGATGACAGACTACAGGGCAGAGAAGTGGGAACAAGCACCTCCGAGTAGAGGAACACTATGTGAAGGCTCAGGGGCAGCTGTCTGTCCCCTGGCAGGTGGAGGAGAGAGGAGGGACAGGTGGGAGGGTTCTGGGTGTTTGGATGGATCCTGGGAGCTACAAGGAGTGAAAGGGTAAAGTCACCCTGGGCTTTTGAGGGACTGCGGTGTGAGTCACAATCTGGATGAAGACAAAGGCACAGCCAGGACAGGGTTGTTGGGGTAGAGATGGCAGAGGGCGAGAGAGACAGAGGAGACGTGGCAGCGGAGCGAGTGAGTATGACGAGAGGAGGAAAGTCCAGGATGACTCCCAGGTTTGTGGTGGGGACACAGTGGCTAGGGGGAGAAGATGGCATCATTCTCTGATGTGTAACATAGAGGAAGGACAGGGTTTTGGAGAAAATGATGGGGTTGGGTGGCAGAGGGACATCTAGGAACAGATGTCCAGGAGGCAGGTGGGTGGGGAAACAGCAGCAGTTACCACCGAGCCCAACTCCCCTGCTAGGCACGGTGCTCAGGGCACTGTGCTTGCCATCCCTGAGCCTCCTATGGCGCCTCCTCCAACACACACACACACACACACACGACTGCTGGTTCTAGCATCGTTCCTCTGTGGCAGGGGAGGTCAGCAGTCTGCCAGGATCTTCCAGAATAAACAGTGGAGTTTCATTCATTATTTGCTGATCACTTCGTATGTAACACCCCCAACTCTTTGTTTGTTTGTTTGTTTGTTTTTGAGATGGAGTCTTGCGAAGGCTGGAGTGCAGTGGCGTGATCTTGACTCACTGCAACCTCTGCCTGCCTGGTTCAGACGATTCTCCTGCCTCAGCCTCCCGAGTAGCTGGGACTACAGGCGTGTGCACTACCACGTGTGGCTGATTTTTTGTATTTTTAGTAGAGACGGGGTTTCACCGTGTTAGCCAGGATGGCCTAGATTTCCTGACCTCGTGATCCGCCCGCCTCGGCCTCCCAAAGTGCTGGGATTACAGGTGTGAGCCACCACACCTGGCCAACACCCCCAGCTCTTAACTGTGATGCTTCCAATTCACTGAGTAAATAGAAGCAATCCAAAGACAGCTCCTAGGACCAACTCATTCAGCCATCCACCCACCGTCTTTATTTATTTAAGAGATGAGGTCTCGCTCTGTTGCCCAGGCTGGAGTGCAGTGGCATGATCACAGCTTGCTGAAGCCTCAATCCTCTGGCCTCAGCCTACCCAGTAGCTGGGACAACAGGCGTGCGCCACCACTCCCAGCTTTGGCATGCCTCCTTTACTATGGAAGTACGTTCCTGCAAAAACAATTTGTTCACTCTGCCCTGGCTCCCATCCCCTTTTCTTTGAGCAACATCAAATTTTCCAGCTCCACTGGATCACTCTCGCACACTTGTTATTACCTCTCTCCTCATTTAAAAAGGGGGAAAAAAAGAAAGTCTCTTCATCATCTTCCATCTATGATGCAGTTCTTTGCAGACTGTTTTAGTGTACAGCCATCTGCATTCCTGTCCATCTCTCTACGCCTCTTGCCTCCAAACTTAGGTCACTGGTGGCTCTATACTGCAAATCCTAATGGCAGTCTTCCGATTTGAGGAATCCTTCCCCCCCTGAAAGCACATGTGGCTCTCAGGACCCCATGTGCTCCCTGTCCTCTGCCTCACTGGTGGCTCCTGCTAGTCTCCTATGCTCCTGCCTGTCTGCCAACTTGGCTCTCATGAAGAGAGCACATGAGTTTGGGCCAGGTGCGGTGGCTCACGTCTGTAATCCCAGCATTTTGGGAGGCCAAGGTGGGCAGATCACTTGAGGTTAGGAGTTGGAGACCAGCCTGGCCAACATGGTGAAACCCCATTTCTACTAAAAATACAAAAATTAGTTGAGCATGGTGGCACACGCCTGTAATCCCAGCTACTAGAGAGGCTGAGGTAGGAGAATCGCTTGAACCTGGGGAGGTGGAGGTTTCAGTGAGCTGAGATCGTGAAACTGGCACTCCAGCCTGGGCAACAGAGCAAGACTCCATCTAAAAAAAAAAAAAAAAGGCTGGGTGCACTGGTTCACACCCATAATCCCAGCACTTTGGGAGGCCAAGGTGGGCAGATCACGAGGTCAGGAGTTCGAGACCAGCCTGACCAACATGGTGAAACCCCATCCCTCCTAAAAATATAAAATTAGTCAGGCGTGGTGGTGCATACCTGTAATCCCAGCTACTTGGGAGACTGAGGCAGGAGAACCACTTGAACCCAGGAGGCGGAGGTTACAGTGAGCTGCCGAGGCACTCCAGCCTGGGCAATAGAGCAAAGAGCCCATGATTTTAATTGTTGGATCCTCTCCTTTCAGGCTATACTCACCTACATGAAGATTTCACCCAGTCTTAGGTGCCTGCTCTACACCGAGGACACCTGCTTCTCCAGCCTTGAGTCTGTCCTCTGAATTGCAGACTCTGATCTATCTGCCTCAGTCACTCCTCCACCTGATGTCTAACTTCCACCTAATACTAAATATAACATGTCAAAAACCAAGCCCCTGACACTCCAACCTGCTCTTCCACAGTCTTCCTCATCTCAGCTAACAGCAATTCCATCTTTCCGGATAATCAAATCAAAAACGGATTCGGCCCGGTGGTGGCTCACGCCTGTAATCCCAGCACTTTGGGAGGCCGAGGCGGGCGGATCACGAGGTCAGGAGATCGAAACCATCCTGGCTAACACGGTGAAACCCTGTCTCTACTAAAAATACAAAAAATTAGCCAGGCGTGGTGGCGGGCGCCTGTAGTCCCAGCTACTCGGGAGGCTGAGGCAGGAGAATGGCGTGAACCCAGGAGGCGGAGCTGGCAGTGAGCGGAGATCGCGCCACTGCACTCCAGCCTGGGCGACAGAGTGAGACTCTCCTCTCAAAAAAGAAACAAACGAAAAAAAACAAACCTTGGATTCATCCTCAAAGCCTTTTTCTCTCACACATCCCTTAGGCGATCCTCCCCCTGCCCCTCTACCTCTGAAATACAAATTAGCCGCGGCACCATGCCCAGCTAATTTTTGTATTTTTTGTAGAGACGGGCATCCACCATGTTGCCCAGGCTGGTCTGGAACTCCTGGGCTCAAGCGATACTCCCGCCTCGGCCTCCCAAAGTGCTGGCATTACATGCATGAGCCATTGTGCTCAGTAATAACCACTATTGAATACATCAATCAATCAGTTTGCTTGTAACTATCACTTTGGGAGGTCACACCTGTAATCTCATCACTTTGGGAGGCCTAGATGGGAAGATCGCTTGAAGCCAGGAGTTCCAGACCAGCCTGGGCAACATAGTGAGACCTCTCATCTCTACAAAATCACAAAAATTAGTCCCGAGTCTGTAGTCCTACCTACTCAGGAAGCTAAAGTGAGAAGCTTGCGCCCAGGAGGTCGAGGCTGCAATGAGCTGTGATCGCGCCACTGTACTCCAGCTGGGGAGAGACAGCAAGACTCTGTCTCAAAAAAAAAAAAAAAAAAAAAAAAGTCCAAACAAAATCTACGGATGAGCCCCAGGAGCTCATTTTGCCCAGGGACTACAGTCCCGCCATCCCATGAATGGGGTCTGGCGTGCACAAGGACTGCAGAGGCCTCGGCCTGTCCTGTGACAACGTTAAGTCCAAGCGCGCCAAAAGGGGATGGTAGAGGAGTCATCCCCCGAATCTGCTGGGACCCAAGAGGTGGAGGGTTGGCTGTTCCTCCAGACTCACTAAGGCTTCGGCATCGCCTCCCGACGGCCGCCCGGAGGAGCCAGGCGTCCGGGTTGTCGCGCTGGGAAGGCTGGGGTCCGGGGCAGTCAGTCTCCCCGACCTGCCTTCCCCCAAGTTCGAGGTCCCAGGAGCCTCCTCCAGGACCCCGTAAACGCACGGAGTCGAGGAACTCCCAGTCCTGCCCGGCCCCAACGCCCACTCGCACGAGCCGCACCAGCACTCACCTTCTCTAGCTGCGAAAGCTCCCTTCACCCTGGAGACAGTGACTTCCGACTCCTGCCGGAAGCGGAAACCCCTCTCCTCCTTTCAGGTCCTGGCCACCCCTAGCCGGGACAGCCCAGCAAATAGGCCTTGCCTCCTTCGCCGGGGCTCTGAGCGCAGGCGTACTCAAATAGGAGCGCTCCGACGGGGGCGCAGTGCGCCTGCGCAAGCGTCGCTGCGTATTTGTCTGTAGCTGCGCGCATTGCAAGTACTTCTGGTCAGCTCCCAAGACCGGCAAGTGAGGAATATGAAATACCCTTATGGCTAAATCAGGGTGAAGGGGAAGCTTGTAAGCTTGGGAGACGCTCTGCTCAAACTAAAAAGTTCAGGGTCTGATCCAGCAGATGAAGAGGGAGGTCTGAGAAGCTGCAGTGCTAACTCGCTCCCAGGTGACTTCCATGCTGCCGATCCGCAGACCATATTTTGAGTGCCCAGATTGTAATAGATGAAGTTGAGTGGACAGGCTGGGGCCAGATTCCATGGAGCCTCGTGGGCCGTGTTAAGGACTTTTATTTTTTATTTTTATTTTATTTTATTTTATTTTTTTGAGACGGAGTCTCACTCTGTCGCCCAGGCTGGAGTGCAATGGCTCGATTTTGGCTCACTGTAACCTCCGCCTCCCAGGTTCAAGTGGTTCTCCTACGTCAGCCTCCCGAGTAGCTGGGATTATAGGCGCCGGTCACCACGCCACGCTTATTTTTGTAGTTTGTTTTTTTGTGCTTTTTTTTTTTTTAGTAGAGATGGGGTCTCACCCTCTTGGCCAGGCTGGTCTTGAACTCCTGATTAGAGGCGTGAGCCACCGCGCCCGGCCAAGGACTTTTATTGGTTTTTGTTTTTGTTTTTTTCTGAGACAAGGTCTTGCTCTGCCGCCCAGGCTGGAGTGCAGTTGCGTGATCTCGGCTCACTGCAACCTTAGCCTCCCGAGTTCAAGCGATCCTCCTGCCTCAACCTCTTGAGTAGCTGTGATTACAGGTGCGCACCACCATGCCTGGCTAATTTTTGTATTTTTAGTAGAGACGTGGTTTCACCGTGGTGGTCAGGTTGGTCTCAAACTCCTGACCTCAAGTGGTCCACCCGCCTCGGCCTCCCAAATTGTTGGGATTACAGGTGCGAACCACTACGCTCGGCCTGAAAAAGATATTTCAAGATGGAGAGAGAGAGGGATTAGCTGTGTCACATGTCCCCGAGTTGAAGAAGATGAGGAAAGAGAATTGACAGTTGAGTTTGGCAAGGGTCTGGTCCCTGGAGACCTTGATAACAGCTGTTGCATTAGAGTGTTCCGGAAAATAATTTGTAATGAAATGTATTTCAAATACAGATGCTCCTTGACTTACGATGGAGTTACATCCTGATAAACCTATCGTAATAAAGTTGAAAAATCTTAGAACCGACAAGTCAGGGACTGTCTGTAGAGGGATCTCTAGGATATCCCCTAGGGGGCAGTGTTACCCTAGGAACTGTCAAGTGTTACCAGTAGAACTGCCCTCCTGTGAGAGACCCTTTTTCAGTGCTGGTGCAAACTAGAATACACACAGGGTAGAATCATACTATACAGTTACCGTGCAACTTGCTATTTTCACTTAACCATCTATACACGTATACCTAGCTCTTGTTTTTAGTAGCTACAGAATTCATAGTGCAACTCTGCCATAGTATAATCAACCGTTATCCTACTGATGGACAATTCCTGGACCTTCCTGAGTTTTGCCACTGTGATGATGCAGTAAAGTTCCCTGAATCAATATCCCTAAGACTGGATCTTTAGTGAAGCATAGTTTTCAAAAAAACGGCATTTGTGAGTACAGTGTCTCACCCCGGTAATCCCAGCACTTTGGGAGGCCGAGGCGGGAGAACTGCTTGAGCCCAGGAGTTTGAGGCTAGCATGGGCAACATAGTGAAATCCTGTCTCTAAAAATAATTAAAATAAAATAAAATATAAAATAAAATAAAATATAAAATGATGGCCGGGCACGGTGGCTCACACCTGTAATCCCAGCACTTTTTTGTTTTTGCTTTTTTTTTTTTTTGAGACGGAGTCTCGCTCTATGGCCCAGACTGGAGTGCAGTGGCATGATCTCGGCTCACTGCAGTCTCCACCTCCAGATCCAAGCAATTCTCCTGCCTCGGTCTCCTGAGTACCTAGGATTACAGGTGTGTGCCAACATGCCCAGCTAATTTTTGTATTTTTAGTACAGATGGGGTTTCACCATGTTGGCCAGGCTGGTCTTGAACTCCTGACCTTATGATTTGCCCGCCTTGGCCTCCCAAAGTTCTGGGATTACAGGCATGAACCACTGTACCCGGCCCATCCCAGCACTTTGGGAGGCCAAGACGGGTGGATAACCTGAGGTCAGGAGTTCAAGACTAGCCTGACCAACATGGTGAAACCTTGTCTCTACTAAAAATACAAAAATTAGCTGGGCATGATGGCAGGCACCTGTAATCCCAGCTACTCAGGAGACTGAGGCAGGATAATCACTTGAACCTGGGAGGCAGAGGTTGCAGTGAGCCAAGTTCATGCCACTGCACTCCAGCCTGGGCAACAAGAGCAAAACTCTGTCTTGAAAAAAAAAAAAGACATTTGAGTCACAGGATGTATATATCTTTCATTTTGTTAATGATTGCCACATTAGTTTTCTCTTTTTCTGTCCTTTCGTCCCTTCCCTCTCTTACTGCCCTCCTTCCCAGCTTTGTTGGGATGTAATTGGCTGAACACAAACTGCTCATATTTAAACCATGCCTGGCCGAAATTGCATGTTTTGACATACAGGTATATCATTAAAACATGTCCATAATCAAGACAATTATTTCCATCACCCTAAGAAACTTCCTCTTACCAGTGGCCGAACATGATGGCTCATGCCTGTAATCCCAGCACTTTGGGAGGCCGAGGTGTGCGAATCACGTAAAGACAGCAGTTTGAGACCAGCCTGGGCAACACGGTGAAACCCCTTGTAGGCTCTACTACAAGTACAAAAATTAGCCAGACGTAGTGGTACATGCCTGTAGTCCCAGCTACTCGGGAGGCTGAGGCTGGAGAATTGCTTGAACCCGAGAGACGGAGGTTGCAGTGAGCCAAGACTGTGGCACTGCACTCCAGCCTAGGCGACAGATCAAGACTCAGTCTTAGAAAAAAAAAAAAAAAAAAGAAATTTTCTCTTGCCCTTTTGTGCTCTGGCCCCTACTCCAGCCCCTGGCCCTAACTGATTTGTTTGTGGTTCCTATAACTTTGTCTTTTTCAGAAAGTCGTATAAGCTGACTCAGACAATGTGTAGCCTTTTGAGTTGGGCTTCTTTCCCCAGCATATGATGTTTGAAACCCACTCATTTTCCCAGCACTTTGGGAGGCCAAGGCAGGTGGATTGCTTGAGGTCAGAAGTTCAAGACCGGCCTGGCCAACATGGTAAAACCCCATCTCTACTAAAAATACAAAAATTAGCCGGGCCTGTTGGTGTGTGCCTGTAATCCCAGCTACTTGGGAGGCTGAGGCAGGAGAATCACTTGAACCCAGGAGACAGAGGTTGCAGTGAGCCGGGATCACGCTACTGCACTCCAGCCTGGGCGACAGAGCCAGACTCTGTCTCAAAAAAAAAAAAAGGAAAAAAAGAAAGTCACTCGTGTTGTTGGATGTGTCAGCGGTTTGTTTCTTTTTTGTTTTCTTTTAAGATGGGGTCTCCCGCGGCCGGGCGCGGTGGCTCAAGCCTGTAATCCCAGCACTTTGGGAGGCCGAGACGGGCAGATCACGAGGTCAGGAGATCGAGACCATCCTGGCTAACACAGTGAAACCCCGTCTCTACTAAAAAATACAAAAAAATAGCCGGGCGAGGTGGCGGGCGCCTGTAGTCCCAGCTACTCGGGAGGCTGAGGCAGGAGAATGGCGCAAACCCGGGAGGCGGAGCTTGCAGTGAGCTGAGATCCAGCCACTGCACTCCAGCCTGGGCGAAAGAGCCAGACTCCGTCTCAAAAAAAAAAAAAAAAAAAAAAAAAAAAAACATGGGGTCTCCCTCTGTCACCCAGACTGGAGTACAGTGGCACCATCACAGTTCACTGTAGCCTCAACTTCCCAGGCTCCAGCAATCCTCCCACCTCAGCTTCCCGAGTAGCTGTGATTACACCTGTGCACCACCACGCCCAGCCAATTTTTGGATTTTTTTAAAGACAAGGTTTTGCCATGTTGTCCAGGCTGGTCTCGAACTCCTGGGCTCAAGCAGTCCACCTGCCTTTGCCTCTCAAAGTGCTTGGATTATAGGCATGAGCCATGGTGCCTGGCCTTGTTTCTTTTTATTATTCAGTTGTTTTCTGTTATATGAATGTCCCACCCTTTATCTTTTCACCTGTCAGTGACCTGTTTTTGCATTGTTGCTGGTGTTGAGCAATTATTAGAGCTGCCATGAACCATCGCTTTCATTCTGAGCATGGCAGATGACGCCACTCCAAAATATGCCACTTTGGTATATGGATTGTTTTGAGCTAAGGGTACTTGAAAAACAGCAGGTACAGGAAAAGCACTCTGGCTTCCCTCCTTTCTCTGGCAAAGGAGATAACCCCCCCCCATATGGAAGATGCCCTCCCCATCCGAAAGTAAAATTCTTTTTTTTTTTATTTTTTAAGACAGGGTCTCATCCTGTTGCAGGCTGGAGTGAAGTGGTGTGATCTCGGCTCACTGCAGCCTCCACCTCCAAGTCTTTTGTTGTTGTTTTGTTTTTGTTTGTTTGTTTTTTGAGACAGAGTCGTAGCCCAGGCTGGAGTGCAGTGGCCTGATCTTGGCTCACTGCAAGCTCTGCCTCCCGGGCTCACACCATTCTCCTGCCTCAGCCTCCCGAGTAGCTGAGACCACAGGCGCCCGCCACCACGCCCGGTTAAATTTTTGTTTTTTTGAGACGGAGTCTCACTTTGTCGCCCAGGCTGGAGTGCAGTGGCGCTATCTTGGCTCACTGCAAGCTCCGCCTCCCGGGTTCACGCCATTCTCCTGCCTCAGCCTCCCGGTTAGCTGGGACTACAGGCACCCGCCACCGCGCCTGGCTAATTTTTTGTATTTTTTAGTAGAGACAGGGTTTCACCATGTTAGCCAGGATGGTCTTGATCTCCTGACCTCGTGATCTGCCCGCCTCGGCCTCCCAGAGTGCTGGGATTACAGGCGTGAGCCACTGCGCCCGGCCCCGGTTAAATTTTTGTATTTTTTTTTTTTTTAGTAGAGATGGGGTTTCACTGTCTTAGCCAGGATGGTCTCAATCTCCTGACCTCGTGATCCGCCCACCTCAGCCTCCCAAAGTGCTGGGATTATAGGCGTAAGCCACCGCGCCCGGCCTCCACCTCCTAGTCTCAAGCAATCCTCTCACCTTATCCCCAAAATAGCTGGGATCACAGGCATGCACCACCATGCCAAGCTAATTTTTTGTAGTTTTGGTAGACACAGGGTTTCACTAAGTTGCCCAGGCTGGTCTCCAACTCCTGAGCTCAAGTGATCCACCTGCCTCTGCCTCCCAAAGTGCTGGGATTACAGGCCTGAGCCACCGCACGCAGCCCTAGAGTGTAAAATTCTTATCACCAGAAGACAGGGAGTCAAAGCTGAGGAAAAAATGTACAAACAAACCTTGTTAAACAAACCCTTATTTTTCTAGTCATTTTTCCACCAGTAACTGCCGTAGCCCAAACCCCTTTGGCTTGTCACATTTTCATAATTTACTACCCTTTTAAAACTTTATAATATTTATTTATTTATTTATTTATTTATTTTTTTTGAGATGGAGTCTCGCTCTGTCGCCCAGGCTGGAGTGCAGTGGCCGGATCTCAGCTCACTGCAAGCTCCGCCTCCTGGGTTCACGCCATTCTCCTGCCTCAGCCTCCCAAGTAGCTGGGACTACAGGCGCCCGCCACTTCGCCCGGCTAGTTTTTTGTATTTTTTAGTAGAGACGGGGTTTCACCGTGTTAGCCAGGATGGTCTCGATCTCCTGACGTCGTGATCCGCCCGTCTCGGCCTCCCAAAGTGCTGGGATTACAGGCTTGAGCCACCGCGCCCGGCCTATAATATTTATTTATAATTTTAAAATTTATTTATGTATTTATTTAGAGATGGGGTCTTACTCTGCTGCCCAGGCTGGAGTACAGTGGCACAATCATAGCTGACTACAGCCTCAAACTCCTGGGCTCAAGCGAGCCTCCCACATCAGCCTCCTGAGTACCTGGGACTACAAATGCATGCCATCCAGCTAATTTTATTTTTTGTTGTTTTAGAGATGGGGTCTCCCTGTGTTGTCCAGGCTGTTCTTGAACTCCTGGGCCCAAGCAATCCTCCCACCTTGGCCTCCCAAAATGTTGGAATTACTAGTGTAAGCCACCACACCCATCTATAATTTACTACTCTTTTTTTTTTGAGATGGAGTCTGACTCTGTTGCCCAGGCTGGAGTCCAGTGGTGCGATCTCAGCTCACTGCAATCTTTGCCTCCCAGGTTCAAGTGATTCTCCTGCCTCAGCCTCCCGAGTAGCTGGAATTACAGGTATGTGCCACCACACCCAGCTAATTTTTATATTTTTAGTAGAGACAGGGTTTCTCCATGTTGATCAGGCTGGTCTTAAGCTCCCAACCTCAGGTGATCTGCCCGCCTTGGCCTCTCAAAGTATTGGGATTACAGGCATGAGCCACCGCGCCCATCCATAATTTTCTACTGTTTGTCCAATACAGTAAATAAGTGTTTGACTCTAACTGCCTCTTTGGGTCTTCAATTCCTTTTCAGGACTCCCGTGTACCCTAGAATTTATGTTAAATACGTTTCTGTGCTTTTCTCCTATTAATTGATCAAACGTTAGTTTAATTCTTAGGCCCAGCCAGAGATGTAAGAGGGTAAGGGAGAAATCTTGCCTTCCCTCCACAGGTCTTTGTATGAATGTTCATTTTCATCTTTCCCTGTGATCGCTTGCTTGCTTGATTGATTTTGAGACAGGGTCTCGTTCTGTGTACAGTGTACAGTGGCATGATCATGACTCACTGCAGCCTTGACCTCCCAGGTTCAAGTGATCCCCAGCCCCTGCCCCACCCTTTCAACCCCACCCTCTCAACCCCCTGAGTATCTGGAACTACAGATAAGCACCTCCGTGCCTGTTTAATTTTTTTTTTTTTTTTTTTGAGACAGAATTTCCCTCTTGTTGCCCAGGCTGGAGTGCAATGGTGCTATCTCGGCTCACAGCAACCCTGCCTCCCGGGTTCAAGCCATTCTCCTGCCTCAGCCTCTGGAGTAGATGGGATCACAGGCATGCACCACCACACCTGGCTAATTTTGTATTTTTAGTAGAGATGGGGTTTCTCCATGTTGGTCAGGCTGGTCTCGAACTCCGGACCTCAGGTCATCCACCTGCCTCAGCCTCCCAAAGTGCTGGGATTATAGATGTGAGCCACACCGTGCCTGGCTAATTTTTTTTTTGGGGGGGAGGGGGTAGAAATGGGGTTTACTGTGTTGCTCAGGCTGGTCTTGAACTCCTAGGCTCAAGCAGTCCGCCCACCTTGGCCTCCCAAAGTGCTGGGATTACAGGCGTGAGCCACCACATCCTACCTCCATGAAATAGTTGATTCCTTCAGACTTTATTTTTGTGTATGGTCTAAGGTAGGGTTCAGGTTTTGTCTCATTCCAGTGCAAACTGACAAGGCAAATAACACCTCCTTTCCCATGAAGTTGCCATGCCACCTTGAACCTGTATTATGTTCTTATATAAATCTTGGCCGGGCACGGTGGCTCACGCCTGTAATCCCAGCACTTTGGGAGGCCGAGGCGGGCAGATCACGAGGTCAGGAGATCAAGACCATCCTGGCTAACACGGTGAAACCCCGTCTCTACTAAAAATGCAAAAAATTAGCCGGGTGAGGCGGCGGGCACCTGTAGTCCCAGCTACTCGGGAGGCTGAGGCAGGAGAATGGCGTGAACCTGGGAGGCGGAGCTTGCAGTGAGCTGAGATCGCGCCATTGCACTCCAGCCTGGGCTACTAAGCGAGACTCTGTCTCAAAAATAATAATAATAATAATAAAATTAAATAAATAAATAAATAAATAAATAAATAAATCTTCCTGAATTTGTTCTTGGATTCCCTCTCGGTATTTTCCTGAGTCAATGCTGTATTGTTTTTGTATTTGTTTCTACTTTCTCTCTTCATATTTTCCTGAGCCAGTGTCTTTTTTGTTTGCTTGTTTGTTTGTTTGTTTGTTGCTTTTTTATTTTAGAGACAGGATCTCACTCCGTCATCCAGGCTCAGGCTGGAATGCCGTGGTGTGATCATTGCTCACTGTAGCCTCCACCTCCTGGGCTTGAGGGATCTTCCCACCTCAGCCTCCTGAATAGCTGGAACTACAGGCATACACCTCCACGCCTGATTAATCTAAGTATTTTTTTAAGAGATGGGGCCTTGCTGTGTTGCCCAGGCTGGTCTTGAATTCCTGGCCTCAAGTGATCCTCACATCTCAGCCTTCCAAAGTGCTGGGATTACAGGTATGAGCCACCACACCTTACCCTGAGTCAATGTCAATGTCTTTTTTTTTTTTTGAGACAGTGTCTTGCTCTGTCACCCAAGCTGGAGTGCAGTGGTGCAATCTCAGCTCACTACAGCCTCTGCCTCCAGGGTTCCGGTGATGATTCTCGTGCCTCAGCAGCCTCCCGAGTAGCTGGGATTACGGGCGCCCACCACTATACCTGGCTAATTTCTGTATTTTTAGTAGAGACGGGGTTTCGCTACGTTTGCCAGGCTGATCTCGAACTCCTGACCCCAGGTGATCCACCCGCCTCAGCCTCCCAAAGTCCTGGGATTACAGGCGTGAGCCACCACATCTGACCCTGAGCCAGTGTCTTACTGTTTTGATGACAGTATGTTTTGCTGTTTGGTAAGGCAGGTATCTCACCTTCTTATTCATGATTCTTGGCCTGGGATGCTGTTTAGGAAGTGCACATGGCCTGGGTGTCAAGTGACAGACTGCCTACTGGCTGTATGAGAATCCCAGCCTCTAGTTTGACAAGTAGAGTGGCAAGATGATAGCATCTGTGACAGCTGAAATCAGGAGTGGTTGGTTGCTCAGGAGGTTTGAGAAGAGATGAAACCCTGCCGCTTGCCGGAGGGGCTCTCCTGTCTTGTTTCTTGCAGGTTAAAAGGCATCTTTCCAAAAATGGCTGAACCTGGTGTGGTGGCTATGCCTGTAATCCCAGCATTTTGGGAGACCGAAGTGAGAGGATCACTTGAGGCCAGGAGTTCAAGACCAGTTTGGGCAACCTAGGGAGACTCCATATCTTTTTTTTTTTTTTTTGAGATGGAGTCTTGCCCTGTCGCCCAGGCTGGAGTGCAGTGGTGCAATCTCAGCTCACTGCAAGCTCCGCCTCCCGGGTTCACGCCATTCTCCTGCCTCAGCCTCCCGAGTAGCTGGGACTACAGGCACCTGCCACCACATCCAGCTAATTTTTTTTTTTTTTTTTTTTTTGTATTTTTAGTAGAGACAGGATTTCACTGTGTTAGCCAGGATGGTCTCTATCTCCCGACCTCGTGATCCGCCCACCTTAGCCTCCCAAACTACTGGGATTACAGATGTGAGCCACCGCACCTGGCCCGGGCTGGAGTGCAGTGGCCCGATCTCAGCTCACTGCAAGCTCCGTCTCCCAGATTTATGCCATTCCTCCGCCTCAGCCTCCCGAGTAGCTGGGACTACAGGCGCCTGCCACCTCGCCCAGCTAGTTTTTTGTATTTTTTTTTAGTAGAGACGGGGTTTCACTGTGTTAGCCAGGATGGTCTCGATCTCCTGACCTCGTGATCTGCCCATCTCGGCCTCCCAAAGTGCTGGGATTACAGATTACAGGCTTGAGCCACCGTGCCCGGCCTTTTTTTTTTTTTTTTTTTGGAGACAGAATCTCAGTCTATTGCCCAGACTGGAGTGCAGTCATGCAATCTCGACTTAGTGCAACTTCCACCTCCCAGGTTCAAGCAGTTCTCCCACCGTAGGCTCCCAAGTATCTAGGGTTACAGGTGCGCACCACAGTGCCTGGCTAAGTTTTATATTTTTTGGTAGAGGAGGGGTTTCACCATGTTGACCAGGCTAGTCTCGAACTCCTGACTTCAGGTGATCCACCCACCTTGGCCTCCCAAAGTGCTGGGATTACAAGCATGATACACCATGCCTGGCCCCCATTTCTTAAAATAAATAAATTAGGCTGGGTGCGGTGGTTCATGGCTGTAATCCCAGCACTTTGGGAAGCCAAGGTGGGCAGATTGCTTGAGCCCAGGAGTTTAAGACCAACGTGGACAAAGTGATAAAACCCTGTGTCTACAAAAAATAGAAAAATTGGCTGGGCGCAGTGGCTCACATCTACTAAAATACACGTCTGATCCTGGCCCATGAGGCAGGGGCCAGAATCATCCTTGCTTCTCAGAGGATGTTACAGAAGCTCAGACAGGTTTTTGTGGGTTTTTTTTTTTTTTTTTTTGTACAATATTTATCTTAGATCGGATGGATTAACCACTGTGGTCAAAGTCATTTCTAGGAAGTAGCAGTCCCTCAATCTTAACCACAACAGTCTAGGGAGGTCACAGCCACCCTGTCTCTTCTCACTGACTCAGAGGCACCAGGCAGGCAGGAGTCTGAATCAGAGGTCACCATCAGAGCCCAAAGACCCCGTTCCCACGGCCCAGAGCACAGAAAGAAGAAGTGACACATCCAATGTCACACAAAGACTGAGTGGCAGGGGAAGGGGCATTGTAACTCAGGCTCCCTCCTTTACATTAGCCAGATACTTCTACTGAGCATCAAGGACCAAAGCTCTGTGCCAGGCAACTGGGAACCCAAGGACGCTGGGAGGAATAAATCAGGGTGGGCGCTGGCCCTCAGGCAGCCTCTGTCTTGCTGAGGAGACAACACCAGTCAGTACTCAGCCATCTTAATTAATTATTTTATTATTTTATTTTATTTTATTTTTTATTTTTTTTCTCTTTTTTTCTTTTTCTTTTCTTTCGAGACAGGGTCTCACTCTGTTGCCCAGGCTGTCAGGCTGAAGTACAGTTGTGCTATCACAGCTCACTGCAACTTCCGTCTCCGGGGCTCAAGCAATCCTGCACAGCTGGGACTACAGGCATACACCACCACACCCGGCTAATTGTCTTTTTTTTTTTTTTTCTTTTTTAGATGGAGTCTTTCTCTGTCGCCCAGGCTGGAGTGCAGTGGTACGACCTTGGCCCACTGCAACCTCCACCTTCTGGGTTCAAGCCATTCTCCTGTCTCAGCCTCCTGAGTAGCTGGAATTATAGGTGCCCACCACCATGTTGGCTAATTTTTGTATTTTTAGTGGAGACAGTGTTTTGCCATGTTGACCAGGCTGATCTCGAACTCCTGATCTCAAGTGATCTGCCCACCTCAGCCTCCCAAAGTGTTGGGATTACAGGTGTGAGCCACCACACCTGCCCAGGATTGCATTCTGGAAGGATAACTGCTTAATTATAACAGTGGGCCAGACACGATGGCTCACACCTGTAATCCTGCATTTTGGGAGGCTAAGGAAGAAGGATCCCTTGAGATCAGGGGTTTGAGACCAGCCTAGGCAACATAGCAAGATCCTGTCTCTACAAAACACACACACACACAAAATTAGCCAACAGTGGTGGAATGAAGCTGTGGTCCCAGCCACTCAGGAGGCATAGGCAAGAGGATAGCTTGAGCCCAGGAGGTGGAGACTGCAGTGAGCTACGATTGCACCATTGCACTCCAGGCTGGGCAACAGAGTGAGACACTGTTTCAAAAAAAACCAAAAAAATTAGTAACACATACACCTTGTAACAAATTCAACAATAGTGACATCTATAAAGTAGCAAATGATACCAAGATACACACACGCACACATAAAGTAACAAATGAGCCAGGTGCAGTGACTCATGCCTATAATCTCAGCACTCTGGGAGGCCGAGGCAGGTGGATCACCTGAGGTTGGGAGTTCAAGATCAGCCTGACCAACATGGAGAAACCCTGTCTCTACTAAAAAATACAAAATTAGCCAGGCATGGTGGCACACGCCTGTAATCCCAGCTACTCAGGAGGCTGAGGCAGGAGAATCGCTTGAATCCTGGAGGCAGAGGTTGCTGTGAGCCGAGATTGCGCCACTGCACTCCAGCCTGGACAACAAGGGCGAAACTCCGTCTCAAAAAAAAAAAAAAAAAGTAAAATAACAAATGAAAGGTGACAATTTCACCAAGTGCCTCTCCCCAGAAGTAACCTCAGTTACTTCAAACTGGAGTGCAGTGGCATGATCACAGCTCACTGCAGGATCCCCTTCCCAGACTAGAACGATTCTCCTGCCTCAACCTCCCAAGTAGCTGGGATTATAGGCGTGCATCACCAGGCCTGACTAATTCTTTTGTATTTTTTAGTAGAGGTGGGTTTTTGCCATGTTGGCCAGGCTGGTCTTGAACTCCTGTCCTCAAGTGATCTGCCTGCCCCCACCTCCTAAAGTGCTGGGATTACAGGCGTGAGCCACCGCGCTCAGCCCTGTTACATTTTGTCCAGGTTCGTTTCACTCCGCTAGGCAAGCAGCTGGAGCCAAACAATTGGGTCCCTGCCATGTAGCAGTTGCAAGTGGCGGTTGAGGGTGGGCCAAAGGAAGGGTTCCTGTGCCTTGCCTAGTGCTGGTGACTTGGGTTGCCTCGGGGTGGGTATTACTTAACTCTCCCTCAGAGGGGAACTGTGTTCCCCTGCAGCTGTCACATCAGGTCTAGCACTCCACTTTCAGTGTTTATGAAAGAAACAGGCCCTGAGATAATTTTTTTTTTTTTTTTTTTTTTTTTTTTCCTGAAACAGAGTCTCACTCTGTTTCCCAGGCTGGAGTGCAGTGATGTGATCTTGGCTCACTGCAACCTCCGCCTCCTGGGTTCAAGTGATTATCCTGCCTCAACCTCCTGAGTAGCTGGGATTACAGGCACGTGCCACCACACCCAGCTAATTTTTTTGTATTTTTAGTAGAGACAGGGTTTCACCATGTTGGCCAGGCTGGTCTTCAACTCCTGACCTCAGGTGATCTGCCTGCCTCGGCCTCCCAAAGTGCTGGGATTACAGGTGTGACCCACTGTGCCTGGCCCTGAGATAATTCTGCTTCTAAAAGTTTTCTTACACATTACTTTTACAGCATTGGTCCAGGTACCACCACTGCAGCCTTGTTGATAAGAGGGAAATAATTATTATTTAATCTATTTATTTAGAGACAGAGTCTCGCTCTGTTGCTCAGTCTGGAGTGCAGTGGCACGATATCAGCTCACTGCCAACCTCCACCTCCTGGATTCAAGCAATTCTCCTGTCTCAGCCTCCCAAGTAGCTGGGACTACAAGCACACGCCACCATGCCCAGCTAATTTTTGTATTTTTAATAGAGTTGGGGTTTCACCATATTGGTCAGGCTGGTCTTAAATTCCTGACCTCAGTTGATCCACCTGCCTCACCCTCTCAAAGTGTTGGGATTACAGGCGTGAGCCACTGTGCCCGGCCTAGAAGGAAAGATGTAAAAAGACCACAGCTGGGCGCCATGGCTCACGCCTGTAATCCCAGCACTTTGGGAGGCTGAAGTGGGTGGATCACGAGGTCAGGAGTTCAAGACCAGCCTGGCCAAGATGGTGAAATTCCATCTCTACTAAAAATACAAAAATTAGCCAGGCGTGGTGGTGGGCTCCTGTAATCCCAGCTACTTGGGAGGCTGAGGCAGAGAATTGCTTGAACCCAGGAGGCGGAGGTTGCAGTGAGCCAAGATCTCGCCACTGCACTCCAGCTTGGGGGACAGAGCGAGACTCTGTCTCAAAAAAAAAAAAAAAAAAAAAAAGACCTCAACGAGGCTGAGCACTTTGGCTCGCGCCTGCAATCCCAGCACTTTGGGAGGTTGAGGCAGGAGGATCACTTGACCCTGGAAATTTGAGGCTGCAGTGAGCTATGATCCCGCCATTGTACTCTAGTCTGAGTGACAGAGCAAGATTCTGTCTCTCAAAACAACCCCCAAACCAATAAAATCCTGCAGGGGGCACTAGCAAGGAGCCAGTGACATAAGGCAGAAGCTTCGTGGCTGTCAAAAAGAAGGGCGATCTTGTTCCTTTTTCCTGGGAATCCGGCAAACATGTCTGCCACATAGGTAATGCATGGACAAGGTCATTTGTTATGGCATTGAGGACTGCAAAATTGTTGGAAGTGTTACAGGAAAGGGGTCTTGATCCAGACCCCAAGAGAGCGTTCTTGGATCTTACGCAAGAAAGAATTCAGGACTGGGCATGGTGGCTCAAGGCTGTAATCCCAGCACTTTGGGAGGCCAAGGCAGGTGAATCACCTGAAGTCAGGAGTTCAAGACCAGCCTGGCCAACATGGTGCAACCCTATCTCTACTAAAAATACAAAATTAGCCAGGTGTGGTGGTGGGGGCCTGTAATCCCAGCTACTTGGGAGGCTGAGGCAGGAGAATTGCTTAATCAGTTGAACCCAGGAGGTGGAGGTTGCAGTGAGCTGAGATTGCGCCCCTGTACTCCAGCCTGGGTAACAGAGTGAGACTCCATCTCGAAAAAGAAAAAGAAAAAAAAAAAAAAAAAGTGGAGTCCAGTAACAGGAATGCATGCAGAACTATGTGTATATTGTGCTGCTTTTAGTGTGAAAAATGGGAACGTGTTTGCAGTGGCATGCACCTGTAATCTCATCTACTTGGAAGGATGAGGTGGGAGGATCACTTGAGCCCAGGAGCTCAAGACCAGCCTGGGCAACATAGCAAAACTCTGTCTCTGAAAAACAGTCTGGAAGCAATAGCTCATGCCTGTAATCCCAACACTTTGGGAGGCTGAGGCAGGAGGATTGCTCGAGCCCAGGAATGGTTTGGGCAACAGAACAAGACTCCCATCTCTACAAAAAAAACTTTAAAACTTAGTTAGGAGTGGTGGTGTGTGCCTGTAGTCCTAGCTACTTGAGAGGCTAGGGCAGGAGGATTGCTTGAGCCCAGGAGTTTGAGGCTGCAGGGAGCTATGATTGCACCACTGCACTCCAGCCTGGACAATATAGTAAGACCCCATCTCCATAAAGAAATAAAATAATAGGCTGGGCGCAGTGGCTCATGCCTGTAATCCCAGCACTTTGGGAGGCCGAAGCAGGTGGGTCACAAGGTCAGGAGATTGAGAACATCCTGGCCAACATGGTGAAACCCCATCTCTACTAAAAATACAAAAAATTAGCCAGGCGTGGTAGCAGGGGCCTGTAGTCCCAGCTACTCGGGAGGCTGAGGCAGGAGAATGGCATGAACCCAGGAGGCAGAGCTTGCAGTGAGCCAAGATCATGACACTGCCCTCCAGCCTGGGCGACAGAGCGAGACTCCGTGGGTGTGGTGGTGAGTGCCTGTAATCCCAGCTACTCGGGAGGCTGAGGCAGGAGAATCGCTTGAACCCAGGAGTCGGAGGTTGCAGTGAGCCGAGATCATGCCACTGTGCTCCAGCCTGGTGATAGAGTATAAGAGTCCATCTCAAAAAAAAAAAAAAGAAAGAAAATAATAAAGGGAATGTTATGATTTTGGAGGCGTAGACTATATAGAGAAAGAAAATGATTAATATTAGTTGCCCATGGGGAGGAGAAAGACTTGCTTTATGTTGTACCCTTCTTTCTGCTTGAATTTTAATTGATTAATTAATTAATTTTTTTGAGACAGAGTCTCGCTCTATCGCCCAGGCTGGAGTACAGTGGCACAATTTCAGCTCACTGCAACCTCTGTCCTCACCCCGCCATGTCCCTCACCCCCAAACCCCCGGGGCTCAAGCGATTCTCTTGCCTCAGCTTCCCAAGTGGCTGGGATCACAGACATGTGTCACCACGCCTAGATAAGTTTTGTATTTTTAGTAGAGATGGGGTTTCACCATGTTGGCCAGGCTGGTCTCGAACTTCTGACCTCAAGTGATCCACCCACCTAGGCCTTGCAAAGTGCTGGTATTATAGGCGAGAGACATTGTGCCTGGCCCATTTTCTTTCTTTCTTTCTTTCTTTCTTTCTTTCTTTGTTTGTTTATTTTTTATTTATTTATTTTTTGAGACAGATTCTTGCTCTGTCACCCAGGCTGGAGTGCAGTGGCATAATCTCAGCTCACTGCAACCTCCGCCTCCTGGGTTCAACCTCCTGCCTCGGCCTCCTGAGTAGCTAGGACCATAGGCGCCTGCCACCACAACTGGTCAATTTTTTTTTTTTTTAATTTTTTTTTTAGACAGAGTTTCACTCTTGTTGCCCAGGCTGGAGTGCAGTGGCGCAATCTTGACTCACTGCAACCTCCACCTCCCAGGTGCAAGTGATTCTCCTGCCTCAGCCTCCCGAGTAGCTGGGACTACAGGCACATGCCAGCAAGCCTGACTAAGTTTTTGTATTTTTAGTAGAGATGGGGTTTCACTATGCTGGCCAGGCTGATCTCGAACTCCTGACCGCAAATAATCCACCTGCTTTGGCCTCCCAAAGTGCTGGGATTACAGATGTGAAACCCCGAGGCTGGCCTCTGCTTGGATTTTAAAATCACATCCGGCCGGGCGCGGTGGCTCAAGCCTGTAATCCCAGCACTTTGGGAGGCCGAGACGGGCGGATCACGAGGTCAGGAGATCGAGACCATCCTGGCTACCAAGGTGAAACCCCGTCTCTACTAAAAAATACAAAAACTAGCCGGGCGAGGTGGCGGGCGCCTGTAGTCCCAGCTACTCGGGAGGCTGAGACAGGAGAATGGCGTAAACCCGGGAGGCAGAGCTTGCAGTGAGCCGAGATCACGCCACTGCACTCCAGCCTGGGTGACAGAGCCAGACTCTGTCTCAAAAAAAAAAATAAATAAATAAATAAAAAATAAAATAAAATAAAATAAAATCACATCCATGGATAAGGCAACTTGGTTATGGATGGGGTAAGAGATGGAGGCAAGGAACAGCGGCTCAGGGGAGCCCAGCCACTCTAACCAGGAGAATATAACACGCCAGTGGCACTGGTTCAGCCTTGGCAACTATTCTTTTATTGAACATCAGTGACAGAAAAATGCTTGATTTAGGAGGCCTTACTCCCCCACTGCACCCCGGAACTCAGCAAAGGTGAGCCAGCCACAGAGCGTAACACTGTGGCTGGGACACATGTCCATGTCTGTTTCACATACGTGGGCATCTGTGCCACAAGGGTCACGTGGCACCACAGTTCATCAGCTGTGCTTCCCCTTCCTGCCCTGCTGCAGCGCCACAGGTCGGAGGAAAAGCCTCTCTGTGAGTAGGGTCCCAGCAGGGCCCACCCACCAACAGTGGGGATTGGGCCTCAGAGCTGGGCAGTCATGGGAGTTCAGGGCCTGGCTCGCCTCGGTAGGCTGGTCTTAAAGAGGGACTTGCCCGAGGCTTCGATGTAAGTGACAGTCATCTCTTTGGAGCTGATCTCCACATAGGCAAAGCCACCCAGTGAGTCTTCAGTCCCATAGTGGAAGCGCAGATAGCCGTTGGGGACCTTGCGCTGGTGCCGCTTCGAGGGGTCCATGAAATTCCCAGCCCCACTCAGCACATAGCCCACGCCGTTCTCATCTTGCAGGTACTGAGGATAGAGGACAAGGGGTCAGTGGAGACCCAGCTTTGAGCAGGGGCCTGCCTAAGGTCCAGGGCTTGATCTGGCCCTAACCACAGAGTCACCTTGAGGTATGTAACCCCTCCTGGCTTCAATTTCCCAACTGTTAGGAGTGTATTAATCCTATTTCATAGGTAGAGCAATTAGTTAAGAAATTGGTGACCAGGTGTGGTGGCTCATGCCTGTGATCCCAGCACTTTGGGAGGCTGAGGCGGGTGGATTGCTTGAGCCCAGGAATTTGAGACCAGCCTGGGCAACTTAGTGAGACCTTGCCTCGACAAAAAAATTCACAAGGACTGGGCACGGTGGCCCACACCTGTAATCCCAGCATTTTGGAAGGCCAAGGCTGGCAGATCACTTGAGGTCAGGAGTTCGAGACCAGCCTGGCCAACATGGTGAAACCCCGTCTCTACTAAAATATAAAAATTAGCAGGGTGTGGTGGCGTATGCTTGTAATCCCAGCTACTCAGGAGACTGAGACAAGAGAATCACTTGAACCCAGGAGGCGGAGGTTGCAGTGAGTTGAGATCGTGCCACTGCACTCCCTCTCAAGAAAAAAAAGCCAAAATTAGCTGCGTGTGGTGGCACACGCCTGTAGTGTCAGCTACTCTGGAGGCTGAGGTGTGAGGATCACCTGAGCCCGGGAGATTGAAGCTGCAGAAAGCCCTGATTGCACCACTGCACTCCAGCCTGGGTGAAAAACAGTGAGACCTTGTCTCAAAAAAAAAAAAAAAAGAAATTGTCAAGTCAAAGATATTATTCTGGCTTTGGAGTGTTTTCCTGGTTAGACAGCAAGATTTGAGGGACAGTCTAGACATTCTGAAGGCCACAGGAGCCCCTCAAACAGCCCCAGCCATGTGGACATCAGCTGGGATGGGGGCCCCCTCACCCAGCTCCCACCCTGCCCACAGGACCCTCACCTGCAGATTGTGATCGTGGCCGCACAGGTAGGCGGTGACCCTGTATGTGGCCAGCAGTGGTCGTAGCTGCTTGACCAGGCAGTGGGTAGGCCCGTGCTCGGCTATGGACCACACGGGGTAATGGCCGGCCACCAGCACATAGTCCTCCCTGGCTGCTGCCAGCTGTTTCTTGAGCCAGGACAGCTGTGTGCGGGCCAGCTTCACGTCTCGGGGCCTCTCAGGCTGCTGACTGAGGAAGTCATCTGAGTTGCCACATAGTGTCACTGTGTCCAGCATAAAAATGGCCACAGACACATTGGTCCGTGGGATCTTGAAGCGCAGGCGGTAGAAAGGGCTGGGGAAGTTCCTGTGGAGGGGATAGAGGTCGTGGGTGCACATCTTGGGCGCAGAAGTCCCAGGGTCAGCTCAAGCCACAGGGCCCCTGTGTCCCTGCTGTGTGAGGATCTGGGGGAGGCAGGGCTGAGGGTGGCTCACCAGCGCTTGGAGATCTTAGAGTAGGCAATCTGGGCAGAGACGTTGCCGAGGTGGTCATGGTTTCCAGCCAGCACGTACCAGGGCACGTTGCGAAGGGAGCGGTCAGAGAATACGTCCTCAAAGGTCTCCTGTAGCAAACAGATAGGGCAGGCCCCTTCCCTGGGGTCATTGGCTACCCTGATCCTCCTACCAAGTCAGGGGCCAGGGGTAAGGGAGACATGGAATGTTCCCGGCACCCAAAGGTGCCCCATCGCCTTCCCTCTGCCCTCTCCAAAAGAAGGTCACTAGGTAAGGTGGCTTCTCCCCACTGTCCGCCCCCACCTCCTGCCCCACTCTGTTGGGCACAGACCTGGAACCTCTTGTCATTGACGTCTTGTACACCAGTGAAGTAAAAATTGTCCCCTAGAGACAGGATGAAGTCTGCACCCAGGATCTGCACGGTCCGAGCGATCTCCTTGGCATTGGCCATTTCCCGGGCCGTGTGGAATGGGGCATTGGGGACCCCTCCCCAGTCGCCCACGGCTACAAAGCGCAGGGCAGGGGTGGCACCATCAGCCAGGGAGGGTAGCAACAAGGCTTGTAGGAAGAGCAGCGCCGTCCACATGTCCATCTGGGAGAAGAGAGACAAGCATAGGTGGCCCGGGCTGTGACAAGGGCAAGGAGGCCTTGAGACCCCCGCCTGCCCTGAGATAGTGGGAGACCGCTTGCTACAGGCTGCCCCTGCGGGAACCCCTTGGTGCCCTAGTTCTCAGGACACGGCTGCACAAGCTGGCTTAGGGTAGGGGGGTGGTGATCTGTGAGAGGGCAAGCTGCACCAAGATGGCCTCGCAGGCCTGTTTCACCCTCCTTCCACCTAGCCTGCCCAGCACTCACCCTGGGGGAGACACAGGCCAGTCACTGGAGGCTCTGAGAGGCTGGTGGGCTCCAGGGCAGAACTGCTGGTCCCTGAGCCTTTATTCCCTGGGGAGGAAGTGGATCATTCGTGAGGATGATGCAGTTTCTCCGAGGGCTGTCCCAGGAGCCCTCCCCTTGGGTCATGTGAGCCCTGCCTGGACTTCCCTGGAGCAGGACACGGGATTGGGGTGGGGGTGGGAGGATCTGGGCACACGTGTGCAGCAGCCTCGGCCCACACAGCCTCCAGGTCAACCTGCAGGGGCCTGTTTGTGCTGTGGGCTTGACATGTCCTGGGTATCTCGGTGTGTCTGTGTATCTGAGTGTCAGTATGTGTGTGTGACGCTTGAGAGGCTGTGGCTGCAATTACCCAAGACACATCTGCACCTTGTTTCTCTGAGTAAGGGCTTGCCTGTGTATGTCTGGGTGTGTCTTGCTTCCTGCGTGCAGCTGAGCATACCTACCTGGGCCTCGGCTCTGTACCTGACCGGGTTGCTGCAAACCTGTACGCCCAGCCTGTGTGGCCTGTCTGCGATGCACGCCTGCGTTCTCACGTGGCACTGGGTGGGAATCCCTACGGATGGAGTTTTGTGTGTGTCCATGTGTGTGCCTGGGTTGCGTCTCTAGGGTGAGTTGCGTGTGTGGTGTGGGATGTGTGTTTGACATCTGAGTGCAGCACTCTGTGTGTGTCCCTGTCCTCCCCCTGCCCTCTCTCCACCCCACAGATAAACACCAACGGGCCTCCCTTTTCCAGGAAGTCCTGCCCACACCCTCCCCTCCCCCCAGACTCCCATTCCTGCAGGAGGAACCAGGCAGGAGGCAGCTAGCTGGTGACAGCACGCGTGACCGCAGACCTCTGACCCTCATGGTCTAGGCAGCTGTCTGCAGGCCCTCCACGGGACCGCAGCCTCGGGGAACAGGAGGCCCTGCACCTGCGGCCGGTCAGACCTGCTCCTCACCTTCCTGCCTGCCTCCTCGGTGCTGGGCGCCACCGAGACACGTCCGCGAACGTTCACGAGTCCCTTCAGTCCCTGCGAGGGCGGACCCGAGAGAGAGCCCTCATTCAACGCCGAGGCCACTGGCTCAGAGATCTCCCCGGGTCACACTGCGAAGTACTTGTTCCCCCCTATCCCCAGCCTTGCAGCAGCGACCAAGGGGAAGGAAGTGGGTGATGAGGGCAGGCGGAGACCCCTCCCACGGGGCTGCGCGTATCTCACCTGCCATCGGCGGGGCGGGCGCTGCGGCCGGTGCCCAGCTGCAGATCCGCAGGCGATCGCATTCCTGGGCGGCCCCAGCTTTAAGCAGGTAGCGGCCGATTCGTCCTCGAGGGCTCGGGGCTGGCCCAGATGAGCCCCGGGGGGGAGGGCGGGCGCCTCGGCTTCCCCGTCCCGGAACCCGCACCGCCCAGAGCCGCCACGCCTCCTTGCTGTGGGCTCCACATCTGTAAAATGGGCCAATGAACCCGGGAGGTCGGCTCAGACCCACCGACTGCAGCTGCAGCTGTACCAGAAGGGATGGCCAGGGGGGCCGATTTCATCCTTTTCCTCCCTCCATGCCAACCAGGAGGCTCCATCTGCCTGGGACCCTTTGGGGGTACCCATGGGCCCACAGCCCCAGGGCCACAGCACTGGGTGGGGTTTCAGCCAGCCCTGGGGCCAAGCTCTTGTAAGGTCTGTCATCATCTTCAGCCTCAGTCTCCTGGTTATTTAATTAATTTATTTATTTATTTATTTTTGAGACAGAGTCTTGCTCTGTCGTCCAGGCTGGAGTGCAGTGGGCTATCTCAGCTCACTGCAAGCTCCGCCTCCCAGGTTCATGCCATTCTCCTGCCTCAGCCTCCTGAATAGCTGGGACTACAGGTGCCCGCCACCACGGCCTGCTAATTTTTTGTATTTTTAGTAGAGACGGGGTTTCACCATGTTAGCCAGGATGATCTCGATCTCCTGACCTCGTGATCCGCCTGCCTTGGCCTCCCAAAGTGCTGGGATTACAGGTATGAGCCACTGCGCCCGGCCTTTTTTTTTTTTTTGAGACAGTTTTGTTCTCCTTGCCCAGGCTGGAGTGCAGTGGCGCAATCTCGGCTCACCACAACCTCCGCCTCCCGGGTACAAGCGATTCTCCTGCCTCAGCCTCCCAAGTAGCTGTGATTACAAGCTTGTACCACCACACCCAGCTAATTTTATATTTTTAGTAGAGACGGGGTTTCTCCATGTTGGCCAGGCTGGTTTCTAACTCCCGACCTCAGGTGATCTGCCCACCTCAGCCTCCCAAAGTGCTGGGATTACAGGCGTGAGCCACTGTGTCCGGCTGGTCTGTTTTTTAAAAAACTTACTATTTAGCTGGGCGCGGTGGCTCACGCCTGTAATCCCAGCACTTTGGGAGGCCGAGGTGAGCAGATCACCTGAGGTCAAGTGTTCCAGACTAGCCTGGGCAACATGGCGAAATCTCATCTCTACTAAAAAGACAAAAATTAGCTGGAGGTGCTCCCTTGAACCCAGGAGACAGAGGTTGCAGTGAACTGAGATCGTGCTACTGCACTCCAACCCAGGAAGAGGAAGGAGGTTGCACTGAGCCAAGATCATGCCACTCCAGCCTGGGCGACAGAGCAAGACCCTGTCCCCAAAAAACAGAAAAAAAAAAAAAGAAAGAAATCTGAAGCAATTATGACCAAATGTTAACATCTGTTTCTTCACGTGGTGGGTACAGGCATGCTTTGGAAGCTTCTATGCTTCCTGTATTTTGAGATCACACAAAATTATGTTTATTATCTTATTGTGCTACATGATCTTTGTAGAAAAGTTGGTAAATTCTGGAATGCACAAAGAAAAAGATTGTAATAGGCCGGGCGTGTTGGCTCACGCCTGTAATCCCAGCACTTTGGGAGGCCGAAGCGGGTGGATCACGAGGTCAGGAGATTGACACCATCCTGGCTAACAAGGTGAAACCCCGTCTCTACTAAAAATACAAAAAATTAGCTGGGTGTGGTGGCGGGTGCCTGTAGTCCCAGCTACTTGGGAGACTGAGGCAGGAGAATGATGTGAATCCGGGAGGAGGAGCTTGCAGTGAGCCGAGATGGCTCCACTGTACTGCAGCCTGGGCGACAGAGCGAGACTCTGTCTTTAAAAAAAAAAAAGAAACGATTATAATAGTCAGAAATGCCGCTGCCCAGAGAGACAGTATCCATTAATTTTTCTCTGCCTATGTTTGTCTTCAGAAAAATGGGATACTATTGGCACTATTTTATAACTTTTTAATTTGTATTAGCACTTTCTATATTTTTTAAATTGATAAAGCTGGCCAAGCGTGGTGGCTCAGGCCTGTAAACCCAGCCAATGTGGGAGGATCGTTTGAGCCTAGGAGTTCAGGACCGGCTTGGGCAACATGGCGAGACCACGTCACTACAAAAAACATAACAAAATTAGCCAGGCATGGTGGTGCACACCTGTGGTTCCAGCTACTCAGGAAGCTGAGATGGAGGATCACTTGAGCCTGGGAGTGTGAGGCTACAATGAGCTACGATTGCACTACTGGCCTTCAGCCTGGGCAACACAGCTAGACTGTTGTCTCAGAGAGAGAGAGAGCACATAATGAAAAAGATAAGCCTGATCTTGTATAGAACATGTAATAAAACCTGTGGGTTCTTAGCCATCTCTCTCTGGTCTCCTCCAGGGTTCTGAATAAGCTCTTCTCTCTCTATTCACCCAGGAGAACTCTCTTCTGCTGATTTTCTGTGGGGCTAGATCAGGATGTGACTCAAAATCTCCCTCCACCTCCACCCTTGCCTATTTTCCCAACATCAGTGTCAATCTCAGATGTCAACAACCCCACGAGTGAGTTCCTCCTTTTGCCAGTACATCCAGGTCCTGTTCTCCGCTGCTGTCCCTACCCAATCCCTTTCCTTCCTTCCTCCTGCCAATCCTGCTCTCCCTGTTTCTTGCTCCTCTGACCTCCTCTGCATTGCTTGACTGTCTCAGATACACTCTGGCCTCAGGGTCTTGGCACTTTTTCTTCCGCCTGCCTGGAGGGGTCTTCCTTAGTCAGATACTGAGGTCACCCATTGTGTTCAAGTTCCTTTAATTTATCTGAAAAGAGGCTGGGCATGGTGGCTCCCGCCTGTAATCCCAGCACTTTGGGAGTCCAAGCCGGGTGGATCACTTGAGGCCAGGAGTTCGAGACCAGCCTGGCCAACATGGTGAAACCCTATCTCTACAAAAATACAAAAATTAGCCAGGCGTGGTGGCACAAACCTGTGGTCCCAGCTACTCAGAAGGTTGAGGCAGGAGAATTGCTTGACCCTGGGAGGCGGAGGCTTCAGTGAGCCAAGATTGTGCCACTGAACTCTAGACTGGGTGACAGAGTGAGACTCTGTCTCAAAAAAAAAAAAAAAAAAAAAGATAATTTATCTGAAATTATCTGAAATGCACCACCCTGCCCCCATCATTGTCTGACTGTCCTGTTGCTGTCGTTTTCTCTGCAGCACTTACCACTGCTTGAGAAAACTACCCACTCGTTTATCTTGCTTTCAATTTATCTTGCTTTCAGTCTGTCTTCTGTTAATGAAAGCTTTGTTTTTTTCTTTTTCTTTTTTTAAAACAGAGTCACCAGGCTGGAGAGCAGTGATGCGATCACAGCTCACTGCAGACTCACCTTCTGGGCTCAAGCGATCCTCCCACGCCCCTCAGCCCCCTGAGGATTGAGACTACAGGCACACACCACCACACCCAGCTAGTTTTTGTATTTTTTGTAGAGACAGGGATTTGTCACCTTGCCCAGGCTGCTCTTGAACTCCTGAGTTCAAGCAATCCTCCCACCTCAGCCCCCCAAAGTGCTGGGATTACAGGAGTGAGTCAGTGCACCTGGCCTGTTTATTTAAAAAATTAACATTCACTCTCAGTTTATTGGCTAAGTTTAGAAGTGGTATCAGAAAGTCTAAGAGAACTTCTTGTTCTCCTTTTATTTGTATGTTTGCACTGTAGATTTTTAAAAACTGCTAAGGACTTCTCAAGGTGTTTACTTGGTGGAGACATTTAAAAAGATTCAATAGGCCGGGTGCGGTGGCTCAGTCTGTAATCCCAGCACTTTGGGAAGCTGAGGCAGGCAGATCATGAGGTCAGGAGATCGAGACCATCCTGGCTAACATGGTGAAACCCCGTCTCTACTAAAAATATGAAAAATTCCCTAGGTGTGGTGGCACGCGCCTGTAGTCCCAGCTACTTGGGAGGCGGAGGCAGGAGAATCGCTTGAACCCAGGAGGCGGAGGTTGCTGTGAGCTGAGATCGCACCACTGTACTCTGGCCTGGGTGACAGAGCAAGACTCTGTCTCAAAAAAAAAAAAAAAAAAAAAATTTAAAAGATTAAAGAATAAGCTGGCACAGTGGCTCACACCTGTCATCCCAACACTTTTTGTAGAGACTTCATCTCTTAAAAAAAAAAATTAGCTGGGCGTGGTTGTGTGTACCTGTAGCCCAGCTACTCGGGAGGCTGAGGTGGGAGGATTGCTCAGGAAGTCGAGGCTGCAGTGAACCGTGATTGCACCACTGCACTCCAGTCTGGGCGACAGCTGAGATACTGTCTCTAAATAGTAATAATAATAATTATAATAGTAGTAAAAGAGTATAGAATAAAATGTATCACACTTGTAAAATGTTAATTTAAATCCACTAAACTTATAAACAGACCCAAAGATACATCCAATGACCTTTTTTTTTTGGGGGGGGGGACAGAGTCTTGCTTTGTCACCCAGGCAGACTGGAGTGCAGTGGCACGATCTTGGCTCACTGCAAGCTCCGCCTCCCAGGTTCATGCCATTCTCCTGCCTCAGCCTCCCAAGTAGCTGGGACTATAGGTGCCCACCACTACGCCTGGCTAATTTTTTGTATTTTTTTGGTAGAGATGGAGTTTCACTGTATTAGCCAGGATGGTCTCAATCTCCTGACCTCGTGATCCGTCTGCTTCAGCCTCCCAGAGTGCTGGGATTACAGGCATGAGCCAGTGACCTCTTAAAGTGATATTTTTCTTTTTTTTTGAGATGGAGTGTCACTCACTCTGTCACCACCCAGGTTGGACTGCAGTGGTGTGATCTTCAGCTCACCACAACCTCCATCTCCCGGGTTCAAGAGATTCTCCTGCCTCAGCCTCCTGAGTAGCTGGGATTACAGGTGTGTGCCACCATGCCCAGCTAATCTTTTTTCTATTTTTAGTAGAGATGGGGGGTTTCATCATGTTGGCCAGGATGGTCTGGAACTCCTGACCTCAAGTGATCCATCTGCCTTGGCATCCCAAAGTACTGGGATCACAGGCCTGAGGCCAAGCCTCGAATTAATTTTTTGATGTTTCCCTGTGCCAGGTGTATAAGTAACGTGTTAGTTGTGATTGTAACTAAATAAAGCCTTAAGGGAAACTGTGTTTCTAAATTTCTAAATTGACTACACATTTACAAAGGAACCCACAAAGATGGATTTTTGGGCCAGGGGCAGTGGCTCACGCCTGTAGTCCCAGCACTTTGGGAGGCTAAGGAGGGTGGATTGCCTGAGCCCAGGAATTCAAGACCAGCCTGGGCAACAAGGTGAAACCCTGTCTCTACTAAAATGCAAAAAAATTAGCTGGACGTGGCGGTGGGCACCTGTAATACCAGCTACTTGGGAGGCTGAGGCAGGAGAATCGCTTGAACCCAGGAGGCAGAGGTTGCAGTCAGCCGAGATCATGCCACTGCACTCCAGCCTGGGTGACAGAGTGAGACTTGATTTCCAAAAAAAAAAATCCATCTTTTTTGGGGTCCCAAGCCTTCAAAATTCCAAACGCTGTCATGAGTTAGTTTGATTTGAGGAACCAAAAATTGGCCTTTGTGGCTGGAGCAGAGTCAGCAAGGGGGAAGTGAGTCCGGAAGGTTGAGTCCGCAAGGTTGAGGGCAAGGAAGAGAGAAGGGAGTGGGTGGGGCAGGTTGCGTGAGCTCTTGGGGGCTGCAAGGAAGAGAGAAGGGAGTGGGTGGGGCAGGTTGCGTGAGCTCTTGGGGGCTGCAAGGAAGGGACCTTTTATCTGGGTCGGGTGGGAGCCACAGAGGGTTCTAATCAGAGGGACAGATCTGACTTAGATTTTGCATAATGTCCCCCAGCTGTGGGCTGTGGGCATGGGCTGCTGAATAGGTGGTTTAGGTGGGCAAAGATGAATCACGTTGTCCCCCACCCTTTAAAAATTAAAAGACAGGGCCTGGCGCGATGGCTCACGCCTGTAATCCCAGCACTTTGGGAGGCAGAGGTGGGCGGATCCCCTGAGGTCAGGTGTTTGAGACCAGCCTGACCAACAAGGGGAAACCCTGTCTCTACTAAAAATACCAAAAAATTAGCCCTGTGTGGTAGCAGGCGCCTGTAATTCCATCTACTCGGGAGGCTGAGGCAGGAGAATCGCTTGAACCCGGGAGGCGGAGGTTGCAGTGAGCCAAGATCATGCCACTGCACTCCGGCCTGGGCTACAAGAGCAAGACTGTCTCAAATAATAATAATAATAATAATAGGCCGGGTACGATGGCTCACACCTGTAATCCCAGCACTTTGGGAGGTTGAGGTGCGTGGATCATGAGGTCAGGAGTTCAAGACCAGCCTTGTCAACATGGTGAAATCTATCTCTACTAAAAATACAAAACTTACCTGGGCATGGTGGCTCGTTCCTGTAATCTCAGCTACTCAGGAGGCTGAGGCAGGAGAATCGCTTGAACCAGGACCCAGGAGGTGGAGGTGAGGGTGCAGTGAGCCGAGATTGTGCCAGTGCACTCCAGCCTGGGCTACAGAGCGAGACTCCGTCTCAAATAATAATAATAATAAATTAATAATAGTAATTGGCCGGGCGCGGTGGCTCAAGCCTGTAATCCCAGCACTTTGGGAGGCCGAGACGGGCGGATCACGAGGTCAGGAGATCGAGACCATCCTGGCTAACCCGGTGAAACCCCATCTCTACTAAAAAATACAAAAAAAACTAGCCGGACGAGGTGGCGGGCGCCTGTAGTCCAGCTACTCGGGAGGCTGAGGCAGGAGAATGGCGTAAACCCGGGAGGTGGAGCTTGCAGTGAGCTGAGATCCGGCCACTGCACTCCAGCCTGGGCGACAGAGCGAGACTCCATCTGAAAAAATAATAATAATACAAATAAAAATAATAGTAATCAACTAAAATTAAAAGACAGGCTTGGCATGGTGGCTCACACCTGCAATCACAACACTTTGGGAAGCTAAGGCAGGAGGATCACTCGAGCCCAGGAGTTTGAAACAGGCTGGGTGACATAGTGAGACCCCGTCTGAATTTTTTTTAAAGATTAAAAAGGCAGAGCCTCTCTGCTCCTCCCATTTGACAGACAGCCACATCTTTTGATGCAGTGAAAAAGGCATGTCCCTGAGACACTGTGGTGAAGGTGAAGGCAGGAGTAAACGGATTTGGCCATATTGGGTGCCTGGTCACCAGGGCACCAGAGCTGCTTTTAACTCTGGTAGAATGGATGTTGTCACCTCAGTGACCCCTTCATTGACCTCAACTACGTGGTCTACATGTTCCAATATGATTCCACCCATGGCAAGTTCCACGGCACCATCAAGGCTGAGAAGTGGGCTGGGTATGGTGGCTCATGCCTGTAATCTCAGCTACTTAGGAGGCTGAGGTGGGAGGATCACTTGAGACCAGGAGTTCAGGACCAGCCTAGGCAACATAGGGAGATCCTCTCTCTAAAAAAAAAAAAAAAAAAAAAAAGAGGGAGAAGGAGAAGGGAAACTTGTCATCAATAGGAAATGGGAATCTCATCCTCCTCTTCCAGAAGCCAGATCCCAGCAAAATCAAATTGGGTGATGATGCTGGCGCTGGTTTTGTCATGGAGTCCACCACCAGCATCTTCACTATCATGGAGAAGGCTGGGGCTCGCTTAGAGGGGGCAGCCAAAAGGATCATCATCTCTGCCCCCTCTGCCCGTGCCCCCATGTTTGTGATGGACGTGAACCATGAGAGGTACAAAAACCCCATGATTGTCAGCAATGCCTCCTGCACAACCAACTGCCTACTACCCGGCCAAGGTCATCCATGACAACGTTTTCTTGGTTTGGTTTTCTTTTTCTTTCTTTCTTTCTTTCTTTCCTTCCTTCCTTCCTTCCTTCCTTCCTTCCTTCCTTCCTTCCTTCCTTCCTTCCTTCCTTCCTTTTAAATGGGGATGGAGGCCAAGTGCATTGACTCATGCCTGTAATCCCAACACTTTGGGAAGCTGAGGTGGGAGGATCACTTGAGCCTAGGAGTTCAACACCAGCCTGGGCAACATAGCAAGACTCTGTCTCTACAAAAAGTTAAAAAAAAAATTATCCAGGCGTGGTGGGGTGTGTCCCAGCTACTTGAGAGGATGAGGTGGGACGGTAGCTTGAGCTTGGGAGGTTGAGGCTGCAGTAAGCCGGGATCGTGCCACTGCACTCCAGCCTGGGTGAAGGAGTGAGACCCTATTTCTTTCTTTCTTTTTTTTTTTCGAGACGGAGTCTCGCTGTGTCGCCCAGGCTGGAGTGCAGTGGCATGGTCTCACCTCACTGCAAGCTCTGCCTCCTGGAGTGAGACCCTATTTCATAAATAAATAGAGACAGGGGTCTCACTTTGTTGCCCAGGCTGGTCTTAAACTCCTGGACTCAAGCGATCCTCCCACCTTGGCCTCTCAAAGTGCTGAGATTACAGGCTGAGCCACTGACCCTGGTCATCCATGACAACTTTGGCATCATGGAGGGGCTCGTGACCACAGCCCCTCTGGGAAATTGGCATGAGAAGCATCATCTCTGCATCTACTGGTGCGGCCAAGGCTGCGGGCAAATTCCTGCACTGAACAGGAAGCTCACTGGCACAGCCTTCCAGAGAGTCCCTGCCGCCAATGTGTTGGTGGTTGACCCGATCTGCTGTCTGGAGAAAACTGCCAGATATGATGACCTCAAGAAGGTGGTGAAGCAGGCATTGGGGGCCCCCTCAAGGGCATCCCAGGCTACACTAAGGACAAGGTTGTCTCCTCTGCCTTTATTTTAAAATTATATATATTTTTTGATACGGAGTCTCGCTCTGTTGCCCAAGCTGGGGTGCAGTGGCACGATCTTGGCTCACTGCAACCTCCGCCTCCTGGTTCAAGTGATTGATTCTCCTGCCTCAGCCTCCTGAGTACTGGGATTACAGGTGCACACCACCACGCCCAGCTAATTTTTTGTATTTTTAGTAGAGACAGGGTTTCACCATGTTGGCCAGGCTGGTCTCTCGAAATCCTGACCTCAAGTGATCCACCTGCCTCGGCCTCCCAAAGTGCTGGGATTACAGGTGTGAGCCACCGTGCCCGGCCGTCTCCTCCAACTTTAACAGTGACACTCACCCTTCCACCTTCTGTGCTGGGGCTGGCATTGCCCTTGATGACACTTTGTCAAGTTCATTTCCTGGTATGACAATGAATTTGGCTTCAGCAACACGGTGGTGGTCCACACTGTCTCCAGGGACTAAGACCCTCAGACCAGAAGCCCCAGTGAGAGTATGAGAGGAAGATAGAGGCCTTCAGCTGCTCAGGAGTCCCTGCTGCACTCAGCCCCCTGCCACACTGAGAATTTCCCCAAGACACAGTTTCCGTGCCAGACCCCCTGAAGAACAGGGAGGGGCATATCAGTAAAGCAATAAAGTCCTCTGTACTCAACCAAAAAAAAAAAAAAATTACTCATGCCTGTAATCCCAGCATTTCCGGAGGCTCAGTGGGGAGGATTGCTTGAGCCTAGGAGTTTGAGACCAACCTGGGCAATATAGTGAGACCTCGTCTCTGTTACAGACGGATGATGGATGGATAGAAGATAGACAGATTTGATAGATAGATAGATAGATAGATAGATAGATAGATAGATAGATAGATAGATAGATAGATAGATAGAAAAATTAGGTGGATGCCTTGGGCAGGGAAGTCCTTAGGGATGCTCTGCTGTTCCCGCAGCCTGAGCGCCTTTTTCAGACGCTTTTACCTGTCCACTGCTGCCCCTGAGTGGCCACAGCCTGAACTGCAGCACCGTCGGCAGAACCAGTTTCCCTTCTGTAGAACAAATGAACGCTCCTTCCAGCCCCTCTTGCTACTAGGCCTGTGCAGGGCATGGACAGATTCTACAGCGGATCCAGCCAGCGACTGCCCCAGAGAAACTCCCAGGGGTGGGATGGGATGAGTGAGGTACGCTGGGATTGGAATGTTTGTAGGATAGCATGATAACATGAGGAGCAGCTGGATTCCCAAGAAATTGCAATTTCCTCACCCGCACAAACTAAGGGACTGATTTCCAGTCTGGAGAATGGGAGGGCAGGATGAGCTGTGGAGGCTCAGGCTGGTGGTTTGGAGGGTGGCATGATGTAAACGTAGCTGTTCACTGTTGTAGTTTGCCGCCACCAATTAAGTCTGGCTAGGTTCCAGGTGGGTCAGTAATCTCAAATGGGGCCGGGCACAGTGGCTCACACCTGTAATCCCAGCACTTTGGGAGGCCGAGGCGGGCAGATCACTTGAGGCCAGGAGTTCGAGACTAGCCTGGCCAACATGGTGAAACCTCATCTCTACCAAAAATATTAAAAATTAGCCGGGTATGGTGGTGTGCGCCTGTAAGCCCAGCTACTCGGGAGGCTGAGGCAGGAGAATCGCTTGAACCCAGGAGGTGGAGGTTGCAGTGAGCCAAGATTATGCCACTGCACTCCAGCCTGGGCGACACAGCAAGACTCTGTCAAAAAAAAAAAAAAAATCCCAAATGGGGAGAGGTGAGGTGGGGTCCGTCATGCCAAGGAGTTGGTCTTTATATTACCTGCCTCCCACCTCTTTCCTCAATGATTTTTTTGTTTTGTTTTGTTTTTGTTTTTTTTTGAGACAGAGTCTCACTCTGTTGCCCAGGCTGGAGTGCAGTGGCGCAATCTCTGCTCACTCCAAGCTCCGCCTCCCGGGTTTACGCTATTCTTCTGCCTCAGCCTCCCGAGTAGCTGGGACTACAGGTGCCCGCCACCACACCTGGCTAATTTTTTTGTCTTTTTTAGTAGAGACAGGGTTTCACCGTGTTAGCCAGGATGGTCTCGATCTCCTGACATCGTGATCCGCCCGCCTCGGTCTCCCAAAGTGCTGGGATTATAGGCGTGAGCCACCGTGCCCAGCCTAATTTTCATATTTTTTAATGGAGTTAGGGGTTGGTCTCACTATGTTGCCCAGGCTGGTTTCAAACTCCTGGGCTCAAGTGATCCTCCTGCCTTGACCTCCTAAAGTGCTGGAATTACAGGCATGAGCCATCATGCCTGGCCACAGATTCTTTATGATTTTTATTATGCCATCTTCCCTGAATCCTCTAACCTGCTTTTTTTTTTTTTTCAGGCAAAGTCTTGCTCTGTCACCCAGTCTGGTGCACAATCTCAGCTCACTGCAACCTCCGCATCCCAGGTTCAATAATTTTTTGTATTTTTAGTAGAGACGGGGTTTCACTATGTTGGCCAGGCTGGTGTCGAACTCCTGACCTTGTGATCCGCCTGCCTTAGCCTCCCAAAGTGCTGGGATTACAGACCTGAGCCACTGCACCTAGCTTAACCTGCCTTTTTTTTTTTTTAAAGACAGAGTTTCACTCTTGTTGCCCAGGCTGGAGTGCAATGGCACGATCTCTGTTCACTGTAACCTCAGCCTCCCCGATTCAAGCGATTCTCCTGTCTCAGCCTCCCAAGTAGGTGGGATTACAGGCATGTGCCACCATGCCCAGCTAATTTTATATTTTTAGTAGAGACGGGTTTCTCCATGTTGGTCAGGCTGGTCTCTAACTCCCGACCTCAGGTGATCCACCTGCCTCAGCCTCCCAAAGTGCTGGATTATAGGTGTGAGCCACTGCACCCAGCCTAACCTGCCTTTTTATACTAGTACATTACTTTGGGTCTCATTCCACATCACTTCCTCAGAGAGTATCCTTCCTCTCACCTCAGTTACTTCTACTTTTTTTTCCACGTATAGATGTTTTCTCAGGGACCAGAGGGTATGGGAGGAAGCCTTGGCAGGCCTCATCCCAAATCCCCGTTTCCCTGAACATCAGGCCCTCCCTCCTCTTCCTGTCCTCCCTGGCCTAGCCTGGGCTCCCTCCTGTTCTGAGGCAAGGCAATTGCTCCATTTCACAGTGAGTGTGGAGTTCCCTGCACACACTGCTGACCTTGTGTCCAGAAGGAGTTAGAAGGAAGAGCCCAGGAAGTGCTGGAAGACAACAGGGCCTACTCTGGCAAGCTAGAAGCAAGCTCTGCATTAAATGCAAATATTGGCGTGGAGGTGGCTCACATCTGTAATCCCAGCACTTGGGGAGGCTGGGGCGGGAAGATCACTTGAGCCCAGTAATTCAAGACCAGCCTGGTCAACATAGTGAGACCCCATCTACCCACCAACTGCGCACCCCCCCCACACCACCGCCACCAACAAAAACAAAATTAGCAGAGTGTGGTGGGGCGTGCTCCCAGCTGCTAGGAAGGCTGAGGCAGGAGGATCGCTTGAGCCCGGGAGGTTGGGGCTGGAGTGAGCCGAGATCATGCCACTGCAGTCCAGCCTGGGTGACAGTGCAAGACCCTGAAAGAAAAAAAAAAAAAAAGAAGGGACGGAGGGAGGGAAGGAGGGAGGGACGGGGAAAGGAAGGCAGGAAGGCAGGAAACAAACCAAAACAAGGCCAGGCGCGGTGGCTCACGCCTGTAATCCCAGCACTTTGGGAGGCCGAGGCGGCGTATCACTTGAGGTCAGGAGTTGGAGACCAGCCTGGGTAACATGGCGAAACCCCATCTCTACTAAAAATACAAAAATATAAAAATTAGCCGGGCGTAGTGGCGGGGTGCCTGTAATCCAGCTACTCTGGAGGCTGAGGCACGAGAATTGCTTGAACCCGGGAGGCGGAGATTGCAGTGAGCTGAGATCGCACCAATGCACTACAGCCTGGGCGACAAGAGCAAAACTCCGTCTCAAAAAAAAAAACCAAACCAAAACAAACAAACTCTTAAATATCCCTCGGGCTGGGTGTAGGGAGGAAACGGCATGACAGGGGCAGTGGCTAGAGCCAGTCAACCCTGCTCCGCACAGCCACGTTTCCATGGCTTCCTACGTCACTCAGGCCTTAGGGGGCGGGTCAAGGAGCCCTATCCAATCAGAGACGCCGGGGCGGGGCCCTGCCAACTGTCCATTCAGATGCGCCTGGGAGAGGAGGGCAGGGCCTGCGCCTCCCCACGGAGCCTTTGTTTCTGGCGTCAGCCCCCGCCCGGGCTCGCGTCTCCCTTTCTCCGAGAGGCCCAAGGTGTCTCCGCCGCAGCCTCTGTCGCACCGTGACCTGTACAGGTCGCGGGAGTCGTAGGGAAGGCGCTGGGACACCTGGAAACCGAGAAATGGTGCGTGTGAGTGGCCAGGCGTCCCCAGACCGGGGGGGAGGGGCTGGTTGGAACCGGCCGGAACCGGCTGTGGAGGGACCCAGGCCTCCCTGCGGCGACTCCGGGGTCTGGGACCCGAGTTCCCTGGCGCAGCTGGGACCCCGGTCCCCTCGGCCGCAAGGTGGGGCTGGGCCAAGAGCTGGGACCCCGGGCGTCCTGTCCCGTCCCTGCGCGACGCCTGCGGCCCTGCAGCCCCGCGTCTCCCCAGATGGTGCGGGGGCCGCGGAAGGGTCATGGGGGGAATCCCGCCTCGGGTGTGGGGTTCGTGTGGCAGGAGCTGCGGTCTGTGGCCGCCCCTCCAGTCCCTTCTTTCTCCCTTTAAAAATTAAGAGTTTATTTGAGCAAACAGCGGTTCATCGGTGGAGAAGCTCTCGGTCGTGGTTTGTGGCTTGGGGATCCTTTGGAGGGGATGGAAGGAAAGGCTGTAAGGTGCAGGAGAAAGCGAACCAAATTCAGTACTTGGTTGGTGACAGTTACGTAGTCGCGTTATTTGCTCTATCCAGGTGGACATTTTCTGCTTATGTAGTCAGAGGTGGATTGGTGGTTGTGGTTTAATAACCCCGAATTTTATTTCTCTATAAACTGGTAATTTATAAGAATTTCATTTGAGACTGGAACGTGGTGGCTCACACCTGTAATCCCAGCGCTTTTGGAGGCCAAGACAGGAGGATCGCTTGGGCCCAGGAGTTGAAGACCACCGTCGCAATATAGCGAGACCCCATCTCTATTAAATTTTTTAAAATGAACATATTCATACTGAGACCAAAAAACTACAAAAATTTTTAAAAATATAAAATCAAATAAAAGAATTTCATTTGAGTTAGATTTTTGTTTCCTTGGGTAGGAAACCAGGACACCATAGCCACAGCCTTCTAATTGCCTCCTAATTAATTAACACTCCCCAGGGGGACAGGGTCCCAAATCCTTGACCTTGTTCCCCTAGCCTGACTCCTCTAGGGCTTGTAAATAATTCTTGATACCACTTCTTTCACCATATTCCCAAAAGCTAACTCCAGTCATGACATGATCAATTCTTTGTCCTTTATTGCACATTTCAAACGAATTAATTTGTATTACTTTTTTCAAGGAGCGATTGATTGGTCTTTTAAAAATATTCGTTTTCTGTTTCTGAACATTTCACAGGAGAGGAAAGCAGAGAATACATGTATGAGACCCTGCTGTAAGAAAACCTTTGTGCCTCTTCTCCTTTTCTCTCTCCTAGGCACAGGGATGTTCTCAGAATGTCTTTTGGTTGGCCTGGTGCCATGGCTCACGTCTGTAATCCCAACACTTTGGGAGGCCAAGGCGAGAGAATCACCTGAGGCCAGGAGTTTGAGACCAGCCTGAGCAACATAGTGAGACCTGGACCCTAAAATAAAAAAAAACAAAAAACAGTGTCTTGGGTTGGGGTTCCCCTTTGGAAACTTTCAACTGTGATGTGTCTTCAGAGCATCCTCCTTTCCTGGTCCTGGGCTTCAGGGCTGTTTGAGCTGACACAAGATGCCCACACCAGCCGGATGTCTTCAAGGGTCTAGTGAATATCAGCCTGCTGAGTCTCCTCCCACCGGACAGCCTGAAGTATGGGCTGGGGCCTCTTAGTGGAGGAGCTGGGTGTTCTGGGGTTGGAGGAGTCTCTTGATCTCCCATCCCTCTCAAAGCTCACCCCTGGGACACTCAGCTTTTTCTTCCCTTAATTTCAGATTCCATTCCTTGGGGACACATTGGTGTCCAGCCAAATGGATGATGGTATTGAGGGGAAAAACAGATACGATTCTTGCCCTCTGGATTCTTTTAGACTAGTGAAGTGAGGAAACTTATCCCAAGGACAGGAAAAGCCATCCTATTGAGGTGATGCAAGAACCTGAAAAGCAAAATGTGCTTTAGGCAGACGGGGGACAGAATGCAATGTCTCTTGGAAGGGTGCTCACTGAGCCCTTCAGTGAGCAGTTTAGGGGGTGGGCGATATCTCAGGTGATAGAATGACCTGACCTAGGCCAGGCGCAGTGGCTCACACCTGTAATCCCAGCACTTTGGGAGGCTGAGGTGGGTGGATCACTTGAGGCCATGAGTTCGAGACCAGCCTGGCCAACATGGCGAAACCCTGTCTACTAAAAATACAAAAATTAGCTGGGTGTGGTGGCGGCTGCCTCTAATCTCAGCTACTGGGGAGACTGAGGCATAAGGATCACTTGAACCGGGGAGGCAGAGGCTGCAGTGAGCCAAGATCATGCTACTGCACCCCAGCCTGGGTGACACAGTGAGACTCCTTCTCAAAAAAAAGAGAATGACCTGAAACTTGAGTCAGATATACCTCTGTTCCAGGTTAGCACAGCCCCTTCCTGGGTTTGTCTTCTGCTAAAGATTTGTTCACTTATTGGAGTTTTAGTTTAGTTTTTTTTTTTTTTTTTAAAGTAACTATAAATGTATTTCATCTGTAGAGCTTGAAATATAAGACAGTTTCCCAAAGAGGCAAGAAGGAAGTGGGTTTCAGAAAACATTAAATATCTAGTCTTTGTTAAAAATTACTACTTACGGCCGGGCGTGGTGGCTCACGCATGTAATCCCAGCACTTTGGGAGACCGAGGCGGGCAGATCATGAGGTCAGGAGATCGAGACCATCTGGCTAACACGGTGAAATCCCGTCTCTACTAAAAATACAAGAAAATTAGCCAGGCGTGGTGGCGGGCACCTGTAGTCCCAGCTACTTGGGAGGCTGAGGCAGGAGAATGGCGTGAACCCGGGAGGTGGAGCTTGCAGTGAGCTGAGATCGCACCACTGCACTCCAGCCTGGGCGACAGAGCAAGACTCTGTCTCAAAAAAAAAAAAAAAAAAAAAAAAAAAATACTACTTTTTTCTTTCCCAAAGCAAATGTTGTAAGTTTCTCAAGTATGTTATCTTTTTGGGGCGGGGAGAGGGGTGGAGGTGGTGATTTCAAATGGAATTCCAGGGCTTAGTGCTGGGAATACTACTAAGGAAAAGAAAGAGAGAAAAACTCTCTTCTATCATGACTGCAGAAAAATGAGTACTTTCCCACAAGTAAGTGTAGTAAATACATTGGTGAATTACAGAGATTCACCAAAACATCAATTCCTCTGCTTTGCAGTGTGGCAAACTTGTGACAGTGGATAACTGTTCTCTTCCTGTTATCTCGACATCAGAGTTTAATGCGAAGTCCTAATAGGACAGGACTTGGCAACTCCTAAAAGTGTTCAAATATGTTTTAGTACCTGATTTATTACCATAGAGAGAATAAATAGCATTTATTGTCTGAAGAGGATGGATACTTTTACTTTTTCTGTTAAGGTATGAAATATAAGTGCCTTACAGTTTCCTTCCCTGCTATAAACAGTGAATGTGAGTGATTTTGCTGGATTCCTCAAACCCTGGGTATTTTTCTCATTGAAAATTAAGTGCATAACCTTGACTGGGAAACAGAGACAGCAGACTAGTGACTTCAAACTAAGGCCAGTCTTGAGCCTTCAAAGAGAGGACATTATAGGCCCAGTTGTTCTTGCTGGGGAGCCTCCCCTGCAGTGTCCCAGCTGCTCACAACTGACATTGGGTGGAGCCCTTTATACTGAGAGAAGCTCAGAGCCCCGGAAAGCTGGGGATCCACAGGCAGAGGGGGTTGAGGTGATGCCCTTCTGAGAATGTACTTGCTATTATCTTGGGTCTGTTTCTAGACATTTCTAATGAAATAAATCTGGATTTAGGTAAGGAGTGTTTTTTTTTTCTTTTTACCTTTTTTTTTTGTGTGTGACAGGGTCTCACTCTATCTCAGGCTGGAGTGCAGTGGTGCAATCATAGCTCACTGTAGCCTTGATCTCCTGGACTCAAGGAATTCTCTCACCTCAGCCTCCCAAGTAGCTAGGACTACAGGCACATGCTGTGATGCCTGGCTTATATTTTTTAAAAAGTTTTTTAAATAGAGACAGGATATTACGTTGCCCAGGCTGGTCTCTAACCCCTGGCCTCAAGCAGTCTTCCCACCTTAGCCTCCCAAAGTGCCAGGATTACGGGGGGCGGGATTGGGGGGCGCGCTGCCACACCAGACAGGACTTTAGAAGACTTTCTTCTAAAGGAGAATTGAAAGGGAAGAAGGCACCAAGTGTAAAATCTGCAAGCGGTCAGGCACGGTGGCTTACCCCTGTAATCCCAACACTTTGAGAGGCCGAGGCGGGCGGATCATGAGGTCAGGAGATTGAGACCATCCTGGCTAACACAATGAAACCCCGTCTCTACTAAAAATATAGAAAAATTAGCCGGGTGTAGCAGCCGGCGCCAGTAGTCCCAGCTACTCTGGGACTGAGGCTGAGGCAGAAGAATGGTGTGAACCCAGGAGGTGGAGCTTGCAGTCAGCCAAGATCGCGCCACTGCAGAGCAAGACTCTGTCTCAAAAAAAAAAAAAAAAAAAAAAAAATCTGCAAGCATCTCAGCCTGGGCTCAGTGGCTCACTCCTGTAATCTCAGCATTTTGGGAGGCCAAGGCTGGCAGATCACAAGGTCAGGAGTTTGAGACCAGCCTGACCAACATGATGAAACCCTGTCTCTATTAAAAATACAAAAATTAGCCAGGTGTGTTGGCGCGTGCCTGTAATCTCAGCTACTCAGGAGCCTGAGGCAGGAGAATGGCTTGAACCTGGGAGGCGGAGGTTGCAGTGAACCAAGATCACGCCACTCCATTCTAGCCTGGGTGACAGACAGAGCGAGACTCTGTCTCAAAATGAATAAATAAATAAATCTGCAAGCATCTCAAAGTTTAGACAGAAAAGAATTTTCTTTCATAGGAAGGAGCAAATGATGAGAAAGAAGGTGGGAGGTGGAAGGCAGGATGCAGGGTGTACAATCCCACCTAGATCTTGAAGGCAATCTGTTCTTAGGAGGGTCATCAGAGGGATTGTGTATAGGCTCAGGCTGAGGGCGGGTCAAGGTTCAGGGGCTGGAGGAAGGAGAGAAACTTAACCAAGGTTTGGTTAACAGGTACTTTGTTCTGACTGATCACTGAAGACAAAGCTGTTCAGCTAATCAATTATGAGGAAAAGAAAGGGAATTTCTAGTCTGTGTGTGGCTTTGCCATAGGTAAAAAAGAAGTGTCATCTAAGTCATAATGAGAAGAGTCTTTCTTTGTGTAAGCGACTCCTGCAGAATACAAAAGATGGGGGGATTTCTTTAACCATAGCTATTTCCAGGATTACCTACCTATCCAATCTTCCGCCGCCATTTTCCCTTACATCCTTCCCTTCCGTTTGGCCATTTTTGATTTCTATGCAGTTGCTGAGAAGTGTGGGTGATCCCTGGGGCTTGTGACTGGCATCTGCAGTGGGGCAGTGTTATCGTCTGAGCCCTGAACCTGTGGGGTCCCTGTTAACTCTGGGTAGTGTCAGAATTGATTTGTTGAATGCTTAGTTGGTGTTGGAGAATTGGAGATTTAGTTGGTGTTCAGCAAACACCACACAGTTGGTGTCAAAAATGGTATATGAAAAAAGACACTACAGATCAGAACCTTCACCTGACTGGGTAAGTGTTGGCTGTGAGAACTGAGACCCTGGAAGAGGGAGCATTTCCACACTGGGGAGAGGAGAGTAGGGTGTGTGAAACACCGATGGACTCACCACCCAGGTTCATAAATGGGTGTTGGGCATTTCTGGTATGTCCTGATCTCATCTCCCTTCTGTACTCCCAGGTGACCAGGTCCTTATTTTTAAAAGGTGGTTCTTAATAGTTTTACCATCTATTTATCATTAGGCTGAATTTTGCTTGGCTTTTCCTCTTTTGAGTTTTTAGTAAGTTATTACCATTAATATTATGCCAAAAAGGGTTTTTTTGTGGTTTCTTTGCCTGTTTGTTGCGTGCATGCTGGTTTCTGCATTTAGTTTGGGGGTTAGGATTTCAGTCAATGAAATTTAATTTTTATGGGGGATGGTGGTAGAATACAAACATTCAGTCTGTTAACAACCCTAACTGTATTTAGTACAGCTTGGCTAGTCTTAGCCTTTTTTTTTTTTTTTTTTTTGCGTCTCACTCTGTAGCCCAGGCTGGAGTGCAGTGGTGCTCTTGGCTCACTGCAACCTCCGGCTCCGGGCTGAAGCGATTCTCCCACCTCAGCCTCCCAGCAAGCTAGGACTACAGGTGCACAGTACCACACCAGCTAATTTTTGTATTTATTTATTGATTTATTTTTTTGTAGAGACGGGGTTTTGCCATGCTGTCCAAGCTGGTCTTGAACTCCTGGGCTCAAGCAATTCACCCGGCTATGCCTCCCACAGTGTTGGGATTATAGGTTGTGAGCCACTATGCCTGGCCTTATTTGTGTCTGTTTTTTGTGCAAGTGATATCATCCTATATGTTATATTGTATGTCATCTATCTATTTCACATAGCCGTGAATCTTCCATGAAATGGTATTTTATTCACTATTTTACTTAATAAACTTTATTATTTAGACCAGTTGCAGTTTGACAGAAAAATTGAACAGATAATATGTAGCGTTTCCATATTCTCCTCCACAGGTCATTGTTTTCCCCTACTTTTCTTTTTTTTCTTTTCTTTTTTTTTTTAGGAGACAAAGTCTTACTCTGTCGCCCAGGCTTGAGTGCAGTGGTACAATCACTGCTCACTGCGGGCTAGAGCTCCAGGGCTCAAGTGATCCTGCCGCCTCAGCCTCCCAAGTAGCTGGGACCACAGGTGTGCGCCACCACACCTGGCTAATTTTTTTTTTTTTTTTTGTAGATGGGGTCTTACTATGTTGTCCAGGCTGATCTCTAATTCCTGGGCTTAAGTGATTCTCCCACCTTGGCGCCTCCCAAAAGACATAAATATGGTATCATATTTATCATATATATCATACAATTGATGAATCAGTATATATGATGGATCAGAATTGGTGAGCCAATATGTTACTAAAGTTCAGACTTCATCAAAATTGGTAATTTTTGTTCTTCGAAGGACACCAAGAACTTGAAAAGATAATTCACGAAGTGGAAGAACAACTTGCAAATCCTGTATCTGGTGGGGAATTGTATTCAGAAGCAGCCTGAGTCTCAGTCCCCTCCATCACACTCCATCAGGGTGGGGACTGAATTGGCAGCCAGGACTCCCAGGTATCCTGTCCCATCACTGTAGGAGGCAGTCTACCTCCTGGACCTCTCTGAACAGTTGTGCACCTGCAATCCTGGATCTCACCCAGATCATGGGGTGACAACAGGAAGTGGCCATCCAGAGAGAAATCTGAGCCTGGTGTTTTGGGTTTGTGGGTGGGAGGTACTCTCAGGACAACCTCCCCCTCCGTGGAGTCAGACTTGGGTGGGCCCAGCAGAGTGGCATGTGTGGTTCCCAGCTCCTTCATCCCCAGTGGGAGGGAGCCTGTCATCCCCTGTGCATTCCAGATATATGAAGCAGGGTCTCAAGTTTACAGCCTTGTTCCCTGTTAAAGAGAGATTGCACTGGAAACTTGTTAGGAATGTCAAGGAAGAGTTTATTCAGCACAATTGCAGTGAGTCATGACAGCTGTAATAGGGGAGGGAGATTGAATTCAACCTTGAATGCAGCAAGAATATTATTGGATTTATAGCCAATGGACAAGGTGAGGGAGAGAATGGAACTTGGTTGGGTCTCATAGGTGGTGGAAAAAGAACTTGATTGGATATTAAGGTAGGAGGAGTCTCTATAAACTACCTCAGATAGATTCTTGCAGAAACCGACTTCTGCAGGCCAGTGCCAAGGCCTAGTCAAAAAGAGGGCTCTGAGGAGCTTGACTCAAGTTTGGTGAAGGAAGGAGTACTTGAGACCTCTTCAGCCTAGTTTTTCTTTTCTTGTTTTTTTTTGAGATGGAGTCTTGCTCTGTCTCCCAGGCTGGAGTGCAGTGGTGCGATCATGGCTCTCTGCAACCTCCACCTCCCAGGTTCAAGCAGTTCTCTGCCTCAGCCTCCCAAAAAGCTGGTTTTTATAGGCACCCACCACCACGCCTGGCTGATTTTTTTGTATTTTTATTAGAGACAAGGTTTCACCATCTTGGCCAGGGTGGTCTTGAACTCCTAACCTCGTAAGCCACTGCATCTGGCCTCTTCAGCCTAGTTTTTCCCAGGGCTCTGTATTAGTCTGTTTTTGTGCTGCTAATAAAGACATACCCAAGAGTGGGTAATTTATAAAGGAAAGAGGTTTCATTGACAGTTCAGTATGGCTGGGGAGGCCTCAGGAAACTTACAATTATGGTGGAAGGGGAAGCAAACATGTCCTTCACATGGCAGCAGCAAGGAGAAGTGCAGAATAAAGGTTGGGGAAGCCCGTTATAAAACCAGATCTCATGAAAACTCACTGTTATGAGAACAACATGGAGGTAATCACCCCAATGATTAAATTATCTCCCACTTGCTCCCTCCCATGACACGCAGGGATTAGGGGAACTATAAGAGGATATTTGGGTGGGGACACAGCCAAATCATATCATTCCACCCCCAGCCCCTCCCAAATCTCATGTCCTCACATTACAAAACAATCATGCCCTCCCAACGGTCCCCCAAAGTCTTAAATCATTCCAACATTAGCTCAAAAGTACAAGTCCAAACTCATCTGAGACAAGGCAAGTCTCTTCTGCCTGTGAGCCTGTAAAATCAAAAACAAGTTAGTCACTTCCTAGATACAGTCAGGGTACAGGCATTGGGTAAATACACGCATTCCAAATGGGAGAAATTGGCCAAAATAAAGGGGTAGAGGCCCTATGCAAGTCCAAAATCCAGTAGGGCAGTAATTAAATCTTAAAGCTTTGAAATAATATCCTTTGACTCCATGTCTCACATCCAGGTCACGCTGATGCAAGAGGTGGGCTCCCTCAACCTTGGGCACCTCTGCCCCTGTGGCTTTACAAGGTACAGCCCCCACTCCTTGCTGCTTTCATGGCTGGCATTGAGTGTCTGTGACTTTTCCAGGTGCATGGTGCAAGGTGCAAGCTCTCAGTGGATCAACCATTCTGGGGTCTGGGTAATGGATGGTGGCCCTCTCCTCACATCTCTACTAGGCAGTGCCACAGTGGGGACTCTGTGTGGGGGCTCCAACTCCCATATTTCTCTTCTGCACTGCCCTAGCAGAGGTTCTCCACGAGGGCTCCGCCCCTGCAGCACAGCTCTGCCTGGACATCCAGGCATTTCTACACATCCTCTGAGATCTAGGCAGAGGTTCCCAAACCTCAGTTCTTGCCTTCTGTGCACCCACAGGACCAACACCACATGGAAGCTGCAGAGGCTTGGGGCTTGCACCCTCTGAAGCCATGACCTGAATTGTACTTTGCCTCCTTTTAACAATGACTGAGGGCACCAAGTCCCTATGGTGCATATAGCAAGGGGCCCTGGACCAGGCTCAGGAAACCAACCATTTTTTCCTCTTAGGATTCTGGGCCTGTGAAGGGAGGGGCTGCCATGAAGGTCTCTGATGTGTCCTGGAGACATTTTCTCCTTTGTCTTGGCAATTAACATTTGGCTCCTCATTACTTATGCAAATTTCTGTAGCTGTCCTGAATTTCTCCCCAGAAAATGGTTTTTTTTTTTTTTTTTTTTTTATGAGACAGAGTTTTGCTCTTGTTGCCCAGGCTGGAGTGCAATGGCGCGATCTTGGCTCGCTATAGCCTCCACCTCCTGGGATCAAGCGATTCTCCTGCCTCAGCCTCCCGAGTAGCTGGGATTACAGGCATGTGCCACCACAGCCAGCTAATTCTGTATATTTGGTAGAGAAGGGGTTTCTCCATGTTGGTCAGGCTGCTCTCAAACTCCGGATCTCAGGTGATCCGCCCGCCTCAGCCTCCCAAAGTGCTGGATTACAGGCGTGAGCCACTACGCCCGGCTGGGTTTTTCTTTTCTGTTCCATTGTCAGGCTGCAATTTTTCCAAACTTCAGTGTTCTGTCACCTCTTGAATGCTTTGCCGCTTAGCAATTTCTTCCACCAGGTACTGGAAGTCATCTCGCACAAGTTCAGAGTTCCACAGATCTCTAGGGCAGCGGCAAAATGCCACCAGTCTCTGCTAAAACATAACAAGAGTCACCTTTGTTTCCAGTTGCCGACAAGTTTCTCATCTCCATCTGAGACCACCTCAGCCTGGACTTTATTGTCCATATCACTGTCAGCATTTTGGTCAGAGCTATTCAAGAAGTCTTTAGGAAGTTGAGACTTTCCCACATCTTCCTGTCTCTTGAGCCCTCCAAGTCTCTAGGACATTCCAAACTTTCCCACATTTTCCTGTCTTCTGAGCACTCTAAACTGTTCCAACCCCTGCCTGTTCCCAGTTCCAAAGTTGCTTCCACATTTTCAGGTATCTTTATGGGAGAGTACCCCACCACCCAGTACCAATTTACTGTATTAGTCCATTCTCACGCTGCGAATAAATACATACCTAAGACTGGATAATTTATAAAGGAAAAAGGTTTAATTGATGTACAGTTTAGCATGGCTGGGAAGGCCTCAGAAAACTTAATCATGATGAAAGGGAAAGCAAACGTGTCCTTCACATGGTGGTAGCAAGGAGAAGTGCAGAGTGAAGAGGGGGAAAAGCCACTTATGAAACCATCAGATCTTGTGAGAACTCTATCATGAGAACAGCATGGGGGTAACTGCCCCCATGATTAAATTACCTCTTACTGGGTCCCTTCCACAACATGTGGGGATTATGGGAACTACAATTTAAGATGAGATTTGGGTGGGGGACACAGCCAAACCATATCAGGCTCAAAATAAGTTCCTAAGTTTCTGGTTTCCCTTGCCACAATCCCAAATGTCAACTTCCCCTATCCAGTTGACACGATCTTCAGTTTTGTCTCCCCCATGCTAGATTTGAAGCAGTTCTAATATTTTAGTTGTTTATAATTTTCCATAGAATAATAAATAGCCATTTTAAAGATTTATCTTTTTGTCAGTGTATATTTTACATGAGACAAAAACTATTCAAGTGGTGAGTAACCATTTGAAATTACATTGTGTAAAATGTGTGTCCCTAATGATCTGTGGTGTTAAGCATCTTTATATGTGCTTATTGGCCATTTGTGTATATCGTGGAGAAATGTCCATTCAAGTTCTTTGCCCATTTATTATTTATTTATTTTTATTTTCACTTTTTTTTTTGTAAGAGCTGTGATGCCCAGGCTGGATTTGAAATCCTGGGCTTGAGATCCTTCTGCCTCAGGCTCCTGAGTAGCTGGGATTACAGGTGTGTTCCAGCATGCCCAGCCAATTTTGCCCATTTACTAATCAATGTGTTTTTTGCTGGTTTGTTACAACAACTTACTCTTTTTTTTTTTTTTTTTTTGAGACAGGGTCTTGCTTCGCTGCCCAGCCCGGAGTGCAGTGGTGCCATCTCGGCTCACTGCAATCTCCGCCTCCTGAGTTCAAGCCATCCTTCTGCCTCAGCCTTCTGAGTAGCTGGGTCTAGAGGGCATGCCACCATGCTCAGCTCATATTTGTATTTTTTGTAGAGACAGGATTTCGCCATGTTGTCCAGGCTGGTCTTGAACTCTTGAGCTCAAGCGGTCTGCCCACCTCAGCCTCCCAAAATGCTGGGATTATAGGCATGAGCCACCACATCCAACGATTTATTATTATTAATTGTGGTTATAAAAATAATAAAAAATCTACCATCTTAAGCATTTTTGTATACAGCTTAGTAGTGTTAACTATTCTCACCTTGTGCAACCAAACTCCAACAATTTTTCCCATTCTCTCAAATTTATTTTTTCTTTCTTCAAGGTGGTTAATTTTATCTTCAAGTTAGCTGATTCTTATTTTGCTTGCTCGAATTTGCCATTGAACACCTATAGAGAAATTTTCATTTTAGTTGTGCTTTGCATCTTCCAGATCCATACTTTCAGTGTAGTCTTTTAAGAAATAATTTGTGTGTGTGTGTGTGTGTGTGTGTATATATATATATATTTTATTTTTTTTTTCCTCCCCCCGAGACTAAGTCTCGTCCTGTCACCCAGAGCTGGAGTGCAATGGTGTGATCTCAGTTCACTGCAACCTCCGCCTCCTGGGTTCAGGCAGTCCTCCTGCCTCAGCCTCCCGAGTAGCTGGGATTACAGGCGCCTGCCACCATGCCTGGCTAATTTTTTTGTATTTTTAGTAGAGACGGGGTTTCACCATGTTGGCCAGACTGGCCTTGAACTCCTGACCTGTGATCCACCCACCTTGGCCTCCCAAAGTGCTAGGACTGCAGGCGTGAGCCACTGCACCTGTAATTTTTTGTTGATATTGTATGCATCCTTTTCTTAGTTTTCTTTATTTCTTTCTCCATGGTTGTCTTTACTACTTTGAGCATAGTTAAGGCAGTTGCTTAAAGTCTTTGTCTAGTGAATTCAATAACTGGGGATTCTCAGAGATGGTTTATCTCAATTTTTTCCCATTGATAAGCCATATTTTTCTGTCTTCTTTGTGATTTTGTTTTTATTGAAAAGTGGGATTTGAATTTTTTTCTTTTTTTTTTTTTTTTTTGAGACGGAGTTTCGTTCTGTTGCCCAGGCTGGAGTGCAGTGGCGCCATCTCAGCCTCTACCTCCCGGGTTCAAGCAGTTCTTTTGAATTCTTTTGCATTATTTTTGAATTCAATTCTTTTGAATTCTTTTGAACCCAGAAAAGGTCTTTTCTGGAAATGCGTTCTTTCCTGGGCATGAAGGGAGCATTCTCAATTCCCCAGCATACCTGGGTTTTTTGAGTATCCTAATTTCTGAAAGAAATTTTTCTCCTCAGCTTTTCTTCCCAGGCTTTAGATGGTCTATCATATGTCTCAGCCATAATCTGTTGGCCCATTTTCTTCCCAGGCTTTAGATGGTCTATCATATGTCTCGGCCATAATCTGTTGGCCCAGGTAGCTTCAGGGTTTTTGTTTACTTTATGACATTTCAAGCAATTGCTGCCAATTTTTTTTTTTTTTTTTTTTTGAGACGGAGTGTTGTTCTGTCGCCCAGGCTGGAGTGCAGTGGCGCAATCTCGGCTCACTGCAAGTTCCGCCTCCCGGGTTCACGCCATTCTCATGCCTCAGCCTCCCAAGTAGCTGGGGCTACAGGCGCCCACCACCACGCCCGGCTAATTTTGTGTATTTTTTTTTTTTTTTTTTTTGAGACGGAGTCTCACTCTGTTGCCCAGGCTGGACTGCAGTGGCTGGATCTCAGCTCACTGCAAGCTCCGCCTGCCGGTTTACACCATTCTCCTGCCTCAGCCTCCCGAGTAGCTGGGACTACAGGCGCCCGCCACCACGCCTGGCTAGTTTTTTGTATTTTTTAGTAGATCCGGGGTTTCACCGTGTTAGCCAGGATGGTCTCGATCTCCTGACCTCGTGATCCGCCCGTCTCGGCCTCCCAAAGGGCTGGGATTACAGGCTTGAGCCACCGCGCCTGGCCAATTTTGTGTATTTTTTAGTAGAGACGGGATTTCACCGTGTTAGCCAGGCTGGCCCGGAACTCCTGACCTCGTGATCCGCCTGTCCTGGCCTCCCAAAGTGCCAGGATTACAGGTGTGAGTCACTGCGCCTGGCCGGTTGCTGCCAGTTCTTAACCCTGCTTGGCTTTCATGTGCCAGTTGGCAACTCGTGTATTTCTTTTTTTTTTTTTTTTTGAGACGGAGTCTCGCTCTGTTGCCCAGGCTGGAGTGCACTGGCCGGATCTCAGCTCACTGCAAGCTCCGCCTCCCGGGTTTACGCCATTCTCCTGCCTCAGCCTCCCGAGTAGCTGGGACTACAGGCGCCCGCCACCTCGCCCGGCTAAGTTTTTGTATTTTTTTTAGTAGAGACGGGGTTTCACCGTGTCAGCCAGGATGGTCTCGATCTCCTGACCTCGTGATCCGCCCGTCTCGGCCTCCCAAAGTGCTGGGATTACAGGCTTGAGCCACCGCGCCCGGCCAACTCGTGTATTTCATAGAGAAATGGCTATTCAAATTCTTTACCTATTTAAAAATCTATTTGTTTGGGTTTTTGAAAATAATTTTTAATTGTAAAAAAATGCATAACAGAAAATTAATCCATAATTAGGTGTACAGTTCAGTAGTGTTAATTATACTTATCTCATGTAACTATTCTGCAGAAAATTTTCATCTTGCAAAAGTTAAAAATTTATAGCCATTGAACAGCCACTTCCTTTCACCCTCCTTGCACTGGTGGCAACTACCATCCACTTCCTGCTTTTATGTGTTTGACAACCTCACAGGAGTTATTGAAGAACCATATAATACATAATTTTTGACTGGCTTATTTCACTTAGCATAATGTGCTGAAAATTCCTCCATTTTATTCATTTTATAGCATGTGACAGATGCCTTTTTTTTTTTTTTTTTTTTTTCCTGAGATAGAGTCTCACTCTGTCACCCAGGCTGGAGTGCAGTGGCACCATCATAGCTCACTGCAGCCTCAACCTTCAGGGATTAAGGGATCCTCCCACCTTAGCCTCCTGAGTAGCTTGGACTACAGGCATGCACCCCCACCACCAAATAAAATTTTTAAATTTTTTTTGTAGACACAGACTCTCACTATATTGCCTAGGCTGGTCTTGAACTTTTGGGCTCACACAATTCTCCTGCCTTGGCCTCTCAAAGTGTTGGGGTTACAGGCATCAGCCACTGCCTGTCCTAGATAAAAATACTAAACAATATCTCAAGTCGGGCATGGTATCTCATGCCTGTAATCTCAGCACTTTGGGAGGCTGAGCCGGGAGGATCACTTGAACCCTTGAGCTCAGGGGTTTGAGACCAGCCTGAGCCACATAGTGAGACTCCATCTCTACAAAAGATAAAAAATTTAGTGAGTTGTGGTGCATGCCCCTAGTCCCAGCTACTTGGGAGGCTGAGGTGGGAGGATTGTGTAAGCCCTGGGAGGTCCAGGCTGCAGTGAGCTGAGATCACACCACTGCATGCCATCATGGGCAACAGAGCAAGACCCTGTCTCAAAAAAAAAATCTCATTGTATGTATTGTTAAATACAATTTATGGGAGGCCATTGTTTTGGACTAAGCGTCTGCACTAGGCCCAAACAGCCTAGATGAGAGTGGTGTCTCATGGAGGGTGCCACATAATCATACGAAACTTTAAAATAGGCCAGTTTTCCAAAACACCAGGGATTCATAGCAGCCAATCAGAAGGGTCCCAGCTAACCTGAGTCAACATGATAAGGAAGTCACCTCTGCTTTAGTCCTATAAGGAAAATAATTTTGAAATGATGTAACTCTTTGTTGTTGTTGTTGTTGTTGTTGTTTTGAGATGGAGTCCGCTGTGTCGCCCAGGCTGGAGTGCAGTGGTGTGATCTCGGCTCACTGAAGCTTTGCCTCCCGGGTTCAAGGGATTCTCCTGTCTCAGCCTCCCGAGTAGCTGGGACTACAGGCATGTGCCACCATGCTTGGCTAAGTTTTTGTAGTTTTAGTAGAGATGGGGTTTCACCGTGTTAGCCAGGATGGTCTCAATCTCCTGACCTCGTGATCCTGGCCTTGGCCTCCCAAAGTGCTGGGGTTACAGGCATGAGCCTCTGCTTCCAGCCCTTTTTGTTTTTATTTCTGCTTTCTTCACCCCTTTTCTGCCTGTAAAGCCCACCTCCTCTACTCAATTTGAAGAAAGCAAAGAATTTTCATTTGAATAACGTGAGCTCTTTAAAATTAGGCCCAGAAGCGTTCAAATGAGACAGCAATCGCATTCTGCCGCCTCAGAGCTATGTATTCATCTCTTGGAACCGCTTGCTATTGCTACAAGTAGCTATAAATTAACCTAATGCCACACAGACATCCTATCCTACACCTTATAGCATAATAGTGTATATAGCCAGTCATTAATGAATATTATTTCTGTAAACCAGTGGGAATTCCTGACAACTTTGTATCAGCCACTCCCTTTGTCCCCTTTTTGGGGACAAATCCACACGTGGCCGTGTGGCCCGGCATAGTGGCTCACGCCTATAATCCCAGCACTATGGGAGGCTGAGGCGGGAGGATTGCTTGAGCCCAGGAGTTTGAGACCAGCTCAGGCAACATAGTGAGACCCTGTCTCTACAAAACAATAAAACAGACCGGGTGCGGTGGCTTATGCCTATAATCCCAGCACTTTGGGAGGCCAAGACGGGCAGATCACGAGGTCAGGAGATAGAGAACATCCTGGCCAACATGGTGAAACCCATCTCTACTAAAAGTACAAAAATTAGCTGGACATGGTGGTGTGTGCCTGTAGTCCCAGCTACTCGGGAGGCTGAGGCAGGAGAATCGCTTGAACCCAGAAGGTGGAGGTTGCAGTGAGCCAAGATTGCACCATGGCACTCCAGCCTGGCAACAGAGCGAGACTTGCAAAAAATAAAATAAAAATCAAACAGTAATCAGATGTGGTAGTGTGCACCTGCAGTCCCAGCTACTATGGAGGCTGAGGTGCGAGGATCATCTGAGCCTAGGGAGGTCGAGGTTGCAGTAAGTTGTGATTATGCCACTGCACTCCAGCCTGGGTGACCGAGTGAATTTTTTTTTTTTTTTTTTTTTTTTTTGAGACAGAGTCTCGCTCTGCTGCCCAGGCTGGAGTGCAGTGGCGTGATCTTGGCTCACTGCAAGCTCCGCCTCCCGGGTTCACGCCATTCTCCTGCCTCAGCCTCCCGAGTAGCTGGAACTACAGGCGCCCGCCACCTCGCCCGGCTAGTTTTTTTTTTGTATTTTTTAGTAGAGACGGGGTTTCACTGTGTCAGCCAGGATGGTCTAGATCTCCTGACCTCGTGATCCGCCCGTCTCGGCCTCCCAAAGTGCTGGGATTACAGGCTTGAGCCACCGCGCCCGGCCTGACCGAGTGAATATTAGCCTGGATGACCAAGTGAGCATAGTACCTGATAGGTTTCTTTTCCACCCTCACCCTCTTCCAACCCTCCCACTTCAAGTAGGCCCCAGTGTCTGTTGTTCTCATCTTTGTACCCATGCCAGCACCATGGGTACAAAGTGAGACTCTGTCTAAAACAACAACAACAACAAAACCTCGTGTAACTGCTGCTAATTAGAGTATATGTTCAGGGCAACTTGAATCTGTACTCCTGGGTTGCAGTCCTCAGCTCTGGCCCCAGTAGACTGTCCATTTATATTGATTTCACCTAAGTTTCTTCCTTTTAGATCAATAAACTTATGGAGTGTCTTTCTGTTTCGTAGATGGGATGCTTCTTGATTCATGACTCGCTAAGAATAGCCAATTAGATCACTGAACTCTTTGTTGAAATGTTTTCTTTCTTTTTTGAGACTGAGTCTTGCTCTGTTGCCCAGGCTGGAGTACAGTGGTGTGATCTCAGCTCACTGCAACCTCTACCTCCCAGGTTCAAGTGATTCTTCTGCCTCAGCCTCCGGAGTAGCTGGGACTTCAAGCGTGTGCCACCACACCTCACTAGTTTTTGTATTTTTAATAGAAAAAACATGGTTTTACCATGTTGGCCAGGCTGGTCTTCAACTCCTGACCTCAAGTGATCTGTCTGCCTTGGCCTCCCAAAGTGCTGGGATTACAGGTGTGAGCTACTGTGCCTGACCCCAAATTCTTGACCTTCTTGCCAACACTTGTTCTTTGGAGTGGTTAATTTTTGTTGTGAGTCATAGGAGTTCTTTATATGTTCTTGATACTGACACCTTGCCAGATATATGATTTGCTGATACTTTTTACAATTCCCTGGTTACCTTTTCTCAGTGTTGATAGTGTCTTCTGACACACAGAATTATTATTTAATTTATTTATTTATTTAGAGACAGGGTCTTTCTCTGTCGCCTAGGCTGGAGTGCAGTGATGATGTGATCCCAGCTCACTGCAGTGTCAACCTCCTGGACTCAAGGAATCCTCTTCCCCCAGCTGCCTGGCCCACACAAGTTTTTTATTTTGATGAAATAAAATTTGTCTTTTTTTTTTTTTATTGAGATGGAGTCTTGCTCTGTTGCCCAGGCTGGAGTGCAGTGGTGCAATCTCAGCTCACTACAAGCTCCGCCTCCCGGGTTCACGCCATTCTCCTGCCTCAGCCTCCAGAGTAGCTGGGACCACAGGCGCCCGCCACCACGCCTGACTAATTTTTTGTATTTTTAGTAGAGACGGGGTTTCACCATGTTAGCTAGGATGGTCTCGATCTCCCAACCTTGTGATCCACCCACCTCAGCCTCCCAAAGTGCATGATTACAGGCGTGAGCCACCGCGCTCGGCCAAAATTTGTCTTTTTTTTCTTTTGCGAACCGTGTTCTGGTGTTTTATCCAAGAAATCAATGCCAAACCCGATGGAAACTTTTGTCCTGTGTTTTTGTTTAAAAAGGAAAATTAGAACACAGTTAAAAGATCCGGTTGGCTTTTATTTGTGATTCATGAATTGGTGTGCCATCCCATTCTATAAGATAGAGTAAGAGCTCCCGCTGGGCATGACAGAAGGGTGGTTTTTGTAAGGGAACGAGGGACACAGAACAGCAACAAAGCAGATTGGTTAACATTGGGTTACTTTTATTGAAAGGGTAAAGCAGAGGGGATGGCCTTATTATGCCAGCTGAGATTGACTGGGCCCTTTCCTATTGGTTGCTGTGAGTCTCCTGTTTTGGGGAAAAAATGGGTATGTTTGAGGATCTACCTGCTTCTTTAAAAATTTTAGTTTGATCATGTGGCATTTAGCATGAGTGACTCCATTTTGGTTTGGTCTCATTTCTTGGGGCCTAGTATAGGATCTTAGTCCAAAAAAATGGCCTGCATAGTTTTTTTTTTTTTTTTGGAGACAGAGTCTCGCTCTGTCACCCATTCTGGAGTGCAGTGGCGCAATCTCGGCTCACTGCGAGCTCCGCCTCCTGGGTTCACGCCATTCTCCTGCCTCAGCCTCCTGAGTAGCTGGGACTACAGGCGCCCGCCACCACACCCGGCTAATATTTTTGTATTTTTAGTAGAGACGGGGTTTCACCGTGTTAACCAGGATGGTCTCGATCTCCTGACCTCGTGATCCGCCCACCTTGGCCTCCCAAAGTGCTGGGATTACAGGCGTGAGCCACCGTGCCCAGCCGGCCTGCGTAATTTTTACTATTTTCTTCTAAGAGTTGTTTAGTTTGTACTGTTAACCTTTAGGTCTTTGATCCATTTTGATGTCATTTTTGTATGTGAGTTGAGGGTCCAACTGCTTTTTTTTTTGAGATGGAGTCTCACTCTGTTGCCCAGGCTGGAGTGCAGTGCTGCGATCTCGGCTCACTGCAACCTCTGCCTCCCAGGTTCAAGCAATTCGCCTGCCTCAGCCTCCCAAGTATCTGGGACTACAGGCACAAGCCCACCATGCCCGGCTAATTTTTTTGTAATTTTAGTAGAGGTGGGGTTTCACCATGTTGACCAGGCTGGTCTGGAACTCCTGACCTCAGGTGATCTGTCCACCTCGGCCTCTCAAAGTGCTGAGATTACAGGCGTGAGCCACCGCGCCGGGCCGCAACTGCATTTTTTCACGTGTAGGTATCCAGTTTTTCCAGAACCATTTTTTTTTTCAACTTTTATTTTAGGTTGAGGGAGTACCTGTGCTAGTTGGTTACATGGGTAAATTGTGTGTTACTGGGGGTTGGTGTATTTCATCACGCAGGTAGTGAGCATAGTACCTGATAGGTTTCTTTTCCACCTTCACCCTCTTCCAACCCTCCCACTTCAGGTAGGCCCCAATATCTGCTGTTCTCATCTTTGTACCCATGCCAGCACCATTTTTTGAAAAGTATTTTTTCCAGTAATGAATCTGGGCACACTTGCCAAAAGTCATTTTACCATTTATGTATGTGTACCTCCCCTCACCTCCTCCCCTCCCCTCCCATCTCCCCTTCCCTACCCCTCCCATTGCCCCTCCCCTCTCTGTGTCCCTTCCCTTCTCCCCTCCCATCTCCCTCCCCTCACCCCCCTCGCCTCCCCTGCCCTCCCATATCCCCTCCCCTCCCCTCTCTCCTCCCCTCTCCCCTCTCCTCTACTCTCCTTTCCTTTCCTGACATAGGGTCTCACTTGGTTTCCCAGCCTGGTCTTGACCACTTGGCCTCAATCCATCCTCTGGTCTTTGGCCTCCCAAAATGCTGGGATTACAGGCATGAGCCACCGCTCCCGACCTTACCTCTTTTTTTTAAAACGACTAATGTAAAAAAAAATTTAGTAGACAAGAGGTCTCGCTATGTTGTCCAGGCCAGTCTTGAACTCCTGAGCTCAAGTGATCCTCCTGCCTCCATCTCCCAAGGTGTTGGGATTACAGGCATGAGCCACCACACCTGGCGAGATTTTTACTTACTTTTTTTTTTTTTTCCCGAGATGGAGTCTCACACTGTTGCCCGGGCTGGAGTGCACTGGTGCGATTTCAGCTCACTACAACCTCTGCCTTGCGGGTTCAAGCAATTCTCCTGCCTCAGCCTCCTGAGTAGCTGGGATTACAGGCACCCACCACCACGCCTGACTAATTTTTTTTTTTTTTTTGTATTTTTAGTAGAGACAGGGTTTCATTATGTTGGCCAGGCTAGCCTCGAACTCCTGACCTCAGGTGATCCACCTGCCTCAGCCTTCCTAAGTGCTGGGATTATAGGTGTGAGCCACCGTGCCCAGCCAGATTTTTACTTCTTAAATTTATCCACACTTAGCCTTCAGTAATTCATCAGTTGCAAGTTAGGTTTTCCTACCCCGTACTGCTTCCCACAGAGATTTTGCTATGGGAGTCTGTTCTAGTAAGTTATGATTCTTTATCTGTTAGGTTGGTGGGATCCTGTCTAAAATCCAGTACCCAGATACTGTCAAAGCTCAAACTTTGTGCACAAGCATTTCTAAAGATACACAGCCTCAGGGTGGCTAATGTTCACTTTTTTCTGCACACTAGTTACGACATGTTTGTTACAACAGGTGCTACAGACCCATCTTACAAAGAGACATTAGGGGTGGCCCAGGCAGTATATACTTCTCCCACCAGACAGGCATGTTCCTGTTCTGCTGTTGCCAGTTCAGTTCTAGCAGCAGAATTGCTTTGTGGAAGGAAGTGAGTCTAGACAGAGGGTAAGTTTGATGACTGTGGAATCTTGAAATAAATGTTTGGAGAGCACAGCATCCTGAGAACTTCTTGGGAATAAAGTCTAGGCCCCCAGTGCTGTCAGTCTCAACCTTCCTCCTCCACACATGTGGGATGTTTCAGGACTCAGTGGCATTTGAGGATGTGGCTGTGAACTTCACCCTGGAAGAGTGGGCTTTGCTGGATCCTTCCCAGAAGAATCTCTACAGGGATGTGATGCGGGAAACCTTCAGGAACCTGGCTTCTATAGGTAAGGGTGACAATATACCTTCACTTAGTAAACTAGAGAACAGGTGTTTCTAGCTCCTTAACCCTTTAGGGAATAAACCAGGCATGGGTGCAGGGAATTGTGAATATAGAATCTAACATGTTTTTCATAATTTTGTACTAATTCATAATGACTTTTCTGGGTCTAAATTTTAGGAAAACAATGGGAAGACCAGAACATTGAAGACCCATTCAAAATTCCCAGGAGAAATATAAGGTAATTTGCACTCACAAAAGAAAGCTCTGTTCCTTGAGAGCATTTCATATTGTTAGGAATTTTTTTTTTTTTTTTTTTTGAGATGAAGTCTCACTGTGTTGCCAGGCTGGAGTGCAGTGATGCAATCTTGGCTCATTGCAACTCCCGCCTCCCAGGTTCAAGCGATTCTCTTGCCTCAGCCTCCTGAGTAGCTAGGACTACAAGCACGTGCCACCACACCCAGCTAATTTTTTGTATTTTTAGTAGACATGGGGTTTCACCATGTTGGCCAGGATGGTCTTGATCTCTTGACCTTGTGATCTGCCCGCCTCGGCCTCCCAAAGTGCTGGGATTACAGATGTGAGCCATTGTGCCCGGCGGGAATTTTTAAAAACAAGCAAACAACATATAAGCCCAGTTTCAAACTGATTTGTTTTTAGAAAATCTTCTCTAAGCCAGGCATGGTGGCTCATGCCTGTAATCCCAGCACTTTGGAAGACTGAGGTGGGCAGATCACAAGGTCAGGAGATTGAGACCATCCTGCCTAACACGATGAAACCCCGTCTCTACTAAAAAGACAAAAAAAAAGTTAGCCGAGCACAGTGGCAGGTGCCTGTAGTCCCAGCTACTCGGGAGGCTGAGGCAGGAGAATGGTGTGAACCTGGGAGGCGGAGCTTGCAGTGAGCCGAGATCATGCCACTGCACTCCAGCCTGGGTGACAGAGGGAGACTCCATCTCAAAAAAGAAAAGAAAACCTTTTCCAAAAACATAGTTAAGTGTAACATAGATGTTCAATGTTTGCAAAATAGTTCACTTGTAGACAGTATTAAGAAACCTCATATGAATATGAATGAACATCTTTTTTTTTTTTTTTGAGAGGGAATTTCACAACTCATTGCCCAGGCTGGAGTGCGAGGGCGCCATCTTGACTCACTGCAACCTCCGCCTCCTGGGTTCAAGCAATTCTCCTGCCTGAGCCTCCTGAGTAGCTGGGACTACAGGCGCCCGCCACCACACCTGGCTAATTTTTTGTATTTTTAGTAGAGATGGGGTTTCACCATGTTGGCCAGGCTGGTCTCGAACTCCTGACCTCAGGTGATCCACCTGCCTCAGCCTCCCAAAGTGCTGGGATTACAGATGTGAGCCACCACACCTGGCCATGAATATCATTTTCTTTTCTTTTCTTTTCTTTTTTTTTGAGACAGAGTTTTGCTCTTGTTACCCAGTATAATGGCATGATCTCGGCTCACTGCACCTCTGCCTCCTGGGTTCAAGCAGTTCTCTTGCCTCAGCCTCCTGAGTAGCTGGGATTACAGGCATGCTCCACCATGCCCGGCTAATTTTTTTTTTTTTTTTTTTTTGTATTTTTAGTAGAGACAGGGTTTCTCCATGTTGGTCAGGCTGGTCTTGAACTCCCGACCTCAGGTGATCTGCCTTTCTTGGCCTCCCAGAGTGCTGAGATTACAGGTGTGAGCCACTGTGCCTGGCCATGAATATCATTTTTTGATGATAGGTATGGTTGTGACCTATTACAGACCATTTAGTCCATTCATGTTCAAACAATTGAGACAGGCATAAAATGTACACTTTCCCTGATAATGTTAAAAATGTGAGTCCAAGGCCAGGCATGGTGGCTCACACCTGTAATCCCAGCACTTTGGGAGGCAGAGGTGAGAGGATCCCTTGAGCCTTGGAGTTCAGGGTTCACACCTGGTCAACATAGTGAGATTCTGTCTCTGTGTTTTAAAAAAGTGAATATAAGTCTAATACCTATTAATGAATATAAAATCATTTATAAACAAAACGTTAATAATGTGCTTCTCATTTTTCCCACAAGTCATATTCCAGAGAGACTCTGTGAAGGTAAAGAAGGTAGTCAAGGTGAAGAAACTTTCAGCCTGATTCCAGATGGTGTTCTGAACAAGAAAACTCCTGGAGTAAAACCATGCGAACGCAGTGTGTGTGGAGAAGTTGGCATGGGTCCTTCATCCCTTAATAGGCACATCAGAGATCACACTGGACGTGAACCAAATGCATATCAGGAATATGGAAAGAAGTCGTATACACGTAACCAGTGTGGACGAGCCTTGAGTTATCATCGCTCTTTTCCAGTACGTGAAAGGACTCATCCGGGAGGAAAGCCCTATGATTGTAAGGAATGTGGAGAAACCTTTATTTCTCTTGTAAGCATTCGAAGACACATGTTAACGCATAGGGGAGGTGTACCTTACAAATGTAAAGTGTGTGGGAAAGCCTTTGATTATCCCAGTTTATTTCGTATACATGAAAGAAGTCACACTGGAGAGAAACCTTATGAATGCAAGCAATGTGGGAAAGCCTTCAGTTGTTCCAGTTACATTAGAATCCACGAAAGGACTCACACTGGAGATAAACCCTATGAATGCAAGCAATGTGGGAAAGCTTTCAGTTGTTCCAAGTACATTCGAATCCATGAACGAACTCACACAGGAGAGAAACCCTACGAATGTAAACAGTGCGGTAAAGCCTTTAGGTGCGCCAGTTCTGTTCGCAGTCACGAAAGGACTCACACCGGAGAGAAGCTTTTTGAATGTAAGGAATGTGGGAAGGCTTTGACTTGTCTTGCAAGTGTTCGAAGACACATGATAAAGCACACTGGCAACGGACCTTATAAATGTAAGGTGTGTGGGAAAGCCTTTGATTTCCCCAGTTCATTTCGAATCCATGAAAGGACCCACACTGGAGAGAAACCCTATGACTGTAAGCAATGTGGGAAAGCCTTCAGTTGTTCCAGTTCGTTTCGAAAACATGAAAGGATTCACACTGGAGAGAAACCCTATAAATGTACAAAATGCGGGAAAGCCTTCAGTCGCTCCAGTTACTTCCGAATCCATGAAAGAACTCATACTGGAGAGAAACCCTATGAATGTAAACAATGTGGGAAAGCCTTCAGTCGATCCACTTACTTTCGAGTACATGAAAGAATTCATACTGGAGAGAAACCCTATGAGAACCCCAACCCTAACCCTTCATTTGTCCCAGTTCTTTCATGAGCATGAAAGGAGTCACATAGAGAAACCCCATGAAAGTAAGAAATTCGGGAAAGCCTTCAGTCCTTTCTGTTTCTTTCAACTACTTGAAAGGATTCACAGTGGAGAAAGACCCTGTAAGATAATTGGCTTTAAATTACGAGAGACTTGTGATAGGACAGTAAAACCTAGAGGTGGAGTTGGATCTCTGGGTTGTGTCATGTCAGTGTTGGTAGGTTAGGAACTAGATTTCCCAGAATCCATTCCGTTTGTGATTCCATGATACAATTCACCAGTAACCTATCTTACATGAGGTTTGGAAGGAAGTTAAGGCATTAGTCATGGTTTGGAAGCACCATACAGGGAGACAGCAATGTGAATACAGGCTGTATGGACACCTGCTTCCATCCCATTTTCCTGCTTCTTTGGGTTGCCAATCAAGAGTATCCTCAAAATGACTTGACTTTAATTTTCTCGGAAGTGATAGGTTTCCACACAGGTCTCCAGAAGCCCCATGTTGAATATCCATCCACACTTTGGTTTTCCTTCAGACATTATCATGTGTGAACTAGGCAACTAATTCAGACTGTCCTAGTTGGGAATATTCTCTGACGCTCTGACTCCCCTAGTCTGTAGACTGAATTAGCAGAAGGTCTAATTTGTGTGGTAAGCACCTTTGTTCTTACCAGTAGTGACTGTATTCTTGATTGAGCCTGACAGCTACCATGCTGCTGTCAAAACCAACCAGAGGGGAGCTTGTGCTTCTGCTGTACTGTGCAGTGACTGGCCTCACCCAGGACCTTGATGTGAGAATAAGCACCTTCCTCTATCAGGAAATTTCAAGTGTTTCCTGTTATTCATAGCTCAATGTAATGCCTCAGTTCATTTTCAGTTGTTTGATTATATGTGACTAATATGTATTTTTTATTCAAACAAGACTTCTGTACATGTTTCCTAGAAACAGTTTAACAACTGTCTTCAGTCTTGGATTACATCAAGTTTATAATTTTGGCGAATTATTTGTTAAGACACTGAAGTCAGCGTTAACCATGTGCATACAACTTAAGGAATTTTTTCCTCATGTAAATTTTACTTTTCATGCTTATATAGTTTCAACTTTTATCTTCATAGTAATTTCTCATCTACTCATAATACCAAAAGTTAAAGTCATGCTGTTTTGTGTGCTCTCTTGCTAAAGACCACAGAGACCATACCTGTTGTCAAAGAGGGTGTAATAAATTGTAATAATAATTATGACCACAAACCATAAAGGGCTGTGTGATGTATCAGTAAGAGGCTGCTCAGAAGAATTTCTTACAGGTTTTGTGCTTGTTTTAGGTTGATTGATTTCTTTCTTTCTTTTTTTTTTTTTTTTTGAGATGGAGTCTGGCTCTGTCGCCCAGGCTGGAGTGCAGTGGCTGGATCTCAGCTCACTGCAAGCTCCGCCTCCCAGGTTTGCGCCATTCTCCTGCCTCAGCCTCCCGAGTAGCTGGGACTACAGGCGCCCGCTATCTCGCCCGGCTATTTTTTTGTATTTTTTAGTAGAGACGGGGTTTCACCGTGTTCGCCAGGATGGTCTCGATCTCCTGACCTCGTGATCCGCCCGTCTCGGCCTCCCAAAGTGCTGGGATTACAGGCTTGAGCCACCGCGCCCGGCCTCTTTCTTTTTTTTTTGATAAGGAGTCTTGCTCTGTCGCCCAGGCTGGAGTGCAGTGGCACAATCTCAACTCACTGCAACCTCCACCTCCCAGGTTCAAGCAGTTCTCCTGCCTCAGCCTCCTGAGTAGCTGGGATTTCAGGTGCACACCAGCACGCCCGGCTAATTTTTGTATTTTTAGTTGTGACGGGGTTTCACCATGTTGGTCAGGCTGGTCTCGAACTCCTGACCTTGTGATCTGCCTGCCTCGGCCTCCCAAAGTGCTGGGATTACAGGCATGAGCCACCGCACCCGGCCAGGTCGATTGATTTCTATTCAAGGAAGCAAGATGATTCTCTGTATTTGATGCAGTGATGAGGTAAACTTAATTCTAAACTTGGTCATCATAATTATTCTCATCCAGAAGGAAAAGGAATGGAGTGGAGGTAAACGTAACTCATGAGAAATACCACTCAGTCATATTAGTGAGAAGAGGGGAATTTTTGTCATGTTTACGATTTGGAACATGCTCTCTTTCACCAGTTTTAAAGACATGGTTACAGAATGCCCTTTTTTTGTCTTGATTCATCATAGCCACCAAGGAACATGGTCTCACATTGCCGGTGTCTGACGTGTTTGTCTCCAACAGTGCAAGACTTGGCCTTGTAGTGAGGGGAGGCTGGCTCCTGGACTTGTGGACCTGTTTTGCCTTACTTATTCTGTGAACACTGAAGTAGTTCCTGTGATGTACTGGACGCTGTTTTCCATTATATATCTCAGTTAAAATATGTAAATTTACTTCTTAGCAAGATGTACAATACTTTTAAAAAGCTCCTGTATGAGTCCAATGAGACTAATATATTTATGCAAATTATCTGAATGCAAGCCTAGGAAGGAACAAAGTCAGCATCAATATTCCAACCAAGCCTTTTTTGCTCAGATAATATGCTTTTTTTGTTTTGTTTTTGTTTTTTTAGACGGAGTTTCACTCTTACCACCCAGGCTGGAGTGAAGTGACGCAATCTCAACTGACTGCAACCTCCACCTCCAGGGATCAAGTGATTCTCCTGCCTCAGCCTCCCGAGTAGCTGGGATTACAGGTGCCCACTGCCACACCTGGCTAAGTTTTTTCGTATTTTTAGTACAGACAGGGTTTCACCATGTTGGCCAGGCTGATCTCAAACTCCTGACTTTAGGTGATCTGCCCGCCTCAGCCTCCTAAAGTGCTGGAATGGATTACAGGTGTGAGCCACTGTTCCTGGCATATATGCCTTTGCTTCTAATTTATCAATAGGCCTCTTGTGCCGGCACAATAGATTAAAAAGCAACATGCAAAAGTCAGCTTTTTGTCTGTACACTTCCACGGAACAGTCCAATCACTTCATGGAAGGTGTCCAGCAAGCACTTGTTGAGAAAATCCTTGTTGAAACTTCTCAGAGTCAAAAGCCCAGGTGTCACAGGATGGAGTAGCAATCAGTGACCAAACCATGACTGTACGTGGCGATGACATATTCAGCTCCAGATAATGTATTCACATGAGTGAAGGGTGGAGTCATTGCCTGTCAGATTCTACAGTCATTTGGATTAGAGAGGGTAATACAGAGTTAGGTGCTACTGAATCCAACCTCCTTCTCCTTCTCCCTTGAAGGCAACACCCACAGTGATAGTGTGGGCCACAGAGTAGAAACCCCACCGTCAACGTGACTCCAAATGTGATTTTGCCCAGGATGCAGGTGCTGTGTTGGGATGGCCGGCGAAGGTAGAGGACATTGGAAGCACAGGGTGAGGGAGATGAACAGGACACAGCTGAGCCTGATTATTGGCCTTGACTGTGGGAGTATCTTGATGCTTCACAAACACCCCAGAGAGGACATCGTAGCACAGGCTCAAAGATTGCTCATAAACCAGAAGGCCACCACTTTTGGAAGGCAGTGATGTAGCTTTCTGTTTGAGTCCTGATGCTCTGTTGACAGCATACACTATTCTTCATCTGATTAGAAAAGCAATGCTGGCCGGGTGCAGTGGCTCATGCCTCTAATCCCAGCACTTTGGGAGGCTGAAGTGGGCAGATCACCTGAGGTCAGGAGTTCAAGACCAGCCTGACCTGCCTTGGACCTACTGCACTGAACAAAGTGGGGTGAATGCAGGAATAAAGACACAAAAGAGTATATTTGGAAGAAGGGGTCAAGGGGCACTTTGCCTCTAGTGGACAAGGGCCCCAAGCTTTACACAGCCCTCCGTATTTATTAGGCAAAAGAGATAGTGAGAAAAGCAGGTAATTGTCAGTTGGGGTTCACAGCAGTCTTGCGGACTGCATCCTTTGCACAATAGGTGCTAGATTTCTCAAGTAGATAACTTCAAGGAGCCGGGTGCCAGGGAGTGATGTCCCTCAGCAAACCTTTTGGTGGCAGGGCAGTGTGAGCTTGCCCACATCCTGCATTCATGATAAACAGTTTGCCATTTGATCATATAGACTCCAGCGGAATGCCAAGTTGGTCATGTCCCACGGGCCTTCGGCTCCCTGCATATCCCCCTTTTTGTTTATGTATTAATTGAAAGAATGTAAGGTCAGGCTGGGCAGCTCTCATTATCCAATTGGCGGTCCATTCGATTTTACAGAAAACAGCATTAGAACTGTGTCATGATTCTGTTAGGCCTTCTCTCTGTGTTTGCACTCAGGCCCAGCTGGCTCGTGGCTGGTACTGAAGGGACCAGGCTCATGACTGGCCACCGTGGGTTCCTCCAGTCTCCTGTTCCATGGTCACACGCACCTTGAGGGCACCCACACGGTTTGTCCATCTCCTGTAGAAACACAAGCATACCCTCTTCCCCACGTCAATAAATCCACCGGACTTTTCCATTGTCCTCCTTCTGGGGATTTCCATAACACTTTTGGAAGAACTTTCCTCTTTTCCTCTAACACTTGCCAATGTCTTTCTGCTGGAGTCTTACCTTCCGTACCAGGAGTCAGAAAATTTAAATAAGACTAAATGTAGTTTTGATTGAGATGGTAGTTGGCCTCCTATACCCCCTTTTTGTTTTTTTCAACATGCGTTGTAGTGTTTGATGTGCCTGCTCTATAATGCCTTGTTCTCTAGGATTATAAGGAATTTCTGTTTTATGGGTTATAGCCCAAAGCTGTAAGAAATTTTGAAAAGCATGACTAGTATAAGCGGGTCCATTGTTTTTAATTGTTTAGGTATTCCCATATGAGCAAATGATGACAGACAGTGTCACCGTACATGACCAGCTGTGTCACCTGTTTGGCATGTAGCATGCAGCATATGAGAATAAGTGAAATAAATTAAGCAGTTCTGGGTCTAGTGTACTTTTAACTGTAGCAGTTTCTATGCGACTGGCTACATGTACAACATAAGCTGAATCACAGACAATGTTGACAGGATCTGAAGCTGTGAGCTGTAAAACCTGAATGACTGCAGTTAGCTCTGAGTGTTGAGCTGAAACCCCAGAGGTCATTACTATTTTGGGACCTTTTTGGAATAACAAATACTGGAGAATTCCAGGGGCTGACTTTTCTACATGTCCTGCGTTCAATTGCTCTTTTACCAACAAAGGAAGTTGATCTAGCTTCTTTTGTGTTAGGGGCCATTGATCCACCCACACAGGTTTGTCACTGAGCCATTCTAATGGTAAGGCAGTGGGCGAAGGAGAAATATCAAATATCAATGACCCCTGTCAGGAATCCTGGTGTCCTAGCCCTTTTCTATCTGTTTTTCCAGTTACTGATATTGGGTTAGGATTTCATTGTAGAAATTTCCCTAAACCTTTTTCACTCTGATATCCCATGTTCTTCAACATTTTAAATCCTGGGTTATCAAAGTTTTCATTTGTAAGTCTCCTATCCCATGCTGTAAGTCTCGACCCAATAAATTGATGGCTATATTTGCAACAGAAGGCTGCAAAGTCCAGAGCGAGCTTAAGGTTGTAAAAGTTCTTTAATAAATAAACAGAGTAACCTGATAGGCTGGCATGGTGGCTCATGCCTGTAATCCCAGCACTTTGGGAGGCCGAGGAGGACGGATCACGAGGTCAGGAGATCGAGACCATCCTGGCTAACATGGTGAAACCCCTGTCTCTACTAAAAATACAAAAAATTAGCCAGGCATGGTGGCGGGCGCCTGTAGTCCCAGCTACTCGGGAGGCTGAGGCAGGAGAATGACGTGAACCCGGGAGGTGGAGCTTGTAGTGATCCCAGATCGCACCACTGCACTCCAGCCTGGGCGACAGAGCGAGACTCTGTCTTAAATAAATAAATAAATAAACAAACAGAGTAACCTTAGCTCTTTGAGTGCTAGTAAACTCACATTGAGTGATTGAATTATGTGGTCTCTACTAGCCTGCTGCTTTTCCATGTTTACTAGACCCATCAGTAAACAGTGTTAAAGCATTAGGTATGGGGGAGTGCAATACCGCTTCGAATTGCCTTTTACTGAAAGGAATCCTGATGATATCAGGGTCATAACTTAGCATTTGACTGCATTAATCATTAAGATTGCTAGCTGAAATAATAAGTTTAAAAAGAAAATCTGAATGCATCTCTAGAAGCAGAGACTTAAATGATTAACCATGTGCTTAAAACCACAGGCTTAAATCTTGTAATTGAGTTTTCGGGCTGACCAAGTTTATGGACTTTAATCTGGCAGTCTTGAAAACAGTGACTCACTGGCTGGGGAACTCAATTTAGGACTCTTTTGGCAAGTACACATCACAGATTATCTGTAATCAGTGGGTTAAGACAGTCATTCATGCATGTTTTCACTACACTTACAACTTTTCTTCACTTTCTGAGAAGGACACAACATTTTTACCTTCTAACTTAACAAATATCATTTAATTAGGTTTAAAGTTCTCCTTTAAAGGGTAATGTGTGGTTTTACATGACTAGCTTTTAATTACTCTTTAACTAACTCCTGGGACCTCGAATCTCTTTCCCTTCAGAGGTTACTGTTTTACTTAAATTGAATTTGGAAAGCTACCTCAGGGGTCGGAGAGAGCTAACAGTGGCCATTATTAGAAGAGGTTTTTCAAATTCTTACTTAAATCTTAGCAGAGAATCATAGTCTGGGACGTACGTAACATATGAAATTTTGCTACAGGCTGCCCACAGAGCCAGAGGGCGGCGGTGCAGGTCCTGGGCGGCAGCCGCATTGTACTTGGGTAGGCTTTGCACGTATCTACGCGGCTCCCTCCCTCCTTTGCCGGGGCCTATGCTGCCTGCCTGGGCGGACCTTGTCGGCTTGGTCGCCGGGAGCTTTTCTGCCGCTGAGCCTTTTCTTCCGCCCACCGCCTGCTTGGTTGCGCTGTTTCGGCTTCTAACGCGTTTTTTCTTATCTTTTTATAAACATAACACCTGCTTGCCTTGCCGATTTTGCATTACTGAGCAGGTTAAGAGCTCCCCTAATGCTGCCTGCCTAAGACAGGGACTGATAGCTGTAGCGTATTCTCTGTCCTTTTTTCCTATCTATTGGAAGAGGAGCCTTAGGTAAGACCTCTGTTTCCTCTTTGTTATTTTGGCCCAGTGATATTGAGGCTGAGGGAAGAGAGGGTGATAAGGCAGGTGACATTTTCTCCCCCTTCCTTTTTTTGGTCTCTTCTGTGTGAGCCAGGGCTGCCCTAATTAAAACCCATAACATTAAGGATTTTACTGGGACCTGATGACTTTGCACCTGATGTTGTTTAAGATTTCTCCCCACTGGTTCCCAGAGGTCTAAGTCTAACGTTCCTTCTTCCGGGAACCATGGGCTTTGGACCCCGTTACTGACCACACTAGTTTTTAATTCCTTCATCAACTTAAATTCTAGTGGGGTGTGTTCATGAATAAACTGCTGTGGATTATTTGAATCGGGCCTTACAGAAATAGGAAAAGCACAAGGTCCTAAGGGCGTCCTTGGCGCGATCTCCGCTCACTGCAAGCTATGGCAGCACAGAGTAAAATTCTTTGTATTGAGGTCTCTATTTCTGCCACCAAAGGAGGCGGTACAGATGTTTCTGCAATTGGAGGAGGCGACAGAGGCCACTTTTTATCCTCCCTCACCTGGTTTTTATTTTCCATTGGAGCTGTGGGTGGGACAACAGATGCTTTGAGATATTTAGACCCAGCCTGCTGTCCCGCAGAATAATAAGGAGATAATGGCAGAAGTACAGTATGAACTAAACTCCAAGTGGAGAAAACTGAAGAATCAACTTTAAAACCTTTATGATGAGCCTGTTTTTTTTTTTTTTTTTTTTTTTGAGACGGAGTCTTGCTCTGTTGCCCAGGCTGGGGTGCAGTGGCCGGATCTCAGCTCACTGCAAGCTCCGCCTCCCGGGTTTACACCATTCTCCTACCTCAGCCTCCCGAGTAGCTGGGACTACAGGCGCCCGCCAACCCGCCCGGCTAGTTTTTTTGCATTTTTTAGTAGAGACGGGGTTTCACCGTGTTAGCGAGGATGGTCTCGATCTCCTGACCTTGTGATCCGCCCGTCTGGGCCTCCCAAAGTGCTGGGATTACAGGCTTGAGCCACCAGGCCCGGCCGATGAGCCTGTTTTAACCCTTCTCCTGCTGTGTCCTAATTTTCCACAAGAGTGCCTGCCTGTGGAAACCATGGGTTATGCCTTAATAACCATTTGTGGCTTCTGCAGGAGGTTAGTTAGTGCCTGAGAATTAACCTGAGCTCCAGACTGTCTCAACAGAACTTTAAACAAGTACACATAATGTTTTTCTTCGGTAGACAAATTCTTCCCCTTGTTACCCTGATTCAGAAAACTTCCCAGCCGGGCGCCGTGGCTCAAGCCTGTAATCCCAGCACTTTGGGAGACCGAAACGGGTGGATCACGAGGTCAGGAGATCGAGACCATCCTGGCTAACACGGTGAAACCCCGTCTCTACTAAAAAATACAAAAAAACTAGCCGGACGAGGTGGCGGGTGCCTGTAGTCCCAGCTACTCGGGAGGCTGAGGCAGGAGAACGGCGTGAACCCGGGAGGCGGAGCTTGCAGTGAGCTGAGATCCGGCCACTGCACTCCAGCCTGGGCCACACAGCGAGACTCTGTCTCAAAAAAAAAAAAAGAAAAAGAAAACTTCCCATTTCCAGTACTTCTTTAAAGCTCTGCTCCCAGTACCTCTTTTTTTTTTTTGTTTTTTTGTTTTTTGTTTTTTGAGACGGAGTCTCGCTCTGTCGCCCAGGCTGGAGTGCAGTGGCCTGATCTCGGCTCACTGCAAGCTCCGCCTCCTGGGTTTACGCCATTCTCCTGCCTCAGCCTCCTGAGTAGCTGGGACTACAGGCGCCCGCCACCGCGCCCGGCTAATTTTTTGTATTTTTAGTAGAGACGGGGTTTCACCGTGGTCTCGATCTCCTGACCTTGTGATCCGCCCGCCTCGGCCTCCCAAAGTGCTGGGATTACAGGCGTGAGCCACCGCACCCGGCCCCCAGTACCTCTTTAGGGCACTGACCGGCAGACTCCTCCCGGGGTCCCCGTGTGTCTTGTCAATTTCAGTTCCTCTGCTCCAGCAGACCTTCTTTGTTCACGTCCTTGTAGTCCCGTGTTCGGACTGTCGCCTGTCCGAGTGCCACTTATAGAGCTCCCAATCCTGTCGCTGTTCGGGGTGCCACTATGTAACCCGCCCGGACCTAGGGGGACTGAACAAACGGGGCGAACGCAGGAATAAAAGACGAGACAAAAGAGTATATTTGCGAGAAGGGGTTGGGGTTGGGGGAGGGGCATCTTGCCTCTAGTGGACAAGGGCCCTGAGCCTTACACAGCCCTCCATATGTATTAGGCAAAAGAGACAGTGAGAAAAGCAGAGGGGGTGATTGTCGAGAAAAGCGGGGGTGATTGTCAGGTAATTGTCAGTTGGCAATTTAGTTCATAGCAGGCTTGCAAGACTACATCGTTTGGACAATAGGTGCTAGATCTCTCAAGCAGGTAACTTCAAGGAGCCCGGAGCCAGGGAGTGATGTCCCTCAGCAAATCTTTTGGTGGCAGGGCAGTGTGAGTTTGCCCACATCCTGCATTCATGATAAACAGTTTGCTGTTTGATCATATGGCCTCCAGTGGAATGCCAAGTTGGTCATGTCCCACTGGCCTTCGGCTCCCTGCACTGACCATCATGGAGAAACCCTGCCTCTACTAAAAATACAAAATTAGCCAGGCGTGGTGGCGCATGCCTGTAATCCCCACTATTCAGGAGGCTGAGGCAGGAGAATCGCTTGAACCCGGGAGGTGGAGGTTGCGATGAGCTGTGATCACGCCATTGCACTCCAGCCTCGGCAACAAGAGTGAAATTGTCTCAAAAAAAAAAAAAAAAAAAAAAAAGCAATGCTGCAGTTTGTAAGTTTCAACAATTTAGAGTTAAAAGTTATTTTGGCAATCTAGGACTCATTCTTCATTCTGGGTGCAGACAGAGCCGAGGATAGGGAATGTTACACATATTTTTAAGGTTATGTTGTCTTTTATGTTAAATGGATAAATGGCGTACATTTCCACTTTGCATTTCCATATGCAATGGAAGGCCAACGCAGCAGAATCCCTTGAGGCCAAGACTTCAAGACCAGCCTGAGCAATATAGTCAGAACCTTCTTTGTTCTGACTATATTTGTCTCTATACTAATATTTGTCTCTACAAAATATTTTTTAAATTGTTTATATAATTTATGAGATTCCAGTGTTATGCTGTCAGCTCATATTAGGAAATTATTAGGTATGACTGTGGTATTCTGGTTATGAGAAATGCTTCAATTTCTTTTTTTTTTTTTTTTTTGAGACAGAGTTTCACTCTTGTTGCCCAGGCTGGAGTGCAGTGGTGTGATCTCAGCTCACTGCAACCTCTGCTTCCTGGGTTCAAACGATTCTCTTGCCTCAGCCTCTCAAGTAGCTGGGATTACAGGCAGGTGCCACCACGCCCAGCTAATTTTGTATTTTTAGTTTCACCGCGTTGGCCAGGATGATCTCCATCTCTTGACTTCCTGATCCACTCACCTCAGCTTCCCAAGGAACTGGCATTACAGGCATGAGCCACGGTGCCCAGCCTCTTTTAGATGGGGTGTGGCTCTATCACCCACGCTAGAGTGCAGTGGCGCGATCTCCACTCACTGCAAGCTCTGCCTCCCGGGTTCACGCCATTCTCCTGCCTCAGCGTCCTGAGTAGCTCAGACTACAGGGGCCTGCCACCAAGCCCGGCTACTTTTTTTGTATTTTTATTAGAGATAGGGTTTCACTGTGTTAGCCAGGATGGTCTTGATCTCCTGACCTCGTGATCTGCCCGCCTTGGCCTCCCAAAGGGCTGGGATTACAGATGTGAGCCACTGTGCCCAGCCTTTTTTTTTTTTTTTTAAAACAGAGTCTCGCTCTGTCACCCAGGTTGAAGTGCAGTGGCGTGATCTTGGCTCACTGCAACCTCTGCCTACCAGGTTCAATCGATTCTCCTGCCTCAGCCGCCTGAGTAGCTCGAAATACAGGTGTGTGCCACCACGCCTGGCTAATTTTTGAATTTTTGGTAGAGATGAGGTTTCACCATGTTAGTCAGGCTGGTCTCAAATTCTAGACCTCACGTGATCTGCATGCTTTGGCCTTCCAAAGTGCTGGGATTACAGGTATGAGCCACTGTGCCCAGCCTCAGAAATGCTTCCGTTCTTGCGATGTGAAAATTGCCTTTTTAGATATGCATTTAAAAAAATAGAGATGGAGTCTTGCTATGTTGACCAGGCTGGTCTTGAACTTCTGGCATTAAGTGATCCTCCCATTTCGGCCTCCCATAGTGCTGGGATTACAGGCATGAGTCACCACACCTGACCTTTAGATATACATGTTTTACATTTGCAGTTTTTAATAAAGCAAGCTCAAAAAGGGCAATTTTTAGGATAAATGACCTTAGTCTGAAAACATTTCTATTTACAAGGAAAAATTTGTGAATTCATTCCTATTCCAAAAAATTACATCCAGTTCATTTACTATAGCATGAAATTTTATTGAAAAGAACTTAATAATTTCAAATGTAAGCAGAAGTTATTTTATTCTTTCCTTTCATTTACTGTCTGTCTCCCTGAGTTTCTATAAGCCTTTTGGATCTTTTACCTGCCATATAGATAAAACCATGGTCAAAAGTGATACAGAAGGAGGTGGAGCAAGATGGCCAAATAGAACCCTCGAGTGATTGGCCCCCCAACAAGAACACCAAATTGAACACCTATCCACACAAAAAAGTAACTTAGGCCGGGTGCGGTGGCTCACACCTGTAATCCCAGCACTTTAGGAGGCTGAGGCAGGCAGATCATGAAGTCAGGAGTTCAAGACAAGCCTGGCCAATATGGTGAAACCCCGTCTCTACTAAAAAATACAAAAATTAGCCAGACATGGTGGCATGCACCTGTAGTCCCAGCTACTCCAGAAGCTGAGGCAGGAGAATTACTTGAACCTGGGAGGTGGAGGTTGCAGTGAGCCGAGATTGTGCCACTGCCCTCCAGCCTGGGCTATAGAGCGAGACTGTGTCAAAAAAAAAAAAAAAAAAAAAAAAAAAAGCATAAGAACCAAACATCAGCTGTACAATCACAGTACCTGGTCTTATATTAAGTAAAGAGGCATGAAAGAGGGTGGGAAAGCAGCCTTGAATTGCCTATGCCACCACTTTCCCATCCTCTCACAGAGGCCACATGCCACAGAGAGAGAATCTGTAAGCTTGGGAGAGGGAGAGCATGGTGATTGTGGGACTTTGCATTGGAACTCAATGCTGCCCTGTCATTAGCAGAAAGCAATATGGAGCAGAATTCAGCCAGTGACCATGGAGGGAGCATTTAGATCAGCCTTAACCAGAGTCGAATTGTCCATTCCAATTGCCAGAACCTGAGTTCCGGCAAGCCCTGCCACCGTGGGCTAAGATGTTCCGGCGTCCTAAAGAAACTTGAAAGGTAGTCAGGGTCACAAGGACTGCAATTCCCGTGTGAGTCTTGGTGTTAGGTGGACTTGGAGCCAGCGGATTTGGAGTGCTCATGACCTAGTGAGACACTAGCTGGGGTGGCGAAGGGAATACTTGTGCCACCACTCTCCTGACCCCAGGCAGTACAGCTAGCAGCTCAGGGAGAGATTACTTCCTTCTACTTGAGAGGAAAGGGGGAAAGTAAAGAGGACTTTATTTTGCAACTTGGATGCAAGCTCAGCAACAGGATAATAGGGCACCAGGCAGAGTCCCGAGGCCTCTATTCCAGGCCCTAGCTCCTGGACACTTCTAGATACACCCTGGGCCAGAAGGGAACCTACTGCCTTGAAGAGAAGGACCCAGTCCTGGCAGAATTCATCACCTTCTGAACCCTGGGCCCTGAGTGATCAGCAGGGGTAGCCAGGCAGTACTTGTATGGGCCTTGGGTAAGACTTAAAGCAGTACTGGCTTCAGGTGTGACCCAACACATTTCTACCTGTGGTGGCTCTGAGGAGAGACTCCGGCTGCTGGAGCAAAGGAGAGGGAAGAATAGGCCAGGCACAGTAGCTCATGCCTGTGTTCCCAGCACTTTCGGAGGCTGAGCCCAGGAGTTCAAGACAAACCTGGGCAACATGGCAAAATCCCATCTCTACAAAAAACACAAAAAAATTAGCCAGGTGTGGTGGTATGCACCTGTAGTCCCAGCTACTTGGGAGGCTGAGGTGGGAGAATCACTTGAGCCTGGGAGGTCAAGGATGCAGTGAGTCAAGATTGCACCACTGCATTCCAGCCTGAGAAACAGAGCAAATCCCTGTCTCAGAAACAACAACAACAACAATCACAAAAAACTTCTGTATAGCAAAAGAAACAATCACAGTCAACAAAGTGAAGAGACAACCCACCAAATGGGAGAAAATATTTGCAAATGATCCATCTGACAAGGGATTAATAAACAATATATAGGGAGCTCAAATACCTCAATAGGAAAAAAATTGAATAATTCAAATTTAAAATGGGCAAAATATCTGAATAGACGTTTCTCAAAAAAAGACATATAAATGAAAATCAGACATATGAAAAGGTGCTCAACATCATCAGAGAAGTGAAAAGACAACAATACGATGTCATCTCACCCCAATTAAAATGGCTTTTATCCCGAAGAGAGGTAATAACAAATGATGGCAAGGATGTGAAAAAAAGAGACCCTTGTACATTGTCGGTGGAAACGTAAAATAGTAAGCCACTGTGGAGAACAGTTTGGAGGCTCCTCAAAAATCTAGAATCAGAACTACCCTATGATCCAGCAATCATATTGCTAGGTATATTCCAAAAAGAAAGGAAATCAGCATATGGAAGAGATATCTGCACTCTGATGTTTATTGCGGCACTATTCACAATAGCCAAGATTCAGAAGCAGCCTAAGTGTTCATCAAAAGATGAATCGATAAAGAAAATGTCGTACATATTGGCTAGGTGCGGTGGCTCACGCCTGTAATCCCAGCACTTTGGGAGGCCGAGGTGGGTGGATCACGAGGTCAGGAGACTGAGACCATCCTGGCTAACACGGTGAAACCCCATCTCTACTAAAATACGAAAAAAATTGGGCGGGCGTGGTGGCGGGCACCTGTAGTCCCAGCTACTTGGGAGGGTGAGGCAGGAGAATGGCATGAACCGGAAGGCAGAGCTCGCCGTGAGCTGAAATGGCACCACTGCACTCTGGCCTGGGCAACAGAGCAAGACTCCATCTCAAAAAAAGAAAAAAAGAAAAAAAGAAAATGTGGTACATATACACATTGGAGTACTATTCAGCCATGAAAAAGAATGAGATTCTGGCATGTGTGACATCATGGGTGGAACTGGAAGTCATTAAGTGAAATAAGCCAGGCACGGAAAGGCAAACTTCACATGTTCTCACTAATTTCTGGGAGCTAAAAATTAAAACAATTGAACTCATGGAGATAAAGAGCAATAGAATAGTTACCAGAGGCTAGGAAGGGTAGTGGAGGAGGAAGGAAAGTAGGGGTGGTTAATGGGTAGAAAATTATACTTAGAATGAATAAGATCTAGTATTTGATAGCACACAGGGTGACTACAGTCAACAATAATTTATTGTACATTTAAAAGAGCATAACTGGATTGTTTGTAACACAAGGAAACAATAAATGCTTGAGGTGATTAATACCTGATGTGATTTGATATGGCTTGGTTGTGTCCCCACCCAAATCTCAACTTGAATTGTATCTTCCAGAATTCCCACATGTTGTGGGAGGGACCCAGGGGGAAGTAATAGAATCAAGGGGGCCAGTCTTTCCCATGCTATTCTCACAATAGCGACTAAGTCTCACAAGCGCTGATGGGTTTATCCGGGGTTTCCGATTTTGTTTCCTCCTCATTTTCTCTTGCCGCCACCATGTAAGAAGTGTCTTTTGCCTCCCACCATGATTCTGAGGCCTCCCCAGCCACGTGGAATTGTAAGTCCAATTACACTTCTTTTTCTTTCTAGTTTTGGGTATGTCTTTATCAGCAACTTGCAAATGGACTAATACAGTAAATTGGTACCAGCAGAGTGGAGTTTTGCTGAAAAGATAACCAAAAATGTGGAAGCGACTTTGGAACTGGGTAACAGGCAGAGTTTGGAACAGTTTGGAAGGCTCAGAAGACAAGAAGATGTGGGAAAGTTTGGAACCTCCTACAGATGTGTTGAATGGCTTTGACAAAAATACTAAGTGATATGAACAAGAAGATCCAGGCTGAGGTGGTCTCAGATGGAGATAAGGAACTTGTTGGGAACTGGAGCAAAGGTGACTCTTGTTATGTTTTGGCAAAGAGATTGGTGGCATTTTGCACCTGCCCTTGAGATTTGTGGAACTTTGAACTTGAGAAAGATGAGTTAGGGTATCTGGAGGAAGAAATTTCTAAGCAGAAAAGTATTCAAGAAGTGACTAGGTGACTTGGGTGCTGTTAAAAGCATTCGTTTTAAAAGGGAAACAGAGCATAAAAGTTTGGAAAATTTGCAGCCTGATGATGCAGTAGAAAAGAAAAACCCATTTTTTTGAGGAGAAATTCAAGCTGGCTGCAGAAATTTGCATAAGTAGCAAGGAGCCAAATGTTAATCCCCAAGACCATGGGGAAAATGTCTCCAGGCCATGTCAGACACCTTCACATAGCCCTTCCCGTTACAGGTCCAGAGGCCCAGGAGGAAAAAGTGGTTTCACAAGCCAGGCCCAGGGTCCCTGTACTGTGTGCAGTGTAGGGACTTGGTGCCCTGTGTCCCAGTCACTTCAGCCGTGACTGAAAGGAGTGAATGTACAGCTTGCACTGTGGCTTCAAAGGGTTGAAACCCCAAGCCTTGGCAGCTTCCACGTGGTGTTTAGCCTGTGGGTACAAAGAAGTCAAGGACTGAGGTTTGGGAACCTCCACCTAGATTTCAGAAGATGTATGGAAACACCTGGACGTCCAGGCAAAAGTTTGCTGCAGGGGTGGGGTGCTCGTGGAGAACCTCTGCTAGGGCAGTGCAGAAGGGAAATGTGGGGTCAGAGCCCCACTACAGAGTCTCTACTGGGGCACTGCCTAGTGGAGCTGTGAGAAGAGGGCTACCATCCTCCAGACCCCAGAATGGTAGATCCACTGACAGCTTGCACCGTGCACCCGGAAAAGCTGCAGACACTCAACACCAGCCCGTGAAAGCAGCTGGGAGGGAGGCTGTATCCTGAAACCTGCAAAACCACAGGAGCAGAGCTGCCCAAGACCATGGGAACCCACCTCTTGCATCAGTGTGACCTGGATGTGAGACCTGGAGTCAAAGGACATCATTTTGGAGCTTTACAATTTGACTGCCCTATTGGATTTCAGACTTGCATGGGCCCTGTAACCCCTTTGTTTTGGCCAATTTCTCCCCTTTGGAATGGCTATATTTACCCAATACCTGTACCCCCATTGTATCTAGGAAGTAACTAGCTTGCTTTTGATTTTACAGGCTTATAGGCAGAAGGGACTTGCCTTGTCTAGATGAGACTTTGGACTGTGGACTTTGGGATTAATGCCGAAATGCGTTAAGACTTTGGGGTACTGTTGGGAAAGCATGATTGATTTTTGAAATGTGAGGACATGAGATTTGGAGGGGTCTGGGGTAGAATGATGTGGTTTGGCTATGTCCACACCCGGATCTCAGCTTGAATTATATCTCGCAGAATCCCCACATGTTGTAGGAGGAACCCAGAGGTAGGTAATTGAATCATGGGGATGGTCTTTCCTGTGCTATTCTCATAGTAGTAAGACGGGTTTATCAGAGATTTCCACTTTTGCTTTTTCCTCATTTTCTCTTGCCACTGCCATGTAAGAAGTGCCTTTTGCCTCTCACCATGATTCTGAGGCCTCCCCAGCCATGTGGAACTGTAAGTCCCATTAAACATCCTTTTCTTTTTTCTTTTTTTTTTTTGAGATGGAGTCTCACTCTGTCACCCAGGCTGGAGTGCAGTGGCACAATCTTGGCTCACTGCAACCTCCGCCTCCTGGGTCCAAGCAATTCTTCTGCCTTAGCCTCCTGAGTAGCTGGGGCTACAGGCTCTCACCACCATGCCTGGCTAATTTTTGTATTTTTAGTAGCGACGGGGTTTCACTATCTTGGCCAGGCTGGTCTCGATCTCCTGACCCCATGATCCACCCACCTCAGCCTCCCAAAGTGTTGGGATTACAAGCATGAGCCACCGCGCCTGGCCAATATATTTTTCTTCCCAGTCTCAGGTACGTTTTTATCAGCAGTGTGAAAATGGACAAATACATGATTATTTCACATTGTATGCCTGTATTAAAATATCTCTTGTACCCAATAAATATATACACCTACTATGTACCCACACACACACAAAAGATAGTGTTCTTTGTGTTTTTAAATAGGTTTTGCCTTAAAGTCTAGTTAGTATGATAATGGTATATTCACTCTTGTTCTCTTTTGGTTGCTATTTGCATGGAATACTTTTTTGCCTCTGTATTAGGCTTTTCTTGCATTGCTATAAAAATACCCAAGGCGGCCGGGAGCAGTGGCTCAAGCCTGTAATCCCAGCACTTTGGGAGGCCCAGACGGGTGGATCACGAGGTCAGCAGATTGAGACCATCCTGGCTAACACGGTGAAACCCCGTCTTTACTAAAAAAATACAAAAAAACTAGCTAGGCGATGTGGCGGGCGCCTGCAGTCCCAGTTACTCGGGAGGCTGAGGCAGGAGAATGGCGTAAACCCGGGAGGCAGAGCTTGCCGTGAGCTGAGATCTGGCCACTACACTCCAGCCTGGGCGACAGAGCGAGACTCCGTCTAAAAAAAAAAAAAAAGTTATGGATTGGTTTCATTTAATGGCCTGAAAACACATGTTAACATTCTCCAAATCCCTGGTTCTTCTCTCTTGATAACCCTCATATGATGATTGCTCTGTGGTTCCTAAAGCTGCAATGTTTTCAGGTGCTGAGGTATGTGGCAGTGTAGATAAGTCAGGGGATATCAGTTTAACTTGAATTTTCTATCAGGACATCCGGAAGATCATCTGCCGGAAGAACTAACATCTGATTGCAGATGTTGCCTCTTTGGTGGAAGGTCAATAACACAAATGTTGGATCTGTGGTGTTTGAGGGCTGAAAATATTTAAGCATTGAAGTTTCAGTCTTTTTTCTTTTTTTTGAGGTGGAGTCTCTGTTGCCCAGGCTGGAGTGCAGTGGCGCCATCTCAGCTCACTGCAACCTCTGCCTCCCAGGTTCAAGCGATTCTCCTGGCTCAGCCTCCTGAGTAGCTGGGATTACAGGTGGACACCACCATCCCCTGCTAATTTTTGTATTTGTAGCAGAGACAGGGTTTCACAGTGTTGGCCAGGCTGGCCTTGAACTCCTGACCTGAGATGAGCTGCCTGCCTTGGCCTCCTGAAGTGCTGGGATTATAGGTGTGAGCCACTGCACCCTGCCGAAGTTTCAGTCTTCATAATCGCAGAGGCTTTAGTTGGAAACATTGTTATAGGAAAAGCTGTTTTTTCTTTCTCTTTGAATCATCAAACACATCTTGCAATGGTTTTGGCCATGTTATCTCTGGTGACCTGGAAGTGACTTTGATATTAAGCTTCAGAGTATGCTCAAACAAGTTCAAGACTTTTGGTGCTGTTGGAATGGTATGAATGTATTTTGCATGTAAGGCCATAAATTTAGGGGTCAGGTAGAAAATTATTGCTTTATTTGTCGCCTGAAATTCATATTTTTTTTTGAGACAGCGTTTTGCTCTTGTTGCCTAGGCTGGAGTGCAATGGCACAATATTGGCTCAATGCAACCTCCACCTCCTGGGTTCAAGCAATTCTCAGCCTCCCAAGTAGCTGAGATTGCAGGCATGCGCCCCCACACCTGGGTAATTTTTTGTATTTAGTAGAGACAGGATTTCACCATGTTGATCAGATTGATCTCAAACTTCTGACCTCAGGTGATCCACGCACCTTGGCCTCCCAACGTGCTGGGATTATAGGGATGCGCCACCATGCTGGGCCCTGAAATTCGTATTTTGCAACCTTACCCCTAATGTATGGAATGAGGAGATTAGGATGCCTGGGAGGTAATTAGGATTAGTTGGGTAGGATTATGAGGGTAGAGTCCTCAGGAATGGGGCTATAAGGTTCCTTAGAGAGCTTGCATTTGCTGTCTATTATGTGAGGACACAATGAGATGAAGAAAGCCTCATTTGAACAAGGAAGCTTGCTCTTACCACGCACTGAATCTACTATCACTTTGATCTTGGAGTTCACAATCTCCTATATACTGAGGAGCAAATGTTAGGTGTTTAATATGCCCAGCTTATGGCATTTTGTTTTAGGAGCCCCCGGTGGGTAAAGCACAACCCCATTAAAAGATAGGTCAAGGAGTTGAATAGACATTTCTCTAATGAGGATATACAAATAGACAATAATTACGTGAAGAAGATGTTCAGCATCACTCATGGTTTAGGGAAATGCAAATCAAGAGCAAAATGACATCTATATCCCCTCACCCTCATTAGTTTGCTTCTGTCCAAGAACAAAATAACATGCTGGCAACGATGTGGAATAATGAGGACCCTTGTACGCTATTGGTGGAAATGCAAAATGTCACAACTACTGTTGAAAACTGTATGGCAGGTAATCAATACTTTGAAAAAATGGAAATAACATCTACCATTTTTCCCTTCTGGGAATATAACCAAAAGAATAGAAAGAGGGGTCTGAAATGGGTATTTGTACACTATATTTAATGGGTATTTGTATGCTATAGCAGCATAACTTACCAGTAGGGAAAATGTGGAAGCAACTGTCTTGTATATTGACAGATGGATGATTAAGCAAAAGGTAGTATATGCATAGGATAGAATATTACTCTGCCTTCAAAAGGAAGGGCAGCCTGAGAAATGCTACAACACTGATGAACTTTGAGCACATTATGCTAAGTGAAGTAGTCCATTCATATAAAGACATACTTTATAAGGTCGAGTCACTTGATTTCTTGCAACCTTTCTCCAGACATGGGCTCCTTAAACTCCAGACCCAAAGTGTTTTTGCTTATATGAGGTACTCAGAGGAGTCAAATTCATAAAGTAGAATGGTGATTGTGTGGAATCAGGGGAAGTGGGTAATGGAGACTTATGATTTAATGGCATAAAGTTTCAATATTGCAAGATGAAAAGGGTTCTGGAGATGGATGGTGGTGATGGCTGCACACCAATATGACTGTACTGAAAGCCAGTAATTCTACACTTAAAAATTAAGATGGGCCGGGTGCAGGGCTCATGCTTGTAATCCCAGCACTTTGGGAGGCTGAGGCGGGTGGATCACCTGAGGTCAGGAGTTGGAGACCAGTCTGGCCAAATTGGCAAAACCCTGTCTCTACTAAAAATACAAAAATGAGCTGGGCATGGTGGTGCATGCCTGTAATCCCAGCTACTCAGGAGGCTGAGGCAGGAGAATCACTTGAACCCGGGATGCTGAGGTTGCAGTGAGCTGAGATTGTGCCACTGCACTCCAGCCTGGGAGACAGAGTGAGACTCTGTCTCAGTAACAACAAAATTGTTTAGATGATAAATTGTATTTCATCTGTATTTTAGTACCATTAAAATGTGTGGGCTTGGTCAGAGTGGTGCGGAAAAACTGTAGAGAAAGGATGCAAACCTTCTGAGAGGTTGGAAGGTTCTGCAGAGCTCTGGGGGAGAATAGCTGAAGGCAGCTGTTCTATAACCCTGAGGCAGAGGGCATGAAGTAAGTACAAGGGAGTGTGGGGGAATTTATCTTTTTTTTTTTTTTTTTTTTGAGACGGAGTCTTGCTCTGTCACCCAGGCTGGAGTGCAGTGGCCGGATCTCATCTCACTGCAAGCTCCTCCTCTTGGGTCCACGCCATTCTCCTGCCTCAGCCTCCCGAGTAGCTGGGACTACAGGCACCCGCCACTTCACCCGGCTAGTTTTTTGTATTTTTTAGTAGAGACGGGGTTTCACCATGTTAGCCAGGATGGTCTCGATCTCCTGACCTCATGATCCGCCCGTCTGGGCCTCCCAAAGTGCTGGGATTACAGGCTTGAGCCACCGGCGCCCAGCCCAGGGAATTTATCTTAAACAGGCTTGTTTACTTATGTTGACCAGGAACTGACCTTTGATCTTCCCTGTGCCTGATGTTCCCTGATAGGGGAACAATAAGTGTTAATTACCTACAGGTTGTGTTGGCTGCAGGTTTTCGGCATTGTGCCTGGACTGAATAAAAGCAAGCAGCTCCAGCTTCTTGGGGCTGCTTTCTGGCCACTAGAGCCAGGCAGTCACCTAGTTGCTGTTACTGTGCATACCTGTGTCTGGGTACTCATTTCATCCGTTGGCCAGGGTTTTCAGGACAGACCCGGCAGGTGGTGCCCCGTGTGAGGAATGCTGCAACAGATCGCCAGGGATCCCTCAAAAATGAAAGTGAAGTGAATGTGCAGTAAGTAATGGGTGCCTGCTGGGGGTTTCCAAGTTCAAGGGGATTTTCAAGCTAGGGTTCCATAATGGGACAACAGTTATCAGCTCAACAGCAACAGTATATAAAGTATTGAAACAGCTGCTCTCTGGCTACTAGAGCTAGGTAGTCACCTAGCTGTTCTTACACTGCATTCCTGTGTCTGAGTACTCATTTCATCTGTTGGCCAGGGTCTGTGGGACAGACCCGGCATTAAAAGAGTGGGGAGCACAATAGTGCAAAGACCCCACCGGACCACCAACATACCAAGCAGTCCTTGGTTCAATCCCTCCTTAACACTGTTTTTCCATTTTTCTTGTCCATGGAGGACTTGTTTCCACACGCTTGCTTTGACTCTGATGTCACCTTTAGATTTGATCCTCAGGTGTAGCTCACTTACTGCCTCACCTTTTCTCTACTGATCTTGTTGTTGATGGCTGCTGTGAGACCTTGGTTGTTGCCTTTTAAGTTTAAAAGGATTCAAATGAGACATGCAGCAAAGGAGATGCAGTATATGGCAATTTATTGCAAATAAAAAAGAGTATTTTGAAAGTTAAATGCAGAACAGACAGTATGCCCTGAGAGAGCGAGAGAGAGGATTCGGGGCAGGCTGCTCATAAGGATGAGACAGCAAACTGGCACTAGGGAGACCTTTTTTTTTTTTTTTTTAAGTTTAATAATTAGACTTTGGCTCTTTTGAGTGTTTTCAAGTCTGCTGTGGAGGAAGGGGGTAGGGGGAAGGTGGATATGCCCTGAGAGGCAACAGACTCCAGAACATTCCAGATACAGCCCTTCAGAGGCTGGCTAGTATTAAGGAAAGTGGTTAGGTTTGTGAGGTGTAACAGTGAATGATTGTGGCTTTTCCACAGTGTGTGCACTCAGGCCAGCTTGACTTGGAGGAATGCCATTCAACACTCTTAAAATGGCGCCATCCAGCCCTGGAGGTAACTGTGAAACAGGGTTTGTGCCTCCTCCATCATCCTCAGGGCACTGTGTGTTTCAGGATACTCTGTGGCACTGCTTTATTTCTTTTCTTTCCTTTTTTTTTTTTGTTTGGACGGAGTCTTGCCTGTTGCCCAGGCTGGAGTGCAGTGGCACGATCTCGGCTCACTGCAAGCTCCGCCTCCCGGGTTCACGCCATTCTCCTGCCTCAGCCTCCTGAGTAGCTGGGACTACAGGCACCTGCCACCACGCCCGGCTAATTTTCTTTTTGCATTTTTAGTAGAGACGAGGTTTCACCATGTTAGCCAGGATGGTCTCGATCTCCTGACCTCGTGATCTGCCCGCCTTGGCCTCCCAAAGTGCTGGGATTACAGGTGTGAGCCACTGTGCCCGGCCTCTTTTTTTTTTTGAGATGGAATCTCGCTGTCGCCCAGGTTGGAATGCAGTGGTGAGATCTTGACTCACTGCAAGCTCTGCCTCCTGGGTTCAAGTGATTCTTTTCCCTCAGCCTCCCAAGTAGCTGGGACTACAGGTGCATGCCACCATGCCCGGCTATTTTTTTTTATTAGTGGAGACGGGGTTTCACCATGTTGGCTAGGCTGGTCTTGAACTCCTGACCTTGTGATCCACTCGCCTCGGCCTCCCAAAGTGCTGGGATTACAGGTGTGAGCCACCATGCCTGGCCGGGAGACTCCTTTTATGGGCATCTTACATGATTATTCATAAGGGGCTGGGAAGAGGTGTTACTAGTAAGCACATTCTGGGTGGTCTTTTGGGTGTGTATGCACAGTAGCTGCACATTCTTGTTCATACCTCTCATCTCATTAGCATCTTAAATCGCCACCCAGGGGTGTGGTTTTTACTATTATAATGAGCAAAGGGTCAATCTGAAGACAGGTAAAATCAAAATATGCATGTTCCCTACAGGGGAAATTCCCTACTGGAGAGAGCTTTGCTTGAATGAGCTTGACTACAGTGCGAATGCTGAGGCTTATTGTGTTGACTGTACGATTACCAAGTCTCCAGGACATGGTTACTTCTTTGGCTACCTATCCTGTCTCATGGTCCTCCCTCACTTCACACCCATGATGTATGCTAACACCCTTTGGTTATCTGTTTAGAAGGGATAACTTTTCTTTGTTTTTATTTTTTTTGAGATGGAGTCTCACTCTGTTGCCAGGCTGGAGTGCAGCGGCACGATCTCAGCTCACTGCAACCTCTGCCTTCTGTGTTCAAGTAATTCTCCTGCCTCAGCCTCCCGAGTAGCTGGGACTACAGGCACGTGCCACCATGCCCAGCTAATTTTTGTATTTTTAGTAGAGACCGGGTTTCACCATGTTGGCCAGGATGGTGTCGATCTCCTGACCTCACGATCCGCTTGTCTCAGCCTCCCAAAGTGCTGGGATTACAGGCGTGAGCCACCGCGCCCGGCCTAGAAGTTATAATTTTAACTTTCCCTGCAGAACACTCATAAACATAAGTTAAGGATTGCAACGTTTTGTTCACAAACAAATCTTCCAGACTGTGAGGGTTAAGCAAGAGAAATGGAAAATAATAATAATGCGATACAGATTTTCCTAACTATAAAAAATTGAGGAAACATACTACAAAATGTGGAATGATTGCCCTATAATTCTACCTGGGCTGGAGGTTCAAGAAATGGACAGAAGGAGTCACTACATCCTCAGGAAAGAATTTCCTGATTTCAATAGTAGAGCAATGTCAAAGGAGAAATATGTGCTGTAACATGGGAACTTCAAAGTAGGATGAATGAAGGAAATCTTACCCCCCTAATAATATGGAATTTATGCAGAATCAATTTTTACTTCAGAAGGTCAGTAAATTCTGCTTTCATCCAATGTCTTTACATGTAGAATTATTTTTCATTATCATTGTTCTTACCTTTTGTAGTGATTACTCTGTTGTTTATCAAGTAAATGATAACTCATGACCATCAGCATCACTTTTCTTGTGATATGTCTAATTTTCAGTGATGTACAAAAATATCAACTACAGCTTTCATATTTTTGCATTCTTGGGGTATTTTATTACATGTGTAACAACAACTCTTGGGATTCCACACATAACAATACATTCTTAGGATTATTACTTTGCCATTGGTAGTCACTGGGTTTGTCCACTTCCTGTATGGTGTTATTTGCAAAAGAAACACACACATACTACATTTTTATATGTTGTAGGTCCAACAACCTATCAACCGATTATTTCACAGGTAAAGAAATATACATTTAGTCTGTCTTTTATACTTACAATATTCTTTAATAGTCATCTTTGTTTTCCCCTTTTTGCCATCATTTGATGTCAGACTGAAGAACTTTCTTTGGTCTTTCTCGTAGGACTTGTGTGCTGGAAATAAGTTCTCTTAGTATGTATGCTTAAACCTGGGAAAGTCTTTGTTTTGACTTGTGATTTGAATGTGAGCTTTGGTGGATATAGAAATGTTCTATTATATATGTTTCAGAGTAGAGGAATAGCACCTAACTAAAGCAAATATGTCTGTTTCACCCAAACACTTATCATTACACTAGTCTATATAAGTTAATGTCAAAAAACAATGAGCAATAGGAATAGGATGGAAGAAGGAAATACTGTGATTGAAGATGAAACCGTTGTTTGGGAAAGTAAAGACAAAACAACTGGAAAACTTTTTAAACTGGGGAGGGAGGCAGTTTGCTGTTTATGGACCAAACATATGATTGAATTAAAATCACATTTTTTGAAAATGTATATTAATTTCTGAGAATAGGACTAACACCATATGCCGTATCTGTGGAAAGGTATGAGTATTTCCTGATGAAATGACTGGCATGTCACCTCTATAGGTTTATATACGACTTTGGATTGAAGGCTCCTCATCCCACCCCTCACTGTAGAGAAATGGTTTAAATGTAAGTAATTCAGGAATCTGATCCAAATTAACTCTTGTATCATGTTGCAGAAAAATTCACAACATTGAAGAAATGTTATAAAATTTATACTTTTTTTTTTTTTTTTTTTTCTGATAGAGGGTTACACTCTGTCGCCCATGCTGGAGTGCAGTGGTGTGATCTCAGCTCATTGCAGCCTAGACTTAGACTCCAGAAAGCCTCTTGCCTCAGTCTCCCAAGTAGCAAGGACTACTACACACATGGGCCAACACACATGACTCATTTTTTAATTTTAATTTTTTTTTTTTGTAGAGACAGGGTCTCACTATGTTGTCCAGTCCAGACTGCCACAAACTCGTGAGTTCAAGCAATCCTCCAACCTCAGCCTCCCAAAGTGCTGGGATTATAGGCCATTGCTCCTGGCTTATTTTTAAATTTAATTTAATTTAATTTAATTTTTGAGATAGAGCCTTGCTCTGTCGCCCAGGCTGGAGTGCAGTGGTGCCATCTCAGCTCACTGCAAGCTCTGCCTCCTGGGTTCACGCCATTCTCCTGCCTCAGCCTCCCAGTAGCTGGGACTACAGGTGCCTGCCACCATGCCCAGCTAATTTTTGTAGTTAAGTAGAGACAAGGTTTCACCATGTTGACCAGGCTGGTCTTGAACTCGTGACCTCAGGTGATCTGCCTGCCTCAGCCTCCCAAAGTGTTGGGATTACAGGCGTGAGCCACCGCGCCAAGGCTAGTTTTAATTTTTTTAGTCATGGTTTAGCTAGATGACTCAGGCTGTTCTAAAACTCCTGGACCCAAAAGATCCTTCCCGCCTCAGCCTCCCTCTCGGGTAGCTGGGACCACAGGTACTTGCCAACTCGCCCAGCCTTTTATTATCAGTGCCTAATGCTTAAGGAGGATGTGGGCTACTTTTTACTTTCAGATAAAAAACATTGAGGTGAGATAATTGTTAATTTTTTTTACACAAAGTTTCATAACTTGAATAGTTTCTCGCTTAAAGTGTTTAATTAAAATTTTTTTTCATTTTGTAGTCTCTTGGATCTTGGAGTTGATTGAAGTGTATTTTTAATAGCCAAGTAGATTCACTTTTATATGGTTTAAAAATTGTTGGGTATATAAGGGGCATTTGAAACATCAGATTTTTGTATTTGCTGTGATTTTCCTACTGGCCGGTGTGCCAGGTACCGGATATCCTCCCGAACTGCAGGCAGGCCCGTCTCTTTCCTGTGAGAGTCACAACCGCCTCTTGGCGGAAGCGGAAACCCTTTCCTCCATCACGTTTCGCCCCTTGCAGGCCGGAAGCAGGCCTGCTCGCCTGGGAGCATGTTTGGTCGAATCTGGGTTGGGCGGCTTGGTCGCAGTGTGCCTGTGCTAGACTCGCGGCGCATTCATCGCGGCGCCCACAGCCACTCCAGTTCTCTGGTTGTTCTCGCGCGCCAGGAGCCGTGGGCCAGGCCATCAGGCCATACAAGTGCTGCTAAAGCGGCCTCGCCTTAGGCTGCATCATCTCGGGGATGTTTCACTTGTGTCTTCTCCCAGTTTCAGCCCCAGCCCCTCGAACCCACCGGGTCTCCACATCGCACTCTGATCAGTATCCCACAGGTGAGGAATATGAAATACTCTCTAAAGTGGAGGCTGGTAAGTCGTTCTTTTCAAACTTTAACAAGAAACTACAGATCTTTTTAAAAGATTCTGATTCAGCAGGTCATTGGGGAAGGCCTGATGCTCTGCATTTCTGACTCGGTCCTCAGTGTAGTCCATGCTGCTGGTCCACGGACCGCAGTTAGAGTGCTGAGATAACAATAGACCTGGTTAGGCAGGCAGGCGGGGAACTGATCCCATGGAGCCTGGTGGGCCATATTGAGGACTTTTACTGGATTTCGAGCAGAGAAGCCATGTGTGGGTTGTGTTTTAAGAAGCTACAGAACAAGTTCTGCCGAGGTGGAAGCAAAGACAGGTTACCCGCTCTTCCTCTTTTGCCTCCCTGTCTGTTGCCTTGTCGCGGGTGAGCTATGACTATCTGGGCCGGTGGTGCGCCGGGGGTAAAAGAATTTACCAAGACAGTTGTAGGTAAAGGAAGGCAGGTTTATTAGATATAAGTGTGAAAATTCGTTGCGAGGAGGCAACAGGCAGGCCAGCAGAAGAGAAGTTGAATGCAGGAAAACAGGCTTGCTGAGGATTTTATAGACTGGAACTTGGGCTGATCGATAACGCCAAGGCAGCAGGGAGCTAATTTGCATTTTTTCTGGCGGCTGTGGTGTTTGATAAATTGAGGCTTTTGATAAGCAGGAAGTTTGTGAGTTACGTATATGAGCAGGAAGGCCCTATGTCCTGGGCCATAAAGAAAGCAGGCCTATAGCTTATCTTCCTCTTTTTGTTTATATGTCCTGGACCATGAAGGAAGGCAGATTTGTAGCTTATTTACTCTATCTCTTTGCTTTCTGCTGCTGTCGCCAGCCTGATTTTTTTTCTCCCTTAATTAGGACTCGGTGCCTGATTGCTTTTCTCTGCCTTCCTTACTTGCAACTCCCAAGGTCATGTGTCCGTGAGAGCGGCGGAGGTTGTCGCCTCCTAACTCAGCCCCAAAATACACAAAAAAAGGGACTGGATGGGGCTAAGGCTTCAGAAAAGCGTGGGCCTTGAGTAAGATGTTGCAGCTGGTCCAGCACCCTCGTGCCCCGTTGCCCAGGCCTTGGCAGTCCAGAATTGAGTAACACATACCTAGATAACCCTCCACTGGTAAACCTGGAGGAAGATCCATCCTGTAGGAGATGAGAGCCTGGGAAAAGGACATCACTATGGAGGGACCTGAAGTTGTAGTGGAGGTCAGTGGATGGGGTATTGGAAGTGGCTTGGGGAGACCGGGAGATGAGTTTAAAGACCTCAGGTGCCGGTGGGTAAAGTTCTGACAAAGGAACCAGTAAGAAATAGGAGTCAGGTGATGAAACTGATCAGGACTGGGGAGAAAAAACAAGGACCCAACCTAGCGATCTAGATTAAACAATTATTCTGGGCAGGCAGGGGCAAGAAAGAGATAATGATCTGGGAAAAGAAATCGCCGGTGTAGGAGGGATACCAGCTGAGAAGAGTTGGTCCAAGGCTCTTAGTCTACACTTCACATCCTGGGGGGTGCACCTGGTGGGCAACTAGGAGAGAAGGAGGACCTGATGTCCAGTAAGGGAATCAGAATGTGAATGCAGTATTGCTGTGGGGAAGGAACCCAGGCCAGCTGGAGCCACCTAAGTGAAAACAAGGGTCAGTGCCTAGGGATGGAAGGATCTGAATGGAAACTCACTTAAGGCCAGGTGGGGTGACCTGAGTAGCAAACAAGTAAAAGCTGGGGAGGAGGACCTGATTTGGATGAGGCCGCTCACTGTGATGTCTATGAAGCTATCATTCCAGCTGCTGCCCACCTGGGAGCAGTTGGTCAGTACAGTCAGCTGCGTGTCCCATCTTGTGTATGAGGGCAGTAGTGAGGGCTGCCCTTCATGCCTGCCTTGATCACCGGCGGGAGACAGAGGACGTGGAAGTATGGGCTCTTTGGGGGGATGGTGCCTATGAGGAAGGTCTGATCCCAAATCTAGAGAATGCGAGTGTGGGCTGTATCATGGATTGTCAGGCCAGGGGTCTGGAGGGTATCATGTCCTAAATGCAGATGTTTTCTGGGCTGGTAGCAGGGAGCTGAGACCCAGCCTGGTGAGGCTCCAGATGAATCAATAACACTGGCTCAGGAGAGCTGGTGTGGGATCTGTTAGACCGAGGGGTCTGACTTCCTTACCTCCCACTCTACCTCTGTAGAAGTGTCTGTCTCTAGCATCATGTCAAAGCAACTGATGGCTTCCCTACCCCAGGCATCGCTGAGCTAAATTGGATGGCAGGAAGGTGATCACCACCCAAGTACTCTTTTTTTTTTTTTTTTTTTTTTAGACGGAGTCTTGCTCAGTTGCCCAGGCTGGAGTGCAGTGGCTCCATCTTGGCTCACTGCAAGCTCTGCCTCCCGGGTTCACGCCATTTCTCCTGCCTCAGCCTCCCAAGTAGCTGGGATCACAGGCACCCGCCACCACACCTGGCTAATTTTTTTGTATTTTTAGTAGAGACGGGGTTTCACCGTGTTAGCCAGGATGGTCTTGATCTCCTGACCTCGTGATCCACCTGCCTCGGCCTCTCAGAGTGCTGGGATTACAGGCGTGAGCCACCTCACCTGGCCCACCCAAGTACTATCTTATCCCTTGTCTCCTTTTCATCCCAGTCTGTGCCCACTGATCCCTTGGTTACTGGTCCCATTATCCACTCCAGCTCTTGGTACCTCTCCTGGGTACAGCTGAACCACCTGGGAGGAGCAGGCTAAGGAATTCTGGTGCCCCTCCTGCAGCAAGGCTATCAGTGGCCACAAGAGGATCGGGGGGTGGGCTGGAGTAAGTCCTACCCAGAGCAGGAGGGAGCCCCATGCAGTTCTCCCTCAGCTGTTAACTTCCCGGAGACCCACCTCACAGTCGAGAGCACCAACGGGCACTCCTCCCTCCACTCCCCTTACTGGGTCACCAGTTTCTTTCCACCCCAGGCATTGTTCACTATCCCCAATTATTTCAATTCCCACGACTCACAGGAAGAAATAGGCATATTGTACTGAGATTTTTCTAAATGACATAAAAATATGTATTCATGAAACAGTCTTTTCAAGATAAGGATCCCATCCCTACTGCTTCCTCTCTCTCAGCCACCCCTGATGGAATCTTGCAGTTTGTACTGTTCTGTCAGGCTCCTTTCACTCAGCATAATTGAGCTTCATCCGATAGTTTTTTGTGTTTTGTTTTGTTTTGTTTTGTTTTTGAGACAGAGTCTTGCTCTGTTGCCCAAGCTGGAGTGCAGTGGCGCGATCTCAGCTCACTGCAAGCTCCACCTCCCGGGTTCACACCATTCTCCTGCCTCAGCCTCCCGAGTAGCTGGGACTATAGGCGCCCGCCACCATGCCCAGCTCATTTTTTTTTTTTTTTTAAATTTTTAGTAAAGATGGGGTCTCACCATGTTAGCCAGGATGGTCTCTATCTCCTGACCTTGTGATCTACCCGCCTTGGCCTTCCAGAGTGCTGAGATTACAGGTGTGAGTCACCGCACCCGGCCATCCAATAATTCTTTATTGTACATGAATAATATTCCATTTTCCAGAGTAAGCAAAATTTATTTCTCCAGCTATTGATGGATATTTGGGTTAATTTCAGTTTTTGGCTATTAAGAATTAAACATGAATATTCACATACCAGTGTTTGTAAGAACGTATCATATTTCTTTGTTTGAGACAGAGTCTCGCTCTGTCACCAGGCTGGAGTGCAGTAGTGTGATCTTGGCTCACTGCAACCTCTGCCTCTCGGGTTCACGCCATTCTCCTGCCTCAGCCTCCCGAGTAGCTGGGACTAGAGGTGCACGCCACCACGCTCAGCTAATTTTTGTATTTTTAGTAGAGACGGAGTTTCACCATGTTGGCCAGGCTAGTCTTGATCTCTTGACCTCGTGATCCGCCCACCTCGGCCTCCTCAAGTGCTGGGATTACAGTTATGAGCCACCGTGCCAAGCTGATATTTCTTTAGAAGATTTGATTTTATTCTGCCTAGGAGTAAAATGGCAGGGTGTTGTGCCAGGTGTATGTTTAACTTCTTAGGAAACTTCCAAACTGTTTTCCAAGTGGCTGTTCCATTTTGTATTCCCACCAACATGATATGAGTTCCAGTTGCTTTGCATTGTCACCAACATTTGATACAGCCAATCTTACTAACTTTAGACTCCCAAATATGTGTAGTGATATTAGAATTGTGGCTTAAATTTATATTTACTTAATGAATAATGATGTTGAATGATACTTCATGTTCTTATTTGTCACTGAAAAATATCCTATGGTCAAGTATTAATGACATTGATTGTTTTCAGATTAGTTTTTGAGAGTTCTTTATATATTCTGGATATAATTCCTGCATCAGATTATGGTTTGTAAGTACTTTCTCCCATCTGTGGCTATTCTTTAAAAATCCTTAGCAGTCTGTAGGCTGGGCGCGGTGGCTTACGCCTGTAATCCCAGCACTTTGGGAGGCCGAGGTGGGTGGATCACCTGAGGTCAGGAGTTCGAGACCAGCCTGACCAACATGGATAAACCCCATCTCTACTAAAAATACAGAATTAGCCGGGCATGGTGGCACATGCCTATAATCCCAGCTACTCAGGAGCCTGAGGTAGGAGAATCGCTTGAAGCTGGAAGGTGGAGGTTGCAGTGAGCTGAGATCGCGCCATTGCACTCCAGCCTGGGCAACAGGAGCAAAACTCCATTAAAAAAAAAAAAAAATCCTTAGCAGTCTCATGCCTATAATCCCAGTGTAGCAGGATGAGCCACAGACAAAACTCCTCAGACACTGAGTTAAAGTAGGACGGGGTTTATTCGGCTGGGGGCATCGGCAAGACTCCTGTCTCAAGAGCCGAGCTCTCTGGGTGATCAATTCCTGTTCCTTTTAAGGGCTCACAACTCAAAGAGGGTATGTGTGAGAGGGTTGTGATTGATTGAGCAAGCAGGGGGTACGTGACTGGGGGCTGCATGCACCGGTAATTAGATGGGAACAAAACAGGATAGGGATTTTCACAGTGCTTTTCTATACAATGTGTGTAATCTATAGATAACATAACCGATATGTCAGGGGTTGATGTTGACCAGGCCCAGGGTGTGGTGCCGGGCTGTCTGCTTGTGGATTTTATTCCTGCCTTTTAATTTTTACTTTTTCTTTCTTTGGAGGCAGAAATTGGGCATAAGACAATATGAAGGGTGGTCTCCTCCCTTACCAGTACTTTGTGAGGCCAAGGCAGGCAGATCACTTGAGGTCAGGAGTTTGAGACCAGCCTGGCCAACGTTGTGAAACCCCATCTCTACTAAAAATACAAAAATTAACCAGGCGTGATGGTGTGCTCATAGTCCCAGCTACTTGGGATGCTGTGGCAGGAGAATCACTTGAACCTGGGAGGTGGAGGTTGCAGTGAGCCGAGATCGTGCCACTGTACTCCAGCCTGGGTGACAGAGAGAGACTGTCTCCAAAAAAAAAAAAAAAATTCCTTAGCAGTATCCTTCACAAAGCAGATTTTTATTTTAATGAAGTTTAATTTCTCAATTTTTAATGGATTCTGCATCTTTGTCATATATATGCAATTGTAATGTAACCCAAGGTCAAATGTCACCCACATTTTCTTTACATTTTACAGTTTAGATTATACATTCAGTTTTGTGATCCATTTTGAGTTAATGTTTGTATATAGTGCAGGATATAGATCTATAGTCTTTATTTTTTTGCATATGCATATTCTATTTTTTAGCATTATTGAAAAGAGAATTTTTGACTGAATTGTTCACTTTGATGAAAAAACTACTGGACCACATATGTGTAGAAATGTAACTGGAACATTTATTCTGTTCCATGGATATATTTGTCTGCTTGCCAAAGACATTGTCTTAATTAGGATTGCTAAATTTTCTTTGTTTTTTTTTTCAGAAGTGTTTGGCTATTTGTTTGGTTATTTCAGGTATTTTTTTTTTTTTTGAGATGGAGTTTCACTCTTGTTGTCCAGGCTGGAGTGCAGTGGCGCGATCTTGGCTCACCACAACCTCCGCCTCCCGGGTTCAAGCGATTCTCCTGCCTCAGCATCCCAAGTAGCTGGGATTACAGGCATGCGCCACCACACCTGGCTAATTTTTTGTTTTTAGTAGAGATGGGGTTTCTTCATGTTGGTCAGACTGGTCTCGAACTCCCGACCTCAGGTGATCCTCCCGCCTCGGCCTCCCAAAGTGTTGGGATTACAGTCATGAGCCACCATGCCTGGCCTTCATCATAATTTTATAACTTCATAATACGTTGTTAGTTTTCTTTTTCTTTTTTAAAAGGTTCAATGATTTTTTTTTAAAGCAATAAAAAATGTAAAAAACCCTTTGTGTTTCCTGAAGTGGTTATCATTCCTGGTGTTCTTTCTTTCTGGATTTCCATTTGGCTTCATTTTTCTTTGCCCCCATGAAGTTTAGTGACGTGTCTTGTGGAGCAAGTATGCTGATTAGAAAGTCTTTCACTATGGCTGAATTAATAATTTCTTTTCCCTTCATTTGGAAAGATATTTTTTTGCTGGATATAGGATTCTCAGTTGACACACTTGTTCTTTTATTACTTTAAGGATGTTCTGTGGTCTCCTGATCTGCAATATTGCTGGTAATAAGTATGTAATGAATCTTATCTTTGGTTCACTGTAGTTAATGTGTGTTTTTCCTGTTGCCTTAAAGATATTTTAGTTGTTCCTGCTGTGAAGTAATTTACTGATGATGTGCCTTGGTGTAGATTTATATACATTTATGTTCATGGTTTGCTGAACTTTTTTGATCTCTGGGTTTATAATTTGCATCCAGTTTGGAAAATGCGAAGCCAATATTTGTGGAAATATTTTTTGTCATGTTCTTTCCTCTGCCAGAAAGTCTTGTTATTAGCAGATTATGTCACTTGTAATTTTCCCACTGCACAACTCACTTATGTTCTGTTCACCTTTTTTTTTTTTTTCCTGGATGCTTCATTTGGGATGGTTTCTACTGCTAGGTCACATGGTTCACTCATCTCTGCAGTATCTGATCTGCTGTTTATTCCACTCAGTGTAATTTGTTATCCCGAATGTTGTTTTCATGCCTAGTAGCTTGAATCATGTCTTTTTTTTTTCTTTCATTTTTAAATTGTTTGGAGGTAAAATATACTAACAGAGAATTCGCCATTTCAGTCATTTTTAAAATGTGCCATTCAGTAGTAGTAAATACATTTACAATGTGGTGTAACCAACGCAGCTATTGATCTCTAGCATTCTCTCATAACTCTAAACAGAAATTCGGTACTCATTGAACAAATCCCCAGTCTCCCTTTCCCCCCAGCTCCCAATAATGTCTATCCTACTTTCTCTATGAATTTGACTATTCTAGGCACCTCATAAAACTGGCAGCATACAATATTTGTCCTTGTGCTGGGCATGGTGGTTCATGACTGTAATCCCAGCACTATGGGAGGCTGAGGTGGGTAGATCATGAGGTCAGGAGTTCAAGACCAGCCTGACCAACATGGTGAAACCCCATCTTTACTAAAAATACAAAAATTAGCCGGATATGGTGGTGTGCACGTGTAATCTCAGCTACTCGGGAGGTTGAGGCAGGAGACTTGCTTGAACCTGGGAGGCGGAGGGTACAGTGAGCCAAGATCACACCACTGCACTCCAGCCTGGATGACAGAGTGAGACTCTGTCTCAAAACAAAACAAAAAATTTGTCCTTGTGTGTCTGGCTTATTTCACTTAGCATAATGTTTTCCAGGTTCATTCGTGTTGTATCATGTATGAGGAATTCATTGCTTTTTCTGTCTGAATGATACTTCATTGTATGGATAAACCACACTTTGTTTATCTACTTTGAACACTTGAGTTCTTTTTTTGTAAAGATTTAAAAAATATATTTAAAAAAAAATAGTTTGAGGGTAACTGAACTCAATCATTGGCTGGAAGAGTTGTTTCTACAATAGTACAATAGTATTTTGGCTACTGTGAATTAAGATGGCTGTGAAATTGGTGTACATGTGTCTGTGTGAGACCCTGCTTCTTTTGAAAGTATGCCTAGAAGTGGAATTGCTGGTGTAAAGAGTAATTGATGTTTCCCTTTTCTAGTAATAGCCATAGTGTTATGTTTGTTTGTTTGTTTGAGACGGAGTTTCGTTCTTGCTGCCCAGGTTGGAGTGCAATGGCGTGATCTTGGCTCACTGCAACCTCCGCCTCTCAGGTTCAAGCAATTCTCCTGCCTCATCTTCCCAAGTAGCTGGGATTACAGGCGCCCGCCATCACACTTGGCTGATTTTTGTGTTTGTGTGTTTTTAGTAGAAACGGGGTTTCGCCATGTCAACCAGGCTGGTCTCAAACTCCTGACCTCAGGTGATCCGCCTGTCTCGGCCTCCCAAAGTGCTGGGATTACAGGTGTGAGCTACCGCGCCTGGCCTAGCCATAGCGTTTTACACAGTGGCTGGAAGGTTTCACATTCTCCTCAGCACCACACGATAGGGGTTCCCATTTCTCCACATCCTCATCCATACTTGTTATATTCTTTTTTCTTAAGAGATGGGGTCCCACTATATCCTCCTGCCTCAGCCTCCTGTAGTGTTAGGACTACAGGCATGAGCCACCGTGCCTGGCCACACCCTTAAAACAAAAACAAAAACCAAAACCTAATAGCCACTTTAATGAGTGTGAAGTGGGATTTCATTGTGGGTTTTATTTGCATTCCCTTGATGATCAGTGATAATGAGCATCTTTTCATGTGCCTACTGGTCATTGACCTATTGTCTTTGAACAAATTTGTTTTCATTTCCTTTGCTCATTTTGAATTGGGTCATTTGATATATATATATTAGACAGAGTTTCATTCTTGTTGCTTGGCTAGAGTTCAGTGGTGTGATCTTGGCTCATTGCAACCTTTCCCTCCCAGGTTCAAGCAATTCTCCTGCCTCAGCCTCCCAGGTAGCTGGGATTACAGGTGGCTACCACCACACCCAGCTAATTTTTGTATTTTTAGTAGACACGGGGTTTCTCCATGATGGTCAGGCTGGTCTCGAACTCCTGACCTTAGGTGATCCTCCTGCCTCAGCCTCCCAAAGTGTTGGGATTACAGGTGTGAGCCACCATGCCCAGCCTGATTTTGTTTTGTTGTGGAACTGTAGGAGTTCATATATTCTGGGTACTAATCTCTTACGAGATATGTGATAGGAACATATGTTCTCTCATTCTGTAGGTTGTGTTTTTATTCTGTTGAGAGCATCCTTTGGTGCACAGAAGTTTGCAATTTTGATATAGTCCAGTTTATGTATTTCGGTTGCTGGTGCTTCAGGCAACCAAAGCACATATCTGAGAAATCCAGTATCATGAAATTTCCCCCAATATTTTTTTCTAAGTCTTTTTTTTTTTTTTTTTTTTTTTGAGACAGAGTCTCGCTCTGCCACCCAAGTTGGAGTGCAGTGGCGCGATCTCGGCTCACTGCAAGCTCCGCCTCCCAGGTTCATGCCATTCTTCTGTCTCAGCCTCCCAAGTAGCTGGGACTACAGGCACCCACCACCACACCTGGCTAAATTTTTTTGTATTTTTAGTAAAGACGGGGTTTCACTGTGTTAGCCAGGATGGTATTGATCTCCTGACCTTGTGATCCGCCCGCCTCGGCCTCCCAAAGTGCCGGGATTACAGGCATGAGCCACCATGCCTGACAATTGTTTTCTAAGTCTTTTATACTTTTAGCTTTTAAGTTTAGGTCTGGATTAAATTTAATATTTGTAAAAGATGTAAAGTGATGGTCCACCTTTATTCTTTTGCAGGTAGACACCCAGTTTTTCCAACATGAGTGTTTGAAAGATTGTCCTTTTTCTATCAAATTACCTTGGCACTGGTGTCAAAAATCATTTGATCATATATGTGAGCACTTATTTCTTATTTCTAGACTTTCTATTCTGTTCCATTAGCCTGTGTGTACTTATGCCAGTACCATATGCCTTTTTTTTTTTTTTTCTCATTGTAACCTTGAATTCCTAGGCACAAGCATTCTTCCTGCCTCAGACTTCCAAGTAGCTAGGACTACAGGCATGCACCATTGTGTCTAGCTAATTAGAAGAAAAAATTATGTGGAGATGGGGACTTGCTATATTGCCCAGGCTGGTCTTGAATTCCTTGCCTTGAGCAATCCTGTCACTCTGGCCTCCCAGAGTGTTGGGATTACGGGCGTGAATCACTGCACCTGGCCTCATGGTCTCTTGATTACTGTAGTTTTCTAGGAATTTTTGTAATCAGGAAGTATGAGTCCTCCAACTTTGTTCTTTTTCAAGGTTGTTTGGATATTACATGTCCCTAGACATTTCAAATGAATTTTAGAATGGGTCTTTGTATTTCTATATAAAAGGCTGTTTGGATTTTGAGAGGGACTGCCTTGACTCTGCAGATTGATTTGGTTAGTATTCTCATCTTGACAATAGTAAGTCTTGGAATTCATAAACATGTGATGTCTTTCCATTTATTTATGTCCTTTCAAATTTGTTTCAGCAACATTTTGTTGTTTTCAGTGTACAGGTTATTGGCCTCTGAAATTTATTTTAAGTATTTTACTGCTTTTGATACCTTTTAAATTTTTATTGTTAGCTCTTTTTCAGATTGTTCATTGTTAATTCATAGAAATGCAACTGATGTTTGTGTGTTGATTTTGAATTCTGTGACGTTGCTGAATTTATTTTTGTGTTCTAGTATTTTATTTTTGCCCTGTGGGGTCTTGAGGGTTTTCTCTATATAGGATCATATAATATGTAAATACAAATAATTTTATACTTCCTTTCCAAATTGGATGTCTTTGGCTTGTTTTTCTTAATTTATTTCCCTTGCAACTCCCAATACTATATTGAATAGAAGTGGTAAAAGTGGGAATTCTTGTCTTTTTCATGATATTAGGGGTAAAACTTTCAGTTTTTCACCATTGACCAGGTTACCTGTAGGGTTTTCATATATGCCTTTATCCTCTTAGGGAAGTTTCCTTACATTCCTGGTTTATTGAGTGTATTTTATTTAAAATCAAGAAAGTATTCAATTTTGTCAAATTATCTTTTTGCACCAATTGAGATGATAAATGCTTTTTTTCTTGGTTTCATAAATGGTGCATTACTACATTGCTACATGTTGAAACATCTTTGCCTTGCAGGAACACAGCTTCCATTTACAATCCTTTTCATAATCCTGCTGAATTCAGTTTGCTGGTATGTTGTTAATGATTTATGCTTCAATATTCATAACGGATATTGGTCTGTAGCTTCTTACAATGTCTTTGGCAGTGCTTTCCCTTTTTTTCTTTCTTTTTTTTTTTTTTTTTTTTGAGACAGTATTGCTCTGTCGCCCAAGCTGGAGTGCTATGGCGTGATCTTGGCTCACAGCAACCTCCAGCCTCCCAAGTTCAAGCAGCTCTCCTGCCGCAGCCTCCTGAGTAGCTGGGACTACAGGAGCGTGCCACTACACCCTGCTAATTTCTGTAGTTTTAGTACAGATGGGGTTTCACTGTGTTGGTCAGGCTGGTCTCGGACTCCCGACCCTGTGATCCACCTGCCTCAGCCTCCCAAAGTGCTGGGATTACAGGCATGAGCCACCACGCCTGGCCCATCTTTGGCACTTTCATATCAAAGTGAGGCTGGCCACATGAATGAAATGAATAGAAAATGTTCCCTCTTTTTCAATTTTATCTTTTCCAAACACTAAGTTTTTGGATTCTCTGTTGTTTTTCTGTTCTCTATTTCATTTATCTCTGCTCTAATCTTTATTACTTATCTCTGTACTACCCTTTAAAAAAAAAGGAGATGAAGTCTTGCCGTGTTGCCCAGGCTAACGTGCAGTGGCTATTCACAGATGCAGTCATGGCGCACTACAGCCTGGAACTCTTGGGCTCAAGTGATCTTCCTGCTTCAGCCTTCTGGGTAGCTGGGTCTATAGGCATATACCACCGTACCCAGCTTTTCCACTATCTTTAAAAAAAAAAAAGCTTACTCTTCTTTTTCTAGTCCTGTAAGTTATACAGTTAGATTATTTATTGGAGATCTTTATTCATTTTCAGTGAAGGCATTCTCACTATAAAATTTTCTCTTGGCACTGCCATTGCTGCATCTCAAAATTTCGGTGTGTTTGTTTTCATTGGTCTCCAGGTATTTTCTATTTTCTCTTGTGATTTCTTATTTGACCCATTGGTTGTTGAAGAGTGAATTGTTTACGTTCTGCATATTTGTGAATTTGCCTTCGAATATTGACTTCTAGTTTTATTTTAGTGTGTTAGGAAAAAGATACCTTTTATGATTTCAGGTTTTTAAATCGTATGAAGATTTGTGTCTTAATTATGGTCTGTGCTGGAGCATGTTCTGTGTGCACTTCAGCAGAATGTGTATTCTGCTGTTATTATGTAGAGTAGTTGTTTCATTGTGTTGTTCAAGTTCTTTATTTTCTTATGGATCTTATGTCTGGTTCTATTCGTTTTTGAAATTGGAGTAGGAAGTCTCAAACTCTTATTGTAGAACTGACATTTCCTTTTCTTTCTTTTTTTTTAGACAGAGTCTTGCTCTGTCACCAGGCTGGAGTGTAGTGGCGTGATCTTGGCTCACTGCAACCTCTGCCTCCTGGGTTCAAGTGATTCTCATGCCTCAGCCTCCCGAGTAGCTGGGATTACAGGCATGCACCACCACACCCAGCTAATTTTTGTATTTTTAGTAGAGACAGGGTTTCACCATGTTGGCCAGGCTGGTCTGGAACTCCCGACCTCAGGTGATCCGCCTGCCTCGACCTCCCAAAGTGCTGGGATTACAGGCATGAGCCACTGTACCTGGCCTTCCTTTTCAATTTTTAAAATGTTTGCTTCATCTGTTTTGGGACTCTGTTACTTAGTGCAATTATATTTATAACATATATATTCTGTATGATTTGAGCCTTTTATAAAGTGTTCTTCTTTGTGTCTTTTTAACAGTTTTTGACTTAGTCTATTTTGTATGACACTTGTATAGCCACCCCTGCTCTCTTTAGCTTACTGTTTGCATGGAATATCCTTTTCTTTCATTCTCTTTCAACTGACTTGGGTATTGAGATCTACAATGAATGTGCTGTAGACAGGATACAATTTGATCATATTTTAAAAATTCATTCTCCCTACCTCTGTCTTTTTGTTTGGCAAGTTTATTCCATTTCCATTTAATGTAATTACTGATAACGAAGGCATTATGTCTGCCATTGTACTATTTGTGTTCTGTATGACTGATAGCTTTGTTTCTCATAAAAATATGAGGAATTCCTTATGTTTTCAAAATCAATGTCTAGTTTCTTGGCTTTTGATTGGAAACTTTAATTTATTAACACTTAAAGTCTTAATGGAGGGAGCATATCCACACTCTGCAGAGGGGACAGGAGGGCAAGTTGAATGAGCCACCTTGCCGGGCTAATTTTTGTATTTTTAGTAGAGACGGGGTTTCACCATATTGGCCAGGCTGGTCTCGGACTCCGGACCTCAGGTGATCCATCTGCATCGGCCTCCCAAAGTGCTGGGATTACAGGCGTGAGCCACCGCACTCAGCTTCTGGGGACCCGTTTCGACCGTCTGGCACCCATGGTTGGGAATATGTTTAACCTCCTGAATTGGGGTTTTCCTGCTGAACTGCGTCTGAAAAACTGCTTCTCTGAGCTAGCTCGTGGTTTTGCTTTTCCTCTCTATTGATTCCTTTATAGAACATTGCTGCCATATAAGTCCAGCTTTTCCATGAATTTAACAGTTTTATCCTGTTGTCGATGTGTTTTTATTTTCTTGAAAATAAGCAGATTGGGCCGGACGCGGTGGCTCACGCCTGTAATCCCAGCACTTTGGGAGGTCGAGGCACGCAGATCACGGGGTCAGGAGATTGAGACCATCCTGGCTAAAAAGGTGAAACCCCGTCTTTACTACAAATACAAAAGATTAGGCGGACGCCTATAGTCCCAGCTACTCGGGAGGCTGAGGCTGGAGAATGGCGTGAACCCAGGGGGCGGAGCTTGCAGTGAGCCACTGCACTCCAGCCTGGGTGACAGAGCAAGACTCTGTCTCAAAAAAAAACAAAAAAAAAAAAAAAAAAAAGAAAAGAAAAAGCAGATTGAGATCAGGTGGGAGAAGGGCTTGGCCATGTCGCCAGCAGCCTCATGCCAAATTCCTGATCCCTGGAGGACATCAGACACCCCTCCTCCTGCTCTGAGGCCAGGAGGTGGCGCCACTGGACAGTGAGTCTGGGATTCCTAGCACACACTTATGATTGCCCGTCCAGCAGAAAGAATCAGGAAGGGCCACTGAGTACAATCAATCAGGAAATTCTGCTTAAGAGCAAATTTCTCCCTAGGAGGGTTCGGGTCACTGCACTGGGAGGAAGCCCGTCTGCCAAGGGCTGTGTCTGGAACCTTTTCATCCGGCTCCACTCAGGGCCATTGAGTACAATCAATCAGGAAATTCTGCTTAAGAGCAAATTTCTCCCCAGGAGGGGTCGGGTCACTGCACTGGGAGGAAGCCGCCTGCCAAGGGCTGTGTTCATCCGCCTGCACTCAGCAGAGAGATCGCCTCTTCTGTTATTCAGTCTCCAGGGGGCAGGACCTGCAGCCCTATCCAATCATGGCCATGGGGTAGGGTCCTGAGAACTGTGGATCAGGCGCTGCCGGGAGGTGGGTGCGCGACGTCTTCGCCCCTCTAAACGCGGCTCCTACTCTGTAGCTAACAGACACCCACAGACGTGTCTGTAGCATCCTCTGTAACACTGGGACCCGTACTGGCAGCAGGAGCCGTAGGGAGGACCCTGGGACACCTGGAAGCCAGGAAATGGTGAGTGTGCGGCGCTGAGGGTCCCGAGACTAGGATGAGACTGGTTGGAACCGGCAGGAATAGGCTGTGGCGGGACCTGGGCCTCTTCGTGGGTGACTCCGGGATCTGGGACCCATGTCCCCCTGGCGCACCTCGGCCCTGGTTCCTCTCAGGCCGCAGGATGGGGCTGCGACGGCAGCCGGGACCCCGGGCCGTCCCATCCGGTCTGGTCCCTGCACAATGGTCTGCGGCCCCGGCCCCAGCGCCCTCTCTGGTCAGCTCCGTGCCCGCTACCCCGCGTCTCCCCAGATTGTACGGGGGCCACGGGAGGGTCATGGGGGGAATCCTGCCCCGAGTATGGGTTCGTGTGAGAGGAGCGGTAGGCTGTGGGGTCCCCAGTTCCCCCTTTCTCACCTGGGGCTTTGAATTTTATCTGAGTTTCCCAAATATACGCAAAGCAGGGTCTCAAATCCGCGCCTGTGGTCCCTAGGCTGCCTTCTAAGGCTGGCAGCAAATTTGGGATTTCCTGATCCCTCTCCGCATTTCATAACACGGATTTCCTTTATTCAGTTCACAACAATATCCCTTCTTCGTCCTCCAGGCTATGTTTCAAACACAGGCAGTATTTTAATTGTCATGTTTTAGAGGGCAGATACAGCTCTTTTAAAAATATTTGCTTCGGGCACGGTGGATCACGCCTGTAATCCCAGCACTTTGGGTGGCCGAGGCGGGCGGACCGTAAGGTCAGGAGATTGAGACTATCCCGGCTAACATGGTGAAACCCCATCTCTACTAAAAATACAAAAATTTAGCCTGGCGTGGCGGCCTGTAGTCCCAGTTACTGGGGAGGCTGAGGCAGGAGAATGCAAGCTCCGCCTCCCGGGTTCACGCCAGTGAGCCGAGATCAAGCCACTGCACTCCAGCCTGGGCAACAGAGCGAGATTCCCGTCTCAAAAAAAAAAAAAAAAAAAAAAAAAAATTTGCTTTGTGTTTGTGAACATTTGAGAGAAAAACCTCCTGACACTCCACCGTGAACAATCTTTGTGTCTCTTTTTATCTGCCCTAGACACAGACACCTTCCCAGAATGTCTTGGGTTGAGATTCCTCTTTGGAAACTTTACAGTGGTGTGACCTCAGCCCACCCTCTGCCTTTTCCTGATCCTGGATTTCAGGACTACCTGGGGCTGGCCCAAGATGCCCACAGCTGCCAAGTCTCTTGGGGAAGTCTAGTGGATATCATCCCCTAGGTCACTCCTCCCAAAGAGCCTGCGGTGTGGGGGTGAGGCCTCCCCAGGGAGCAGCTGGATGCCCTGGGGTGGGAGCAGTCTCCTATATCATTATTGCAGAAAACTAATCCCTTGGGACACGCCTTTTCTTCCCCTGCCATTCCTTGGGGACACATGGCTAGTCAGCCAATCAAATTCTGGTATGGAGATCAAACAAATTACTTCTGTCCTATAATCCTAGCACTTTGGGAGGCCGAGGTGGGCGGATCACCTGAGGTCAGGAGTTCGAGACAAGCCTGGCCAACATGGTGAAACCCCGACTCTACTAAAAATTCAAAAATTAGCTGGGCGTGGTGGTATATACCCTTGTAATCTCAGCTACTCGTGAGGCTGAGGCAGGAGAATTGCTAGAACCCGGGAGGTGGAGGTTGCAGTGAGCCGAGATCGCGCCACTGCACTCCAGCCTGGGTGACAGGGTAAGAGTCCGTCTCAAAAAAAAAAAAAAGGATTTCTGTCCTCTGGATTCTCTGTCTAGTGAAAGGAGAAAACCACCCTCATTGAGGTGTTGCAAGAACCTGAAAAGCACAGTTTAGTGTCTTCTGGGAGGGTGGCCACTGAGCACTTCAGGGAGCAGCGTGGAGGTGGGGGGATGTCCCAGGTGATAGGATGATGTGACCTGACACTTGAGTCAGACACTTGAGTGTTCCAGGTCAGCACTGCCCCTCCCTGGGTTTAGCACCTTGAAAAAATTGGTTTACTCATTTCAGCTTCAGTTTGTTTGTTTGTTTTGTTTTTTTGAGACGGAGTTTTGCTGTTGTTGCCCAGGCTGGAGTGCAATGGTGCGATCTCGGCTCACCGCAACCTCTGCCTCCTGGGTTCAAGCGATTCGCCTGCCTCAGTCTCCCAGGTAGCTGGGATGACAGATGCCTGCCACCACACCTGGCTAATTTTGTATGTTTAGTAGAGATGGGTTTCACCATGTTGGTCAGGCTGGTCTCGAACTCCCGACCTCAGTGATCTGCCCTCCTTGGCCTCCCAAAGTGCTGGGATTACAGGCGTGCGCCACCGCGCCTGGCCATCAGCTTCAATTTTTTAATAACTGTAAAATGCACTGTATCATTAGAGATTGATGGAGAAGATAAAGTATTTCAAAACATGCCAGAAGAAGGTAGGTTTCAGGGAAAAAAAAGTCTTATATTCCCTTATAAAAATTCTTATTTTTCTTCCCAGAGCCTGTGTAGTAAGTTTCTCAGCTCCTTTTTCTATTGGGTGATTTCAAATGGAATTCTAGGCCTTAGCACGAAAATACTACCAGGGAAAAGAAATAGGGAAAAAACCTCTCTTCCATTTTGGTTACAGAAAAAATGAGTTGCCTTCAGAAGAAAGTGTGGTGGATTATACTGGTGAATTACAAAGATGTTCCATAACCTCAGTTCTTCTCCTTTGTGGGTTGAAGAATTTGTGACTGTGGATAAGTGTGTTTCCTGTTACGTGAACTTGGCAGATGAATGCTAAATCCTGTGGGACAGCATTTAGCAACACCTAAAGTACTCAATTATGATTTTTTGTGTACTAAATGATTATTATGGAAACAGTAATTCTGTGTCGAAAGAACACACTCAGAACTCCAAAGGGTTTTTCTGTTCTTTCAATAACAACCATCAACACAGAAGACTTTTGTGACCACAAGTGTGAGTTTTCTCCCTACCAAAAGGCAAGCAGTGTATCCTGCGGTGGACAGCAACTGGGTCTCTTCCAATTCAGTTTTTTTTTTTTTTTTGAGACGGAGTCTCGCTCTGTCTCCCAGGCGGGAGTGCAGTGGCACGATCTCGGCTCACTGCAAGCTCCGCCTCCCGGGTTCACGCCATTCTCCTGCCTCAACCTCCCGAGCAGCTGGGACTACAGGCACATGCCGCCACGCCCGGCTAATTTTTTGTATTTTTAGTAGAGACGGGGTTTCACCATGTTAGCCAGGATGGTCTCGAACTCCTGACCTCGTGGTCCGCCCACCTCGGCCTCCCAAAGTGCTGGGATTACAGACGTGAGCCACCACGCCTGGCCCCAATTCAGTTTTGACATTATCTACCCTTGAGATAGTTTCAGAGCCCACAGATTGATGGCTCAGTCCCCACATCCCTCCCTCCCTGCCCGCCACTCCCTACCGTTCAGGTATCAGTGGTAAGTCTGGGCCAATTATAACCCACAGATTTCAAGTTGGAGTTCCTGTGCTGTCGTTGAGTTTAACTTGCTATTGTGGCTCGCAGAACTCATGGAAACACTCATCTTCACAGTCATCTTTCATTTCATTTATTTATTTATTTATTTCTCGTAGAGTTGGGAGTTCACTATGTTGCCCAGTGATCTTCCCATCTTGGTCTCCCAAAGTGCTGGGATTACAGGTGTGAGCCACCATACCTAACTCTCAGGTTTCTTTCTTTTTTCTTTTTTTGAGACAGAGTCTTGCACTCTGTGGCCCATGCTGGAGTGCAGTGGTGCAATCTCAGCTTGCTGCAACCTCCACTGCCCAGGTTCGAGCTATTCTCCTGCCTCGGCCTCCCGAGTAGCGGGGATTATAGGTGCACACCACCACGCCTGGCTAATTTTTGTATTTTTAGTAGAGACGGGGTTTCACCATGTTGGCCAGGCTGGTCACGAGCTCCTGACCTCAAGTGATCCACCCGCCTTGGCCCCCCAAAATGCTGGGATTACAGGTGTGAGCCACTGTGCCCAGCCAAGGATAGTTTAAAGGATACAAATAAACATCCAGGTGAAGAGACACATAGGGTGAGGTCTAGAAGGGTCTTGAGCACAGGAGCTTCTGTCTCTGGGGTTGGGATGTGCCACCCTCACAGCTGATGGATAAGTTCTTGTTTACCTTCCTATAAGCCTGCACGTGTTGAGCTGTCCAGGAGCTTTCCGAATCCTGTCCTCTGGGGCCTTATTTTGAGACCTCCTTGGATAGGCATGATTCATAACTATGTAGAAATTGGCTGGACAAAAAAGGTAGAATCTAATGCTGATAGACCGAATGGAGAAATCCACCAAGCCCTGTCTGTTCAGATTTTTTTTGGCTTCTCTATGTAGCATTCCTTCCTCCAGGGTATGGGACAGGACCCCTTCTGAAATGAGTGTCTGATGACCACAATCAGAAAAGCTGGGAAGATTAGACTCCTTCCTTGGGCAGGTGAAGGACAGCAGGAGAAGGTCAGTGAGAGAGAGTCTGTCTGCTGAGCCCTGCCTCTGAAGCCTAAAGTGCCACAGCAGTATAACAGGGCTGTGAGAATTATAAGCCAGGAAAAATGGATGAAAACCAATATATATGTATCATAATATAGTAATGAAATGACATTTGTTGCCAGAGGAGGATGCTTTTCCTGCTGAGCTATAAAATATGGCTTAGTTTCCCTCCCTCCTATAAACATTGAATTTGAGTGATTCTGCTGGATTCATCACATATGGGTATTTTCCTTTAAATATCCATGGAAAGCTTATAAAGAGAAGTAGGTAGCCTTGACCGGGGAGCAGAGACCTGGGGCCGGTGGCTCTGTTAAGGCCAATCTGGACCCTGCAAAGGGAGGTAATTGCAAGTCATGTCATTGAGTTGGTTCTTCTAGGGAGCCTCCCCTGGAGGTGTCCCAGCTTGATCCCTTTATACTGAGAGAAGCTACAGAGCCCTGGAAAGCTGGGGATCCACAGGCAGAGGGGTTGGGGTGATGCCCTGTCTGAAGTTGTATTTGTTATTGTTGTGGGGGTGTTGTTAGACATTCTTGAGTAAAATCTAGATTTAACTAAGAAGTGACTTCATTCTAAAGGAGTACTGCAAAAGGGGGATAGCTCCAAGCATCAGATCTGCAAGCGTCTGTAAGGTTAGGGAGAAGAGGGTTTGTGTTTCAAAGGGAGGAGCAAACAAGATTACAAAGAAGGTGGGACGGGAGGGCAGGATGGAAGATGAAAAATCAGATCCTACATCAGAGGCTTTTACCCTGAAATCAGTCTGGTTTTTTTGTTTGTTTTTTTAAGACGGAGTCTCGCTCTGTTGCCCAGGCTGGAGTGCAGTGGCATGATCTCCACTCACTGCAACCTCCGCCTCCCGGCTTCAAGTGATTCTCATGCCTCAGCCTCCCGAGTAGCTGGGATTACAGGCACGTGTACCACATGCCTGGCTAATTTTTATATTTTTAGTAGAGACGGGGTTTCACCATTTTGGCCAGGCTGGTCTTGAACTCCTGACCTCAAGTGATCTGCTTGCATTGGCCTCCTAAAGTGCTGAGATTACAGGCATGAGCCACCGTGCCCGGCCCGTTCTGAGTTATTAATGAAGGCAGAACAGTTCAGCAGGTCATTTATGAGGCAAAGAATGAGAATTTGGAGAGTCTTTATTTGGCCTTTTTATAGGTTAAAAAGAGAGGAGGGGAGAGGGGACATATTCGAAGTAATAGGAAGGTTGCTTCTCTGCATTTGGCAGCTTAACACAAAGACTTAGGTGGTGGGGGGTTGAGGTGATTTCTTCAATTGGAGCTATTCACCAGGACTGTAGAACTTAGATAAAATTCAACATTATTAGCAGTTTGGTTCGCATTCATTGAGTTGGTGGAATCAGAGCATACATTGCATAAATTGAGAAAGTCTGTCAGGGCTAACCTAGGGAAAGACTCCTTTCATCCTGCCTGATAGAGAAAGGGTTTATGAATATGATAGTTATTAGGGTCTCTGATAAAAAAATGTCTTCTTTGTTCCTAGTTCCTGGCATAGAGGTCTTAAAATTGTTGGATTTTCCTGAGTGATAGAAGCGTGTCTTGTTATTCCAAACAAGCTCCTTTCAGACCACACCTTAACTGATGCTGATGAGGTACTCAGAGTGGGGCCACGAGATAACTTGAGGGTGGACACTGGTGACCAGAAAGAATACCACATGACGAGAACGTTGGGACTTTAAATGTCATCTTTGGACCTCAGGAAAAAGAGTTTGGAGATTGAGTTATATAAAAATTTTTTGGCCGGGCACGGTGGCTCACACCTATAATCCCAGCACTTTGGGAGGCCGAGGCGGGCGGATCACCTGAGGTTGGAAGTTCGAGACCAGGTTGACCAACATGGAGAAACCCCGTCTCTACTAAAAATACAAACTTAGCTGGGTGTGGTAGCGCATGCCTGTAATCCCAGCTACTTGGGAGGCTGAGGCAGGAGAATCGCTTGAACCCGTGAGGTGGAGGTTGCAGTGAGCCGAGATTGCACCATTGCACTTTAGCCTGGGCAGCAAGAGCAAAACTCTCTAAAAAAAATTTTTTTTTCTGACAACATTGGGACAGCTTCCAGGCTGGTGAACACGCTGATATGTTGGGTGAGTGGTGACCCAGCAGGGGAAGCATTACCCATCTCTCCCCTTTTCTTGCTGTATACCTCTCCTCCATCTGGCTGTTCTTGTGGTTTTTTTTGTTTTTTTTTTTGTTTTTTTTTTTCCCCTGAGACAGGGTCTTGCTCTGTCACCCAGGCTGGAGTGCAGTGGTGCAGTCATAGCTCACTGCAGCCCCAAACTCCTGGGCTCATGTAGCTGCAAATTTTATTTTATTTTATTTTTTCGTAGCAATAGGGGCTCTCTATGTTGCCCAGGCTGGTCTCGAACCCCTGGCCTCGAGTGATCCTCCTGCCTTCATCTCCCAACATGTTGGGATTACAGGTTTAAGTTACTATACTTGGCTGCCATCTTATATAGCAAATTGAAAACCTTAACTAAGTTGTTTTGCTGAGTTCTACAAGTAGTTCTAGAAAATTATGGATCCTGGCCGGGCACAGTGGCTCACTCCTGTAATCCCAGCACTTTGGGAGGCCAAGGCGGGTGGATCACTTGAGGTCGGGAGTTCGAGACCAGCCTGGCCAATATGGTGAAACCCCATCTCTACTGAAAGTACAAAAATTAGCCAGGCATGGTGGTGCATGCCTGTAACCCCAGCTACTGGGGAGGCTGAGGCAGGAGAATCACTTGAACCTAGGAGGTGGAGGTTGCAGTGAGCCGAGATCACACCACTGCACTCCAGCCTGGGCAACATAGTGAGACTACATCTCAAAAAAAAAAAAAAAAAAATTACTGAGGATGAAGTTGTTGGATTTATACACAGTTGGCTGCAAGGTTGGTTCCCGGGGCTTGCAGATGGCATTTGTAGTTGGAGCTGGGTTGTGGGACAAGCTCTTAACTTGGGGATCTTTACTCACACTGGGTGGTATCAGAGTTGAATTATTGGACACCCAGTTGTTGGAGAATTGGTTGGTGTTTAGTAAAAGGCACATATTTGTTGTCTGAAGTGGCCTTGGGGAAAAAGACAGCCCAGGTCAGAATTTTCAACTGATTCTGAGTGGGTGTTTGTGATTCTTTATAGGTTTACCAAGTATTTTTCCGGAAGCACTGTTTACCTCCTTTGAGTTTTCAGTTACTTACTATCACCATTAATATTGTGCGGAAAAGGGTTTGTGTGTATGTGGCGGGGGATGTGCCTCCGTCTGTCTCACATGCTGTCTGAGGCTGTGGATCACCCGATTTGCTCACGTGCTCCACTGCTTATAGGACTTGAGTTCTCTCGAGTTTGATTGTTTTTCATTTATTTCATTGCAGAGAGTCAGTGATGATCATATTTTTTAAAAATCTTATAATATCACTCTTGTTTTTGTCCCTAAGTGGTAATGCTTCATGCTTTTTTTCTTTTTTTTTTTGAGACGGAGTCTTGCTCTGTTGCCCAGGCTGGAGTGCGGTGGTGCAATGTCGGCTCACTGAAAGCTCTGCCTCCCAGGTTCACGCCATTCTCCTGCCTCAGCCTCCTGAGTAGCTGGGACTACAGGTGCCCGCCACCATGCCCGGCTAATTTTTTGTATTTTTTAGTAGAGACGTGGTTTGACCGTGTTAGCCAGGATGGTCTCGATCTCCTGACCTCAGGTGATCTGCCTGTCTCGGCCTCCCAAAGTGCTGGGATTACAGGCGTGAGCCACTGCACCTGGCCCATACTTTGTTTTTTTTTTTTTTGTAGAAAAAGTCAGTGATGATCATGTTTATTTTTCCCATTGGTCTGACATCTTGGCATAATGAAATATCCCATAAAACGTACAACATAAACATCTACAGCCAAATCCACTAAATCCCCACCAGGGCAGGGCTACAATTTTTTTTTTTTTTTTTGAGACGGTCTCACTCTGTTGCCTAGACTGGAGTGCAGTGGCGCAATCTTGTCTCACCACAATCTCTGCCTCCCATGCTCAAGTGATTCTCCTGCCTCAGCCTCCCGAGTAGCTGGGATTATAGGCATGTGCCACCATGCCCATCTAATTTTTGTTTTTTGTTTTTTTTTTGTAAACACGGGGTTTCACCATGTTGGCCAGGCTGGTCTTGAACTCCCTGATCCACCTGCCTCGGCCTCCCAAAGTGCTGGGATTACAGGTGTGAGCCACCATGTCTAGCCCAGGGCTACATTTTATAGCTAGTCTCCAGCAAGACACTGAAAGATCAAACTAGAACACATATAACACTTGAGAAAGACAAAAGTAAAACATTTTCAGAAGGCAAATGGTTTTATGACTTCACCGTAGGAAGAATTTTCTTATGTAAGAAAATTAAGTAGGTCTAAAGGAGGGGACTGTTATAACAGATAATTATAGTTCTAGATCAATTCAAATTTACTAGGAAATGCTAATAATGTGTGTGGAACAACAGTCTGGCCACTCATGCATGTGTGTTAATATCTTGTAAGTATTTATCTTCTTGGGATTTTATATCTTTTGACTGATTAGTATTAGTGTTGAGCATTTGTTCTATGTAGTGTTTCATCTTCTGGGAAATAATTTTTAGTCATTTTTTCGTGTTTGATTCATTTGTATATTTATTGCTTTATTTTAGCATACTCTGCACACTAATCCTTTTTATTTTATGTAAATTTTTTTTTTGAGATGGAGTTTTGCTCTTGTTGCCCAGGCTGGAGTCCAATGGCGTGATCTCAGCTCATGGCAACTGCCGCCTCCTGGGTTCAAGCGATTCTGCCTCAGCCTCCTGAGTACCCGGGATTACAGGCGCCCGCCACCATGCCCAGCTAATTTTTGTACTTTTTAGTAGAGACAGGGTTTTAGCATGTTGGTTAGGCTGGTCTCAAACTCCTTGACCTCAGGTGATCCACCCGCCTTGGCCTCCCAAAGTGCTGGGATTACAGGCGTGAGTCACAGTGCCCAGCAGGTTTATCTTTTTACTCCATTATACAGGGACTCTTATTAATTTTTTGAGATGGATCTCTCTCTGTCACCAGGCTGGAGTGCAGTGGTGTGATCTCAGCTCATGCAACCTCCGCCTCATGGGTTCAAGTGATTCTTCTGCCTCAGCCTCCTGAGTAGCTGGGACTACAGGCGCACACCACCATGCCCAGCTAATTTTTGTAGTTTTAGTAGAGACAGGGTTTCACCATGTTGGCCAGGAAGGTCTCGATCTCTTGACCTTGTGATCCGCCTACCTTGGCCTCCCAAAGTGCTGGGATTATAGGTGTGAGCTGCTGTGCTCTGCCAACTCTTCTTAATTTTAATTATGTTGAATTTGTCAGTTCTCTTCTTCGTACTTACTTTCTTACATAAGAAAATTCTTCCTTTGCCCCTGTGGCTTTGCAGGGTTTAGCCCCATAGCTGCTATCATGGGCTAGCATTGAGTGCCTGTGGCTTTTCCAGGTGCAGGGTCCCAACTGTTGGTAGATCTACCATTCTGGGGTCTGGAAGATGGTCCTCTTCTCAAAGTTCCACTAGGTACTACCCCAGCAGGGACTCTGGGGGCTCCAACCCCACGCTTCTCCCCCATACTGCCCTGGTACAGGTTCTCCATGAGGACTCTGCCCCTGCAGCAGGCTTCTGCCTGGACATCCAGGCTTTTCCATACATCCTCTGAAATCTAGGTGGAGGCACCCAAGCCTCAACCTTTGCATTCTGCACACCTGCAGGCTTACCACCACATGGAAGCCGCCAAGGCTTATGGCTTGCACCCTCTGATACAGTGGCCCAAGCTGTATCTGGGGGCCTTTGAGCCAAGGCTGGATCTGGAGCAGCTGGGATTTAGGGTAGTGGTGTCATGAAGCCGTGCAGGGCAGTGGGGCCCTGGGTCTGGCTCACAAACCATTCCTCCCTGCTAGGCTTCTGGGCCTGTTATGGGAGGGGCTTCCAGGAAGGTCTCTGAAATACCTTAAAGGCTTTTTCCCCAGTGTCTTAGCTGTTAACACTTGGCTCCTTCTTGCATATGCAAATTTATACAGCCTGCCTGATTCCTTCCCTGAAAATGTGGTTTCTTTTCTACCACATGGCCAGGCTGCAAATTTTCTAAACTTTTTACTCTGCTTCCCCTTTAAATAGAAGTTCCAGTTTTGTGGCATTTCTTTGAGCATAGGCTGTTAGAAGCAGCCAGGTCATATCTTGAATGCTTTGCTGCTTTGAAATTTCTTCCACTAGATACCCTAAGTTATCATTCTTAAGTTCATAAGTTCCACAGATCCTGACTGGGCACAGTGGCTCACACCTGTAACCTAACACTTTGGGAGGCTGAGGTGGGCCGATCACCTGAGGTCAGAAGTTTGCGACTAGCCTGGCCAACATGGTTAAAACCCTGTCTCTACTAAAAGTTCAAAACTTAGCTAGGCGTGGTGGCACATGGCTGTAATCCCAGCTACCCAGGAGGCTGAGGCAGAAGTGCTGGAACCCAGGAGGCGGAGGCTGCAGTGAGCCGAGATTGTGCCACTGCACTCCAGCCTGGGTGACAGAGTCACCACTCAGTCGCAAAAAAAAAAAAAAAAAGTTCCACAGATCCCCAGGGCAGAGGCACAGTGCAGCCAAGCTCTTTGCTAAGGAAAAACAAAAATGACCTCTGCTTCAATTCCCCATAAATACTAATAAGTATTGTCCTTTCCATCTGAGACTTCCTCAGCGTGAACTTTATTGTCTATATCACTATCAGTATTTTGGTCACAACCATTCAGCAAGCCTCTAGAATGTCCCAAACTCCCTTATCTTCCTGTTGTCTTCTGAGCCCTCCACACTCTTCCAACCTCTGCCTGTTAAGAAGTTCCAAAGCCAGTTCCACATTTTCAGATATCTTGAAAGCAATGCCCCACTTCTCAGTACAAATTTTCTTGTATTACTCCATTCTTGCAGTGTGATAAAGAAACACCTGAGACCGGATGATAATTTATAAAGAAAAGAGGTTGAATTGGCCTATGATTCTGCAGACTGTGTAGGAAGCATGGTACAGGAAGGATGGCATCTGCTCAGCTTCTGGGGAGGCCTCAGGAAACTGACAATCATGGTGGAAGGCAAAGGGGGAGCAGCACTTCACATGGCCAGAGAAGGAACAAGAGAGAGCAGGGCAAGGTGCCACAGACTTTTAAATGACCCGTTCTCACAAGATCTTACTATCACAAGAACAGTCCCACAGAGTTTGTGCTAAACCATTCATGAAGTACCACCATCCAATCACCTCCCACCAGGCCCCACCTCCAATATTGGGAATTAGAATTTGACATGAGATTTGGGTGGAGATTCAAATCCAAACCATGTCCTTTTGCTTTTTTCTGTTTTCTGTTTGCAGGGTAGATTTTTCTCCATCCCTTTACTTCGAGCCTAAGGGTGTCACTGTGTGTGAGATGGGTCTCTTGAAGACAGCATACCATTGGATCTTGCTTCTTTATCCAAGTTGCCACTGTGCCTTTTAATTGGGGCATTTAGGCTGCTTACAGTCAAGGTTAGTATTTATTTATATGTGTAGACTCGATCCTGTCATGTTGTTAGCTGGTTATTATGCAAACTTGTTTGTGTGGTGGTTTTATAGTGTCACTGGTCCGTGAACTTAAGTGTGCTTTTGTGGTAGCTGGTAGTGGTCTTTTCTTTCCATATTTAGCACTCCCTTCAGGACTTCTTGTACAGATGTTCTCTTTTATTGTAATCACACAGGATGGGCTCTGTCCCCCAAATAATGTGTAGTGATGAAACACGTGAAATGTTATCTGCCAGGGTCACTCATTACAGACTCTGTGCCCAGAGTATTTTTTCATGGCTCTGTTTTCTGTTAGTTGTAATAGAATACCTGAAATCTGGCTGGGCATGGTGGCTCATGCCTGTAATCCCAACACTTTGGGAGGCTGAGGCAGGTGGATCATTTGAGGCCAGGAGTTTGTGAACAGCCCAGCCAACATGGTAGAACCCCATCTCTACTGAAATACAAAAACAAAGCCGGCATGGTGGTGCATGCCTGTAATCCCAGCTCACTGGGAGGCTGAGGCATGAGAATTACTTGAACTGGGAGGTTGAGGCTGCAGTGAGCCAAGATTGCCCCACTGCATTCCAGCCTGTGCAACACAGCAAGACTGTTTCAAAACAAACAAAAAACACCCCTGAATTTGGGTTAATATGTAAAAAAAAATACCTATTTTGTACAATTCTCAAAGTTTGGAAATCCAAGGGCAAATGGGGTACATCTGGTAAAAGCTTCTTGCTCTTTACTATCTGAGGCAGTGGAGATCACTAGGCAAGGGGGCTGATTGTGCTAACTCTGGTCTGTTTCTCTTCTTACAAGGCCACAAGTCTTATTTGTAGGATAACCCATTAATTCATTACCTCTTCAGTTCATCAGTGGATTAATCCATTCATGAGGCACAGTCCTCATGACCTCTTAAAGGCCCTGCTTTCAGTACTGACACATTGGGGATCAAATTTTGTTATGAGCTTTGGAAGGGGAAATTATTCACACCTAGCAAGGGCTGATTAGGTACACTGCCTCAGCTGAAAATATCAAAATGAGGGAAAATGGGAATTAGGCAAATACCATATTGTTTGCATAAGTAGTTAAGGAACACACAACCCCATGTGTTAGTTATGTTGGTGCAGGTCTTCCTAAATCTAGCCCCTAGATACCATCAAAAGTTCAGCTTTCTAAATAAATATGTATGAATATGCAGTTATGTTTGGGACTCTCTTATGAGAGGTTGTACTGACCCACTATACAGAGACACACTAGAGGTGATCCAGGGAGCATATCTGTCTCTGAAATCATCAGTGAGAGGCATGTCCCTGTTGGCTGTTACTTTACTGAATATATTCAGTTCTAGTATCAGAATTGCTGTGATGGAGAAAGTGAGTGTAGACAGAAGAGGCTGACCAAGTCATTGAATAAATGTTTGGAGTCTGTAGCATTGTGTGAACTTCCTCTAAAGTGAGTGTAGATTCCTAGCGCTGTCAGTCTGAACCTTCCTCCTCTGCACATGTGGGATGTTTCAGGACTCAGTGACCTTTGAGGATGTGGCTGTGAACTTCACCCAGGAGGAGTGGGCTTTGCTGGGACCTTCCCAGAAGAATCTCTACAGAGATGTGATGCGGGAAACCTTCAGGAACCTGATGTCTGTAGGTAAGGATGACATCATTTCTTCACTTAGTCAATTACAGAACAAGTGTTTCCTGGTCATCTCCACTGCTCAATGATTTGGAACATGGTAGGCAATACAGTAGACCCTTGAACAAGGTGGGGGCTACAGACTCTGATCGTCCACACAGTCAATCAGATGCCTGTGAATTTAGAGTCCCTAAAAAGTTAACTACTAATAGAATACTGTAGACCAGAGCTTTATTGATAACAAAGTCTAATAACACATATTTTATGTTTGGTATATATCTATATACATATACATGGCCAGGTGTGGGGGCTCACACCTGTAATGCCAGTACTTTGGGAGGCTGAGGCAGGAGGATTGCTTGAGTTCAAGATTTTGAGACCAGCTATAGCAATGAAGTAATAATCCTGTCTGTATAAAAAATTAAAAAATTAGCCAGGCATGGTGGCACACCTGTGTTCCTAGCTATTCAGAAGGCTGAGGCAGAAGGTTTGCTTGAATCAGGAAGGTTGTGCTTGTGGTAAACCATGATTGCACCACTACACTTTAGCCTGGGCAACAGAGTGAGTCCCTGTATGAAAAAAATAAAAATAAAAATAAATGTGTGTGGCTGGGCGCAGTGGCTCACGCCTGTAATCCCAGCACTTTGGAAGGCCGAGGCAGGTGAATCACTTGAGGTCAGGAGTTCGAGACGAGCCTGGCCAACATCATGAACCCCCCATCTCTATTAAAAATACAAAAATTAGCTGGGTGTGGTGGTAGGCACCTGTAATTCCAGCTACTTGGGAGGCTGAGACATGAGAATCACTTGAACCTGGGAGGGGGAGGTTGCAGTTAGCCAAGATCACACCACTGCACTCCAGCCTAGGTGACAGACTGAGACTTTTTTTTTTTTGAGACAGTGTGTGTGTATATATATGTTTAAGACAGTGTCTCTCAGACATAGACTTGCTAGGTCTACAGGCGAGTGCCACCATCCGCAGCTACTTTTTGTACAATTTTTTTGTAAGGTGGAGGGTCTGGAACTCTTGGCCTCAAGCTTTCCCCCTCCCTAGCATCCCAAAGTGCAAGGATTACAGGCATGAGCTACCATGCCAAGCCTGTTTGGTATATTATATGTACTGTATTCTTACAATAAAGTAAGTTTTTCTTTGGAAAAGGTTATCAAAAAAATTAGAAGATATATTGACTTTAGTAAGTAAAAGTGGATTATCAAGATGTTCTTCCTTGTCTTCACATTGAGTAACCTGAGCAAAAGGAGGGCTTGGTCTTGCTCTTAGGGATGGCAAGAGCTGATGAAAACGTGCATGAGTGGACTGTGCAGTTCAAACCCATGTTGGCCAAGGTTCAACTGAACTTTGGTGAATAAATCAGCCATGGCCACAGTGTCCCATGAACATAGAATCTAATAATTTTTCTGTAATTTTGTAATAACTTATGACTTTTATGGGTCTAAATTTTATTCCTAAAATGTAAAGACCAGATCACTGAAGATCTGTACAAGAATTCCAGAAGAAATATAAGGTAAACTGCACTTACAACCTAGAGCTATGTCCCTTAAGATATTGTTAGAATGGACCAGGTGTGGTGGCTCACGCCTGTAATCCCAGCACTTTGGGAGGCTGAGGCAGGTGGATCACGAGGTCAGGTGATCGAGACCATCCTGGTTAACATGGTGAAACCCTGTCTCTACTAAAAATACAAAAAATTAGCTAGGCGTGGTGGCGGATGCCTGTAGTCCCAGCTGCTCAGGAGGCTGAGGCAGGAGAATGGCTTGAACCCAGAGGCATAGGTTGCAGTGAGCCAAGATCGCGCCACTCTACTCCAGCCTGAGTAACAGAGCGAGACTCTGTCTCAAAAAAGAAAAAAAAAGATATTGTTAGAATGACAAAATAATTTTAAAAGCAAGCAAAGAAAATGAAGCAGTCTTCAAATTCATTCATTTTTAGAAAAATTTTTCCAGGCTGGGCATGGTGGCTCACGCCTGTCATCCCAGCACTTTGGGAGGTCAAGGGAGGCAGACTGCTTGAGCCCAGGAGTTCAAGACCAGCCTGGGCAACATGGTGAAACCCCATCTGTACAAAAACATAAAAGTTAGCCAGGCATGGTGGCATGCGCCTGAGGTCCCAGCTATTAGTGAGGATGGCTTGAACTCAGGAGGTCAAGGGGGTGATGAATCGTGAACATTCCACTGCACTTCAGCCTGGGTGACAGAGTGAGACCCTGTCTCCAAAAAAAAATTTTTTTCCAAAAAAAAAATACTTCCACAAGACATAAATATCCAGTGTTTTGGCCGGGCGCGGTGGCTCAAGCCTGTAATCCCAGCACTTTGGGAGGCCGAGACGGGCGGATCACGAGGTCGGGAGATCGAGACCATCCTGGTTAACACGGTGAAACTCCGTCTCTACTAAAAAATACAAAAAACTAGCCGGGCGAGGTGGCGGGCGCCTGTAGTCCCAGCTACTCGGGAGGCTGAGGCAGGAGAATGGCGTGAACCCGGGAGGCGGAGCTTGCAGTGAGCTGAGATCCGGCCACTGCACTCCAGCCTGGGTGACAGAGCGAGACTCCGTCTCAAAAAAAAAAAAAAAAAAAAAAAAATCCAGTGTTTTCAAAATAGTTGCCTTGGAACCAGTGTTAACATTGATGTTCACAGTCAATTTCTTTTGATAATAAGTGTAATGCAGCCCTCTTGCAGAGTATTCGGTCCATTGATATTTACACCGTTCAGACAGGCCAGAAAACCTACACTTTCCATCGTAATGTAAAATACGTAAATCAAATACCTACTAATGAACATAAAATCATTTATAAACCAACCCTTTGTATTGTGCTTCTGATTTCTCACAGCAGTCATATGGTAGAGAGTCTGTGAAGGTAAAGAAGATGGTCAATGTGAAGAAATCTTAAGCCTTATTCCACATGGTATAGTGAAGATGACCATGTGAAAGCAGTGTGTGTGGAGAAGGCAACATGGATCATTCATCTCTTAATTGCTGCATCAGAGCTGACACTGGACACAAATCATATGAGTATCAGGAACACAGAAGCCAGAAGCCACATAAGCAGTGTGTGAAAACCTTCAGCTTTTGCCACTCCTTTCAAACACGTGAAAAGCCTCACACTGGAAAGAAACTCCATGATTGTAGGAAATGTGGAAAAACCTTCATTTCTGTTCAAACCTTTTTTTTTTTTTTTTTTTTTTTTTGAGACAGAGTCTAGCTCTGTCACCCAGGCTGGAGTGCAGTGGCGCGATCTTGGCTCACTGCAAGCTCCGCCTCCCAGGTTCACACCAGTCTCCTGCCTCAGCCTCTCGAGTAGCTGGGACTACAGGCGCCCGCCACCACGCCCGGTTAATTTTTTGTATTTTTAGTAGAGACGGAGTTTCACTGTGTTAGCCAGGATGGTCTCGATCTCCTGACCTCGTGATCCACCCACCTCGGCCTCCCAAAGTGCTGGGATTACAGGTGTGAGCCACTGTGCCTGGCCCAGAAATCTTTCTTGTATCATTAGTAGAGTTGCCCACTTCATCACCAAAGCCATCAGGACACAAGAGAAGTCCTTAGGTTCTCTTGCCCACATAGCCCTAGACAACCACATTGGGACTATCTCCCTACTTCACAAGGTTGTGTCTGTGTAACACTTGCTTCTGCATCTGGGTAAATCTTCTAGTCAGGCTCAATTGGGAACATATAAGATCTTAAAACCAGCCAAATTTCTGAGCCTTCCTGTCTAGACTTCCTGGGTTACATTTCCAATCCTAAGCTTTCCCTTGTTCTCTGGAACAAATATTTTGGTTACAAGCTCCTTATGCCTTTTCCCCAGAAGTATGTAGAAATTATCCTTCTAAAATGTGATCTTGATAACAGAGTGCAGTGGCACGCTCTTGGCTTACTACAACCTCCACCTCCCGAGTAGCTGGAATTACAGGTGTGCGCCACCATGCCCGGCTAATTTTTTGTCCTTTAGTAGAGATGGGGTTTCACCATGTTGGCCAGGATGGTCTCAATCTCCTGACCTCATGATCCACCCGCCTCAGCCTCCCAAAGTGCTGGCATTACAGCTTGAGCCACCGTGCCCGGCTGATACCAGGGAACTCCCAGAGCAAAGCACTAAATACTTTCATTCCTCTAAGGTCTATGACTCTAATCAGCAGAAAGTAGAGCAGTCATCACTCCTTTTCCTTCAAGATTTAGGAATGGACATAAAAGGAGGGATTTGTAACTACGACAGATTATGTGGTACAACTTCTATATAATGAAGTTGAGTTTTCATTTGCCATGGACCCAACACTGAAGGTCACATAATCTGAGCATGTCCAGATGAACCAAATGTGTAACCATGGGTGGAACCTGTATACTCAGACTGAGGTGTGGAGATTAAAAGGAGATACCAGGCTGGGCGCGTTAGCTCACACCTGTAATCCCAGCACTTTGGGAGGCTGAAGTGGGTGGACTGCCTGAGCTCAGGAGTTCAAGACCACTCAGAGCAACATGGTGAAACCCTGTCTCTACAAAAGATACAAAACAACCGGGTGTGGTGGCGCATGCCTGTAGTCCCAGCTACTTGGGAGGCTGAGGCGGGAGAATTGCTTGAGCCCCAGAGGTGAGGGTTGCAGTGAGTGAGATCGTGCCACTGCACTCCAGCTTGGGCTACAGAGTGAGATTCTGTCTCAAAAAAAAAAAAAAAAGATAACACATGGCAGAATCCAGGATCTAATCAGGTTGGGCCCTGGTATCATCCTGGTATCATCCCATGGCAGGATCTAATCGAGTCACATCAACCTGGCATCAGATCACTGCAAGATCCAGTGAGTTCATGTCTTACTACCCTACGCTTATAAAACTTGGCAAAGCCCCCAGTTCAGGGAGATAGATTTGAGCATTTCTTCCTTTCTTCTTGCCAGTCAAACTTGTAAGTAAAGCTTTTCTTTCTTCAAAAGCTGGTGCCATGCAATATATTGGCTTGTGTGTACATCTGGAAGTAAGCCAATTCATTGCTTGCTAACATAACAAAGAATCAGCAACTGAAAATGCAACAATTAAAATTATCCAGTCTGGGCCTGGCAGGGTGGCTCACGCCTGTAATCCCAGCACTTTGGGAGGCCCCGGGCGGTGGATCACCTGAGGTCGGGAGTTTGAGACCAGCCTGACCAACATGGAGAAACCTGTCTCTACTAAAAATACAAAATTAGCCGGGCGTGGTGGCACATGCCTCTAATCCCAGCTACTTGGGAGGCTGAGGCAGAAGAATTGCTTGAACCCAGGAGGTGGAGGTTGCAGTGAACCGAGATTGCGCCACTGCACTCCAGCCCGGGCAACAAGAGTGAAACTCCATCTCAAAAAAAAAAAGAAAAAAAATTACCAGTCTGTGGGAAAAAAAAAGGAAAGAAATTGAGAGAATGTGTTACTAGTATACCTGCCTTGCCAGTCATGTTAAAGTTCTTCAGAGCAAAAGAAACTGATACAGGTTGGGAAATCAGATGTTTCAAAAACAAAACAAAACTTGTTAGAAAACAATTAAATGAAGGCATAAAAATGACTTTCTTTTCTTCTTCCTCATAGATAAATGTTTGTTCAAATGAATATCAATAATGTATTGGGTGGTTATAGCTTCTAACAGGTCAGATGCTTGACAGGGATGTTATATGGGATTGGAAAGAAGAATTCAGAACACTAACATATTGGTACTACCCCAGAAACCCGTATAGTGTTACTTGAAAACGAAAGTCCATTAGTTGCAAAATGTAAACTGCAAACTATGGAATTCACTAATACAATTTAAGAAACAATGTAAATTTACTATACTAATAGAAGCAAGCAAATGGAATATAGAATGCTCAAAAGAAGGCAGAAAAATAGAGCCAGTAGAAAAAACCACAGGTACAACAAACAATACATATGAACATATTAATCTAATTATGTCTATTACCACTTTGAATTTTTTTTTTTTTGAGATGGAGTCTCACTCTGCCCAGGCTGGAGTGCAGTGGCGTGATCTCAGCTCACTGCAAGCTCCGCCTCCCAGGTTCACGCCATTCTCCTGCTTCAGCCTCCCGAGTAGCTGGGACTACAGGCACCCGCCACCATGCCCAGCTAATTTTTTTTTTTTTTTTTTTTGTATTTTTAGTAGAGATGGAGTTTCACTGTGTTAGCCAGGATGGTCTCGATCTCCTGACCTCGTGATCTGCCCGCCTCGGCCTTCCAAAGTGCTGGGATTACAGGCGTGAGCCACCGCACCGAGCCTGAATGTGTATTATCTATATACACCAGTAAAAAAGACAGGCACTGCCAGAGTAGAATAAAAAAGAAGGCCCAGCAATGTGTGAAAGATAACCATTTTAAACAAAAAGACACATATACATTAAATAGAAAAGTACGGAGAAATATATGCCATTCTAGCCCTAATCAAAAGTATGGAACAGCTATATTAAATTCAGATAAATTAGGTTTTTTTTTTGTTTTTTTTTTTGAGACAGGGTCTCTGGCACCCAGGCTGGGGTGCAGTGGTGTGATTACAGCTCACTGCAACCTGTGCCTCCTGAGCTTAAGCAATCCTCCCACCTCACTGGGACTACAGGCGTGTGCCACCATGCCTGGCTAATTTTTGTCTTTATTTTTTGTAGAGACAGGGTCTCACCATGTTGCTCAGCTGGTCTTGAACTCCTGGGTTAAGTGATCCACCCATCTTGGCCTCCCAAGTGCTGGGATTATAGGCCTGAGCCACCATGCCCGGCCCAAAACACGTTTTAGATCAAGGAAAATTACAAGGGATGGAAGGTTTTATAATGATAAAGAAGTCAATCCTACCTTGACATACAAGACATTAGTATCTATGCCCATAAAACACAGCACCAAAATACATAAGCCGAAAACGCATGAAACCGCACGGCAAGGCCGGGCACAGTGGCTCATTCCTGTAATCCCAGCACTTTGGGAGGCCAAGGAGGGTGGATCAACTGAGATCAAGAGTTTGAGACCAGCCTAACCAACATGGTGAAACCCTGTCTCTACTAAAAATACAAAAATTAGCCGGGTGTGGTGGCACGTGCCTGTAGTCCCAGCTACTCAGGAGGCTAAAACAGGATACCATGGAATATTCACCAAGGCAGACCACGTTGCATAAAATATACCTTAACAAATTTTAAAAAATCAAATCCCATCAAGTATGAAAGCAAACCATATTAGCATTAAACTAGAAATCAGTAACAGAAGCATAGTTTAAAAGCCTCCAGAAAGTAAAGATTTAAACCACAAACTTTTTTTTTTTTTTTTTTTTTTTTTTTTTTTTGAGACGGAGTCTCGCTCTGTCGCCCAGGCTGGAGTGCAGTGGCGCTATCTCGGCTCACTGCAAGCTCAGCTCCCCCGGGTTTACGCCATTCTCCTGCCTCAGCCTCCTGAGTAGCTGGGACTACAGGCGCCGCCACCTCGCCCGGCTAATTTTCTTGTTTTTTAGTAGAGATGGGGTTTCACCGTGTTAGCCAGGATGGTCTCGATCTCCTGACCTCATGATCCGCCCGTCTCGGCCTCCCAAAGTGCTGGGATTACAGGCTTGAGCCACCGCGCCCGGCCGTAAACCACAAACTTCTAAACTATGCAACAGACAGAATTCTCCAGAGATACTTAAACATTCCAAAAATTGGAAAAAAAACTTTTAGCAACATTTGTAGAATACAGCAAAGGCAGTGTTTAGAGGGTTATTTAAATAATTAAATGCAAACTCTTGAAAGTAAAGATCTAAAAAACAATGCTCTGGCCGGGTGCGGTGGCTCAAGCCTGTAATCCCAGCACTTTGGGAGGCCGAGGCGGGCGGATCACAAGGTCAGGAGATCGAGACCACGGTGAAACCCCGTCTCTACTAAAAATACAAAAACTTAGCCGGGCGCGGTGGCGGGCGCCTGTAGTCCTAGCTACTCAGGAGGCTGAGGCAGGAGAATGGCGTGAACCCAGGAGGCGGAGCTTGCAGTGAGCCGAGATTGCGCCACTGCACTCCAGCCTGGGCAACAGCGTGAGACTCCGTCTCAAAAAAAAAAAAAAAAACAACAAAAAAAAAACAATGCTCTAAATTCCACTCCAGGAAACTAGAGAAAGACGAGCAAGATAAATGTAAATTAAGGAGAGGAAAACAACGAGAGAGAGATTCATGAAATTGCAAACAGGAAATCAATGGAAAACATCAACAAATCCAAATCCTGGTTTTCTGAAATGATGAAAATAGATACACACCTATGCTAACTCACAAAAGGGTGAGCATCTCTAAGATTCCCACGAACATTAAAAGAACCATAAAGGAATATTAAGAACAACTCCATGCCCATAGATCTGATACGTTACAAGATGAATCAATTCTTTGAAAGACACAATCAAAAAAAAAAAAATCATAAAAATAGAACTAAGTAAATGAAAGCAGTTCTATATATCATCTTCCAGAAAAGAGAAGCAGAGGGAACACTTTCTAATTCATGTTAGAAGGCCAACATTGCCCTAATACCCAAACTAGACACATATTAGACTTGAAGGGAGATGAGGCCAGGCGCAGTAGCTCACGCCTCTAATCCCAGCACTTTGGGAGGCCGAGGCGGGCGGATCACGAGGTCAGGAGATCGAGACCATCCTGGCTAACACGGTGAAACCCTGTCTCTGCTGAAAATACAAAAAAGCCAGGCGTGGTGGCGGGCACCTGTAGTCTCAGCTACTGGGGAGGCTGAAGCAGGAGAATGGTGTGAACCTGGGAGACGGAGCTTGCAGTGAGCCGAGATTGTGCCACTGCACTCCAGCCTGGGCAACAGAGCAAGACTCCGTCTCAAAAAAAAAAAAAAAAAAGAAAGAAAATAAATAAATAATAATAAGAAGAAGGGAGATGAGATCAAGGAGGTACAACAGAATTGGCCAAGGTTTATTTGCTTACCTTTCCCCACATTCAAAAGGTTAGTCCAGTAGCTGGGTGTGGTGGTTCACACCTGTAATCCTAACATTTTGGGAGGCTGAGGTGGGTAAATTGCCTAATCCCAGGAGTTCAAGACCAGCCTGGGCAACATAGTGAAAGCTTGTCTCTACAAAAATTAGCCAGGTGTGGTGGTGCACACCTGTAGTTCCAGCTACTTGGGAGGCTGACGTAAGAGGATCGCTTGAGCCTGGGGAGGTCGAGGCTGCAGTGGGCTGAGATCACAGAAATGTACTGTAGCCTGGGCAACAGAGTGAGACCCCTTCTCAAAAACAAAAGTAAACTTAAAACCAAAACAAAGTTACTCCACTGTCGCTGTGGAGATGGAGCTGTAGGCCACAGTGGCACACTGCTAGGTAGCATGTGATGGAAACCAGAGCAGCTAGGAAATTTCATTCTGGGAGCTCCGCATGCCCTAATCTCCTCTCCTCACGTACTGGAAATGCTCTTTTCTCCGGGATTTCAATTCTCGCGAGGATTACTCCCTCTCCTGGAGAAGTTTAAGGTGATGACCATGGTGCCTTTTTTTCTGACACCACTTCTGAAAACAAATGTGTGGAGACTGCTGAACACCAACTGATTCTCCCAACACCAGCTGGGTGTCCAGGAATTCAATTCTGATAGGGTTAGCTCCAAAATCACAAGCTGACTGCTCATGGCTTCCATTACAGGTGCCATCTGCAAGCCCCACAGACCACCCTTGCAGCCAACTGTGTATATATCCAACAGCTCCATCCTCAGGTTCACACATTTTCCAAAACTAGGCACGGAACTCAGCAAAAACAGTTTGTTTAGGGTTATCAGTTTATTATAAAGCATATCTCAAGAAGAGCCAAATGGAAGAGAGGTATACAGCTAAGGAAAGGGGAGAGATGAGCAAAGCTTCCCCTGTAGGGTGACACCACCCTCCCTGCACATCAATGCATTCACTCACCAAGCGGGAAGCTGTCCCAAAGTCTTTATTCAATAATTTTTATACAACTCAATCTCGACCCTCCATTTCCTGAGGTCAGAAGATGGGGCTTAAAATTTCAACCCTCGTCGTCATGCATTTGCTCTTTCAGGTCACCAGTCCTGATCCTGAAGTTACCTAGTAGCCGCATCCTGAGTCACGTCATTAGCACAACTCCAGGTAAGGTCTAAAAGGAGCTTGTTTTTTCTTTTGTTTTGAGATGGAGTTTTGATCTCGTTGCCCCGGCTGGAGTGCAATGGCGCGATCTCGGCTCACTGCAACCTCTGCCTCCCGGGTTCATGCGATTCTCCTGTCTCACCCTCCAGAGTAGCTGGGATTACAGGCGCACACCACCATACCCGGCTAATTTTTTGTATTTTTAGTAGAGACAAGGTTTCACTGTCTTGGTCAGGCTGGTCTTGAACCCCTGACCTTGTGATCTGCCTGCTTCGGCCTCCCAAAGTGCTGGGATTACAGGTGTGAGCCACCGTGCCCAGCCTTTTTTTTTTTTTCTTTTTGAGATGGAATCTTGCTCTGTCATCCAGGCTGGAGTGCAGTGTGCACTCTTGGCTCACTTCAATCTCTGCCTCCTGGGTTCAAGCAATTCTCCTGCCTCAGCCTCCCCAGTAGCTGGGAGTACAGGCCTGCAACACCAAGCCCAGCTAATTTTTGTATTTTTAGTAGAGACAGGGTTTCACCACGTTGGCCAGGCTGGTCTCGAACTCCTGACCTCAAGTGATCCGCCCCCCTCGGCCTCCCAAAGTGCTGGCATTACAGGTGTGAGCCACCGTGCCTGGCTTTGAAAGGAGCTTGTTGGGGATAACAAAACTAGGGACAAAGACCAAATATAGTTTTTATTGTATCACAGACTCAAACTCTCATATTCATAAACCCTTTGTCCAGCAGGCAGAACCAAAAAGTATTTTTCTCTAAATAGGCTCCTGACAGAATTTCTCATTTTATGCAACTTACACTCTGATTAAACCAAGTCAGTGAATGCAAAATGAAACTGCTGCTGATGCTGAATTTTATCCAAGCCCTATAATTGTAGTAAATAGCTATGATTAAAGATATTATTCCAACTTCCCCACCAACCAGTCCAGGGTATTCTGGACAAGCAGCCAAATGCATTGTAATAACCTCTACAATACTTAGACTATACCCATTTTTTACTTATAACGAGGCCAGATAAACACTGACCAAATTCTCATTCTTTGTCTCATAAATAACCAGAACAGCTGTGACTTCACTAATCAGTCTGAACAATATACTGTAAAGTAAACGTTGCTTAAATTTCTCTCCTTCCTCCAGACCCTTGAACTCTGAAGTACCCTCAGCCTGAGCCAGCACACAGCCTCTCTCCTTCACGACCCTGTGAAGAACAAGCTGAAGGCAGGGTAAAACATGCTCTGATCTAGGATGTGATTTTCACTCTCCATCCTGCCCTCCCCCTCCCACCTTGTTTGCTCTTCTGTTGGAAAGAAAAAACACTTTTCTTTGAGATGTTTGCTTATCTTATGCTTGGTGCTTCTCCCTTTCCCTCTTTGCATTCCTTTCTAATGAAGTCATTTCTTCTAAATCCCTATTTGTTATCCCTGAGAATGTCTAGCAACAACCTCGCATCAATAACAAATACAGCCTCAGACAGGGCATCACCCCAACTGCTCTGCCTGTGGAATTTCAGCCCTTTTCAGTAAAAAGGGCTTTTCTCATGGTCAGCGTGATCAGGCTGGGACACCTGCAGAGGCTTCCAGAAGAACCAACTGAACTAGGCCTTCAGTGATCTTTTTTGTGCTCACAACTGGCCTTAGCTTGGAGTCACTGGCCTCAGGTCTCTGCCCCTCAAGGCTACTCATTTACCCTTTTATGCCTTACATGGATATTTAAAAACAAAATATCATCTGGGCATGGTGGCTCACACCTGTAATCCCAGTGCTTTGGGAGGCTGATGTGGGAGGATCGTTTGAGGCCAGCGGCAACACAGTGACCAGTGTGGGCAACATAGTGAAATCTCATCTCTACAAATAAAAATCAGCCGCACATGGGGGTACATGCCTGTAGTCTCAGCTGCTTGGGAGGCTGAGGTAGCAGGATTGCTTGAACCCAGGAGTTTGAGGCTACAGTGGGCCATGATTACTCCTGCCTGGGTAACAGAGGGAGACCCTGTCTCAAAACAAACAAACAAAAAACCAATGCTTGATGAATGCAGCAAAATCACTCCAATTCAGTGTTTGTGTTTATAGGAGGGAAGGGAATTGTAAGGCACTTATATTTTATAGCTCAATAGGAAAAGCGTTAAGTAACTACCCATTTCAGACAAATATTTAATTTCTACTTCCATAATAAATTGTTTAGTAAACTAATATTATTTCAGTTCCTTAGGCTGTTGCAAATTCCTCTCCCATAGAATTTAGCATTAATCTGTCAGGTGCACATAAAAGGAACAAAAAAAGTTAACCCATTGTCCCAAATTCTCTACCCTATAAAGGAGAGGAACCGAAGTTTTGATGAGTCTTTGTAATTCATTGATGTACCTCCGACACTTTCTCATGAAAATATATTCATTTTTTTTCTGCAGCCATGATGGAAAACAGGTTTTTCAAATTATTTTCCCTCCTAGTATTTTCTCTGCTAAGCCCTCAAATTTCACTTGAAATCATCCAATAAAAAAACAACCTGAGAAATTTACTACACAGGCTCTGGGGGGGGGGGGGGAGTAAGATTTTTAAAAAATGAAGACCAGGCGCAGTGGCTTACGCCTGTAATCTCAGCACTTTGAGAGGCCAAGGTGGGAGGATCACATGAGGTCAGGAGTTCGAGACTAGCCTGGCCAACATGGTGAAACCTTGTCTCTACTAAAAATGCAAAAATTAGCCAGGTGTGATGGCAGACACCTGTAATCCCAGCTACTCAGGAGGCTGAGGCAGGAGGATTGTTTGAACCCAGGAGGCGGAGGTTGCAGTAAGCCAAGATCACGCCACTGCACTCCAGCTTGAGCGACAAGACTAAAACTCCATCTCAAAAAAATAAAAAAGAGAAAAAAAAAAAAAGCAATATAGGACTAAATATGTAATTTGTTTCCTGAAATCCAACTCTTCCCTCTTGTTTTCCCTCTATCTCTAATGATAGGATACATTTTATAATAAAAAAGTAAATCTGAAATGAGTTTACAGATTTATTCAAGGTGACAAATCCATGGAGGGGCAGTGCTAACTGAAAACAGACAAGTCTGACTCAAGTATCAGGTCAGGTTCTCCTATCACCTGAGATACACCCCTTCCCATGCTGCTCACCGAAGTGCTGAGTGACCACCCTCCCAGGAGACACTGCACTGTGTGCTTTTGAGGTTCTTGTACCACATCATTGGGGTGGGTTTTCCTTTCCTTAGGGTCAGTTTTTACCCTTCACTATGTGGCAGGCCAGGTCTCACTAACACAGGCCTCCATAACAACTGTTTCAGCACTGACTGAGTGGTTAAGTTAAACATTAAAAGTTGAGACAGCCAATGCCTCTAAACAAAGGCTGGAATGTAACGAAAACCCACCAAGAGTTTTGCCTAGGCCTTTCCTGGGCCTTGAAGCATGACAAGATAACGAAGGAATTCTTAATGGGACCCAACAAGCTTTAGTGGGGGTCTGAAGAAACTCCCCCGGCCTCCACAAACAGGTTTACTGGGGGTCTAAGAAATTCCCCAAACCTCCATGATTTAGCAGGAGACAAGATAAGGGTAATCACCCCAGCACCTGGACCCATTTAGATTAAATGAATTTACTGAGGTTTCAGAGGAAGGTCTTCAGGACTCAGATCTTAGTTATAGATTAGAAGAAGTTAATCACTTATGTGTTTAGATGAATGCACACTTACATGTAGACATATGGCTTACAAGGTATATACGCTCTGGAAAACTTGGTAATTTTGAGTTGGGCTGGTGATAATTTCCAGGTCTTCTCCCTGTAACTGGTTACAGAAATAAAAATTCTCTTCTTCCCCAGTTCATTTGCATTTTGTTATTGGGCTTTGAGAATAACCAGCCCCACTGTTTGGTCCGGGAACAACTAGGCTAAGAGAATCCAAAGAACAGGGATCATTTCAATCCTTTCCCTTCAATACCAGCAATTGAGTGGCTGACCAGGCATGTGTCTCCATGAAATGGAAACTACAATTGGGGTGAGAAGAGCTGTGTCCCAAGGGCTTTGCTTGTGGTATGAAGGGTAAACCAGGAGACTCCTCCCATCCCAGGGCTTCCAGCTTCTGCCCTGGGACCCCTCACCCCTACATCTCTGGCTCTCCCTATGGGAGAAGTGACCAGGAACTGATATTCATGAAACCCTCCTAGACAAAGCTGCTGTGTGCACCTTATGCCAGCCCAGGCAGTTCTGAAATACACCACCATGAAAAGATAGAAGATGGGCTGAGGACACATCACCCCGTAAAATTTTCAAAGGAGAACCTCAACCCAAAGACATTCTAATAAAGTGCCTGTGCCCAGGGAAGATAAAAGAGAGGCATAAACTTAAGAGCCATAAACAATGGCTCTTTTTAAAAGTGTTTTCCCTTATGTTCATGAACATTTCATGTGTGAGGAAAGCAGAGGATAACCAATTAACACTCTGTTTAAAAAAAAAAAAATGTTTAGGTTGGATGTGGTGGCTCCCAAGGTGTAATCCCAGCACTTTGGGAGATCACAGCGGGCGGATCATGAGGTCAGGAGTTTGAGACCAGCCCGACCAACATGGTGAAACCCCGTCTCTACTGAAAATACAAAAATTAGCCGGGTGTGGTGGTGGGCACCTGTAATCCCAGCTACTCAGGAGGCTGAGGCAGGAGAATCGCTTGAACCCAGGAGGCGGAGGTTGTAGCAAGCCAAGATGGTGCCACTGTACTCCAGCCTGGGCAAGAAGAGCGAAACTCCGTCTCAAAAAAAAAAAAAAAGTTTATTTGCCAAGGTTAAGGACGCATCCGTGACACAGCCTCAGGAGGTCCTGACCACACGTGTCCAAGGTGGTTGGGGTACAGCTTGCTTTTATATTAATACATTTTGGGGAGACACAATACATCAGTCAATACATGTAAGAGGTACATTGGGTCCGTGTGGAAATGAGGGACAACACAAAGTTGGGGGGAGGGGCTGGTTCCCAGGTCACAGGTAGATTTTCCCATAAGTGGTTGTAGAGACCAAAGTTTCATCACGCAGATGAAGCCTCCAGGTGGTAGACCTCAGAGAGAATAGCTTGTAAATGCCTCTTATCAGACTTAAGTTCTGTGTTGATGTTAATACTGATAGGCTTTTCCTGGATTGCAAAAGGGAGGCCAGTATAATGGGGCACGTCCAGCTGAAACGGTTTGACTGTGTCCCCACCCAAATCGCATCTGGAATTGTAATCCTTTCGATTTAGGCTATTGTGCCATAGAGCCTGCTTGCAGGAATTGTAATCCCCATATGTTGAGGGAGGGACCTGCTGGGCGGTGATTGGATCATCGGGGTGGTTTCCCCCATGCTGTTCTCCTGATAAGAGAGTTCTCACGAGATCTGGTTGCTGGATAAGTGTCTGGGCTCCCGGCTTCTCTGTCCCCCTCCTGCCGCCATGTAAGACTGCCTTCCTTCCCCTTCTGCTATGATTGTAAGTTTCCTAAGGCCATGTGCAACTGTGAGTCAATTAAAACCTTTTAAAAATAATAAATTACCCAGTCTCAGGTAGTATCTTTCTAGCAGTGTGAGAACAGACTAATACACGGACCACCCTTCCATGATGGCCTGAACAAGTTTTTTCAGGTTAATTTTGTAGCGCCCTTCGCCAGGAGGAGGGATCTGTTCAAAATGATTGGGGGGCTTAGAATTTTATATTTGGTTTAAAGAAGGAATAAAGTAATAAAGCACTGGGGACCTCAGACCGTAGCTCCTTCCACGCACGAACCCCACACACGAGTCGGAATTTCCCCCCATGATCCTCCCGTGGCCCCCGCATTATCTGGGGAGACGCGGGGCTGCGGGCGCGGAGCTGCCTAGAGACGGCTCCGGGGCCGGGGCCACAGTCACCGCGAAGGAACGGGACAGGACGCCCGGGGTCCCGGCTGCCGGCCTAGCCCCACCCTGCGGCCGAGGGGACCGAGGGCCGAGCTGCGCCAGGGGGATTCCGGTCCACAGAGCCCGGAGTCGGGGTAGGGAGCCCGGTGTCCCGCCACGGCCAGTTCCAACCAGCCCCTCCTCCCGTCTCGGGATCCCTGGCCCCTCACGCTCACCATTTTCCGAATTCCTCCGTGTCCCGGGGTCCTCTCTGCGGCTCCCACGACCACTGCAGGTCCTTGTGTGACAGAGGCTGCCACAGACTCTCCAGAGTGCCTCTCAGCGACAGAGACAGGAGCCCAGCGAAGTGGCGTGAAGACGCCACCAGCTTCGTCAACCTCGCACCCTCCTCCTTGCAGGGCGCCTGATTGACAGTTCCCGCGAACCCGCCCCGCGGCCCTGATAGGATAGGGCGACAGATCCCGCCCCCTGACGACTGAGTGACAGAAGAAGCGATTTCACGCTGGGGAGTGGAGACAGATGAACGAGTTCCAGACACAGCCCTTGGCAGGGCGGGCTTCTTCCCTGCGCTGTGCCCTGACCCCTCCCAGGGGACATCTGCATTTAAGCAGAATCCCCCGTCTGTACTCAGTGGGACCTTCCTGCTTTTTCGTCCTAGACTGGGGGTCACGAGTGTGTGCAGGGAAACCAAGACACATTGCCCAGTGGAGCCATTCCCTGGCCTCGGAGTAGGAGGGGAGCTGAGGCCACACGGGCCACACTGCAGCAAGAATAAGGGCTTAGGCTGGGCGTGATAGCTCACGGCCGTAATCCTAACACTTTGGGAGGCCGAGGCCAGCACATTGGTTGAGCCGGGGAGTTCGAGATCATCTCGGGCAACATAGTGAGAGCTAGTCTCTACAAAAAATACAAAAATTAGCCGGCAATGGTGGCCTGTACCTGTAGTCCCAGCTACTCGGGAGGCTGAGGTGGGAGAATCACTTGAGCCTGGGAGGTTAAGGCTGCAGTGAGTTAAGATCGTGCCACTGCACCCCAGCCTGGGCGACAGAACGAGACACTGTCTCAAAAAATAAATAAATAAATAAATAAATAAATAAATAAATAAATAAATAAATAAAAATAAGGGCCCGATGTGTTCCAGGGATCAGGAATTTTGGATGAGGCTGTTGGCTGCATGGCCAAGACTTTCTCCCACCTTATCTCTCAATCTACTCATTTTCAGCCAAGGAAGCAAAAACATGCCAACAACGGAATAAAATCATTAGATGTATGGAAAAAGTGGAATCACATAGTAGCAATATTTTATAAGGAAATCGAAAGAGAAGAAAAGCAAACACTTGAACTAGTCGAGATAAGTAGCCTGCTGCACCTGCAGTTCACAAACCCGCAGTCAGAAGGTGATACACGTTCCCAAGCTTGTGAGTCAGACTTTGCTGAAACGGAGACCCAGAGTGGATCCTATCCTGGTTATGAGGCAGGGGCACTTAAAGATTTAACTCTAGGAACTCAACGTGGCCTCCTGCCCCTTCTCCAGAATGTGGAAATGCTCCCTCCTTCAAGATCATTTTCTTTCTTTTTTTGTTTTTTTTTTTTGAAACGAAGTCTCGCTCTGTCGCCCAGGCTGGAAGGCAGTAGCGCAATTTCGGCTCACTGCAACCTCCGCCTCCCAGGTTCACGCCATTCTCCTGCCTCAGCCTCCCGAGTAGCTGGGACTACAGGCGCACGCCGCCATGCCCGGCTAATTTTTTGTATTTTAGTAGAGACGGGGTTTCACCGTGTTGCCCAGGCTGATCGCAAACTCCTGAGCTCAGGCAATGCGCCCACCTCGGCCTCCCAAAGTGCTGAGATTACAGGTGTGAGCCACTGCTCTCGGCCCACTAATTTTTATATTTTTAGTAGAGATGAGGTTTCGCCATGTTGGCCAGGCTGGTCTTGAATTCCTGACATCAGGTGATCCATCTACCTCAGCCTCTCAAAATGCTGGGATTAACAGGTGTGAGCCATCCTGCCGGGCCAAGACCTTCCTTTTCGCCAGCAGGAAACTCTCATCTAAAAATCAGTTTAATGCATTGACCCATGTTAACTGTCAATTCATAACTCCTTTTCCAGAAAGCAATCTAATGAGTCTTTAAATCTGACCTTCACAGGTTTTCGTCCTATATACAAATTACAGCCTGCCTCCTGTGACTCTGTGCATGCCCAAGGCAAAACACTTGAATGTACTGAGATCTTCAGTATTTACAAAAAAAGACGGTCAGATTAAAATATTCTGTCTATGCCCTCAATAAGCAGGTAGCAGAACAGGTTAGAGAGGACAACATCAAATAAAATGGACATGGAACTTACCCATGATATCACAGTCTATCCTGGAGGATTTTTGTTGTTTTGTTTTGTTGTGCAGACAGGGTCTCACTGTGTCACCCAGGCTGGAGGGCAGTGAGTGGTGTGCTCCCAGCTCACTGCAGCCTCAAGCTCCTGGGTTCAAGCCATCCTCCTACCTCAGCCTCCCAAGTAGCTGGAACTACAGGCATGCACCACCATGCTTGGCTAATTTTTTAAATTTTTTGAGGTAGACATGGGTCTTACCATGTTGCCCAGGCTGGTCTTGAACCCCTGGGCTCAAGCAACCCTGCCCCCTCAGCCTCCCAAAGTGCTGGGAATACAGGTGTGAGCCACCGTGCCTGACGATCATCGTTTCTAAAAAGCAATTTACTTCAAAAGAGTTAGAGAACCACAGGTGGGTTCCCCTGCGGCCAGTTAGACTGTTTGAAAAGGAAAGCTATTTACGCAATAATGTGCAGCTGTCTAGGAAATGCCCCAAAGTACGCAGAGTTACAATCTCAAAAAGGACGCAACCCCCTAGCGGCATCTACATGTGATTTTCCTGCTTTCCAGGGCACTGCAGCTTCTCAGAATCCAGTCCTTTAGCTGTTCTGAGCAGCTGGAGGCCATCCGCAGGGGCAGGCAGGCTGCCCAGGAAGCCCCAAAGGGAGCTCCATTCTCCTCCCTTTGTAGGCTCAAGATTGCTCTCAGCTTAAAGTCACTGGCCTCAGGCTCTGCTGCCCACTCCAGGTTTTTAGGGCTCAGAAAACAATGCTCCTCAAAAAAGGCCTGGGAAGCAAAAGTTGTTCTCTAACCTTCTCTTGCCCTCCTATCTCTCAGTCCCATTTCCTACCAAGGGTAGTTCTAGAAGCTAGAACCCCTCTTCCCCAAGAGCAGTCGTAAAACACAAACAGATAACTTTCCCTGTGCCTGCCTTTGGAAAAACTGGTCACAAAGAATTTATCTGACCTACCTTATTTGACTGTAGGTCATAAGACTGTCATTTAAGAGAGGATTCTGGCCGGGCGCGGTGGCTCACACCTGTAATCCCAGCACTTTGGGAGGCCGAAGCAGGCAGATCACGAGGTCAGGAGATCAAGACCATCCTGGCCAACATGGTGAAACCCCGTCTTTACTAAAATACAAAAAACTATCTGGACATGGTGGCACGTGCCTGTAATCTCAGCTACTCGGGAGGCTGAGGCAGGGGAATTGCTTGAACCCAGGAAGCAGAGGTTGCAGTGAGCCGAGATCGCACCACTGCACTCCAGCCTGGCAACACAGCAAGACTCTGTCTCAAAAAAAAAAAAAAAAAGGATTCTGTCTCATACCTAGAAGGAAGGAATGCTACTCAGACCAAGAAAAATCTAGACAGACAGGTCTTGCTGGGTTTCCTCACTCAATCAGCATTCAATCATAACTTCTTTTGTTCAATCAGATTTCTACATAGCTGTTCACACATTGTTTAAACGCAAGCACAAAAATGTACAACTTTGCCTATATCTCCGAGTCTTCATTCTGAAGGCTCCTGTGTATATACATTAAATAAAATGTGTATGCCTTTTCTCCAGTTAATCAGTCTTTTGTGAGTTGATTTTTCAGTGCAACATGAGAGGGTAAAGGAGAACTTTCCCCATGGCCCCTACAAGGTTATTCACCTGCCTTTCACCAACACTGGTTGGTTAAATGAGACAAAGACCCTTAATCCCACTGTTTGAATAAGAAGCCAGCAGACTCCTGGGTTTTCTCCTATGTTTATATATAAAGTAGAGGAAGAAAACTCTAAGGTATTTTATATGGGTTAAAAAATATTTTTATTTTTATTTTTTTTGAGACGGAGTCTCACGCTGTTGCCCAGGCTGGAGTGCAGTGGCGCGATCTCGGCTCACTGCAAGCTACGCCTCCTGGGTTCACGCCATTCTCCTGCCTCAGCCTCCTGAGTAGCTAGGACTACAGGCGCCCGCCACCGCGCCCGGCTAATTTTTTGTATTTTTAGTAGAGACGGGGTTTCACTGTGGTCTCGATCTCCTGACCTTGTGATCCGCCCGCCTCGGCCTCCCAAAGTGCTGGGATTACAGGCTTGAGCCACCGCGCCCGGCCAAAAAATATTTTTAAAAACACCCTGGAAATGGTTGGCTGTGGTGGTTCATGCCTGTCATCCCAGCACTTTGGGAGGCTGAGGCAGGCAGATCACTTGAGGCTAGATATTTAAGACCAGCCTGGTCAACATAGTGAACCCTTATTTCTACTAAAAATACAAAAATTAGCCAGGCATGGTGGCCCATGTCTGCAGTCCCAGCTACTAGGGAGGCTGAGGCATGAGGATTGCTTGAACCCGGGAGGTGGAGGTTGCAGCAAGCCAAGATTGTGCCACTGCACTCCAGCTGGGGTGACAGAGCGAGACTCTGTCTCAAAAAATAAAGGCCGGGCGCGGTGGCTCAAGCCTGTAATCCCAGCACTTTGGGAGGCCGAGACGGGCGGATCACGAGGTCAGGAGATCGAGACCATCCTGGCTAACACAATGAAACCCCGTCTCTACTAAAAATACAAAAAAATTAGCCAGGCGAGGTGGCGGGCGCCTGTAGTCCCAGCTACTCGGGAGGCTGAGGCAGGAGAATGGCGTAAACCCGGGAGGCGGAGCTTGCAGTGAGCCGAGATAGCGCCACTGCACTCCAGCCTGGGCGACAGAGCGAGACTCCGTCTCAAAAATAAATAAATAAATAAATAAATAAATAAATAAATAAAAATGAAAAAAATTTAAAACCTGGATATAATTATTCCTTTGAGAAAACTAACATGCTAACAAACTTATTTTCATCTTAACAATTATGTAAAACAACTAATCAGGCTGGGCATGGTGGCTCATGCCTGTAATCCCAGCACTTTGGGAGGCCAAGGTGGGCACATCACTTGAAGTCAGGAGTTCAAGACCAGCCTGGTCAACACGGTGAAACGCTGTCTGTACTAAAAATACAAAAATTAGCAGGGTGTGGTGGTGCATGCCTGTAATCCCAGCTGCTTGGGAGGCTGAGGCACGAGAATCACTTGAACCTGGGGAGGTGGAGGTTGTAGTGAGCCGAGATTGAGCCACTGCACTTCAGCCTGGGTGAAAGAGCAAGACTCTGTCACAAAACAAACAGACACAAAGACACACACACGCACACACTAATCAAAAGTGAACTCTCCCCTTTTCCCTCTGTTTCAGCAGCTCCCTGACCTTCACAGTTCATGGTTGTCATCATGTGCTCTGTACCTGGTGATGGACATGTCCGGTTTATCCATTTGAAACTCTCAACCCCACTCCATCACCACTGACCCATCCAATAATTTCTGCAGCTAAATTCTAAGCATTGTGTAAATACCTCTTCCCTTTAACCAATCCAGCTGGTCCAGGTTGAATACACCTGTGGCTCTCTCATTTCCCTCAATTTCAATTATTTATTCGAAACTATCTTCCAGGATTGACTGTGATATCTTGTATGATGACCACATTTATTTTATTTGCTTCTGTTCTTCCTAACCCATGTCGCCACCTGTTCATTGAGGGCACAGACAGAGTATTCTAAGCTGACTATCTATCACCTGCTGTAAATTCTGGAGGTCCCAGCGCAACCCGGAGAAATCTACAGCCCAGAGAGGATGTTAATGCCATCCTTACCACAAGAGGGAGCTTCTTATTTTTCACTTCCAGAAAATGACTAATAACAGAATTTTGGAGGAGTTTTGCATAGAGCAATATAGATGATAGAAGTAAAGGTAACACCATTCAATTTTGTTTCATTTTCTTTCTTTTTTTTTTTTTCTTTGAGACAGGGTCTCACTCTATTGCCCAGGCAGGAGTGCAGTATGACGATCACAGCTCATTGCAGCCTCAACCTCCTGGGCTCAAGCAATTCTCCTGCCTCAACCTCCAGTTAGCTGAGACCACAGGTGTGTACCACCATGCCTGGCTTACTTTTTAAAAAGTTATTTGTAGAGGCGGGGGTCTCACTATGTTGTCCAGGTGGTCTTGAACTCTGGGCTCAAGTGGTCCTCCTGCCTTGGCCTCCCAAAGTGTTAGGATTACAGGTGTGAGCCACTGTGGCCAACCTGGTTTCATTTTTATGATTTAACTTTTCCTAGGTTAAAAAAGCAAATAAGGCCAGGCACAGTGGCTCACTCTGTAATTCTAGCACTTTGGGAGGTCGAAGCTGGAGGATCACTTGAGCCAAGGAGTTTGAGACCGGCCTGGAGCCTGGGCAACCTACTGACCAAAGAAAGAGAAAGAGAGAGAGAGGGAGAGCAAAAAAAATCTGTGAATCTTAACTGAATTTCTCTTAATATGAGAAGTGCAAGGAAATATCTCTACAAACAGAAAGATGTAGGAGTAACTGAGGTGGTACAAAGGATTCTCTCTGAGATGGTGACATTTACTGTGAGACCTGAAATAATATATTAGGGCAGTAAAAACTTAGGGCAGAGGATTCAGGGAAGATGGCAGAGTAGCCAGCATAAAAAAGCTGTCTCAGGCCGGGCGCAGTGGCTCACGCTTGTAATCCCAGCACTTTGGGAGGCCGAGGGGGGCAGATCATGAGGTCAGGAGTTTGAGACCAGCCTGACCAGCATGGTGAAACTCTGTCTCTACTAAAAATACAAAATTGGCTGGGTGTGGTGGTGCATGCCTGTAATCCCAGCTACTTGGGAGGCTGCGGTAGGAGAATTGCTTGAACCCGGGAGTCGGAGGTTGCAGTGAGCCAAGATTGCACCACTGCACTCCAGCTGACAGAGTGAGACTCCATCTCAAAAAAAAAAGAAAAAAAAAAAAAAAAAGGCAAGCTGTCTCAGCCAGGCGTGGTGGTTCACAGCTGTAATCCCAGCACTTTGGGAGGCTGAGGTGGGCAGATCACCTGGGGTCAGGAGTTCAAGACCAGCCTGACCAACGTGGAGAAACCTCGTCTCTACTAAAAATACAAAATTGGCCACGTATGGTGGTGCATGCCTGTAATCCTAGCTACTTGGGAGGCTGAGGCAGGAGAATCGCTTGAACCCCGGAGGCGGAGGTTGTGGTGAACCGAGATCGTGCCACTCCAGCCTGGGCAACAAGAGCGAAACTCCGTCAAAAAAAAAAAAAAAAAAAAAAAGCTGTCTCCCTGCCTAGACAACCATTGCATTGACAGAATCATCCGATGTAGCAATGTTATAACTGTGCAGTCTACTGAAGCTTTGCAACTTCCATAAAAAGGATTAGACAGTAAACTATGGCTAATTGTAGTCATTTTATCACTTAGCATAATACAAGCTATCCTTCCCACCCTTACCCCTGTTGCAGGCAGCTGCACATGAGTGTTTTCCTCTCATTTGGCCTCGGGATCTCTCTCAGAAGTGTGGCTATAAACTTTAGTGCTGCATTGACGGGGCTCCAGGACACCTGGTTGTGGATATTTACAGTGTCACTTTCATGGGGTCTAATGTTTAAGTGTTAACCCAGACCAAATGTCCTTCACAGGAAACTTGACTATACTGGCAGATGCCCTTACGGTTCTACCTCTGCCAAATTAATCTCTACCAAGATAGCCACTCTCTATAGAGCCCTGACCTGGTAATAAGCTAGACGTACGTGTGGCAGTCAGGTGAGATGTGTGAGACAGCATCAGGCAGGCCAATATATGCACTGTGGGAGTTTCAGAAGGAGAAGAGACAGAGAAAGGTCAGGGGAGACTATCTGGAGAACTAATAGCTGAAAATATTTCAAATTAGATAGAAGCCATGAATGCAGACACACAAGAAGCTCAACGAACTCCAGGTAGGATGAATACAAAGAGAAGGACATGAAGACGCATTATACTCAAATTGTCAAAGCCAAACACAAAGGGAGAACCTTGAAGGCAGCAAGGAAGAAGTGAATCATCACATATAAATGATATTTCGTAAGATCATCAGCAGATTTCTCATCAGAAGTGTTGAAGGCCAGAGGTAGTGGGCTGATGCATTCAAGGTACTTAAAAAAAAAAAAAAATAGCCATGGTGGCACATTCCTGTAGTCCCAGCTATTCAGGAGTCTGAAGTGGGAGGGTTAGTTGAGGCCCAAGAGTTCAAGGCCAGCCTAGGCAACATGGCAAGACTCCATCTCAGAAACAAAGACAGTCAAGAATCCAATATCTGGCAACATCATCTTTCAAAAGTGAGGAGGAAATTAAGTCATGCTCACATGAACAAAAACTGAGGTAGTTTTGTTCTTTTTGTTTTTGCCATTAGATGTATCCTGTGAGAAACGCAAAAGCCTTCTACAGGTTGAAATAGAAGAACACTGGACAATATCTGGAAGGCGTATGCCCAAATAAAGATCTCAGCAGAAACAAATGCATGGACAATTATAAATGCGAATATTACTGGACAATAATTGTGAACTCCAGTTTTTGTCTTCTACATAATTGAAGACACAAATCCATTGAAATGATTAGTCTAAAAGCTAGCATTTTAGACTTGGCTTTTGAACTCTATATTTTGTTTTTTTACACAGTTTAAGAGACTAATAAAAAAGAAACTAGGCTGGGCGCGGTGGCTCATGCCTGCAATCCCATCTCTGTGGGAGGCTGAGGCGGGCAGATCACAAGGTCAAGAAGTCGAGAGCATCCTGGCCAAAATGGAGAAATCCCGTCTCTATTAAAAAAAGAAATACAAAAATTAGTTGGGCGTGGTGGCACACGCCTGTAATCTCAGCTACTCGGAAGGCTGAGGCAAAAGAATCACTTGAACCCGGGAGGCAGAGACTGGAGACAGAGTGAGACTCTGTCTCAAAAAAAAAAGAAAGAAACGAATGCACTGAAAATATGTTTGCATTTTCGAATACATAAAGTATAAAGATGTAAATTTATGACATCAAGCTGAAAGGTGTGTGAACAGGCATGCCATGGAGCATTGTATTTTTATGCTATTGATGTTTAATTGGCATAAATTTAGAGTGTTATAACCTTAGGATGGTAAACACAATCCCCATGGTAATGAACAGAGCAGTAGTGTATACACAAAAGGCAACAATAAAGAAATTTAAATGTTTCACTACAAAAAGCAATTAAAGAGCAAAATAATGGAGAAAATGCATGAAATGAGAAGAAAAAAGCTACAAGGCATATTGAAAACAAATAGAAAAATGACAAAACCAAGTCCTTATCAGGAATTACTTTATCTATTCATTTTGAGACAGAGTCTTGCTCTGTCGTCCAGGTTGGAGTGCAGTGGTACGATCTTGGCTCACTGCAACCTCTGCCTCCTGGGTTCACGTGATTCTCATACCTCCCAAATAGCTGGGATTACAGGCATGCGATTCTCCTGCCTCAGCCTCCCAAGTAGCTGGAATTACAGGCATGCATCACCACGCTCGGCCAATTTATTTGTATTTTTAGTAGAGACAGGGTTTCGCCATGTTGGCCAGGCTGGTCTGGAACTCCTGACCTCAAGGGATCTGCTCGCTTCGGCTTCCCCAAGTGCTGGGATTACAGGCATGAGCCACAGCGCCTGGCAATGTGAGTTAATTTTAATGTATAATGTGAGAAAGGGTTCTCAGTTCATCTTTCTGCAGGTCAGTATCCCATTTTCCCAGTACGTTGTTGAAAACCCATTCCCTATTAAAGTGTCTTGGCCCATTTGTTGAAAATTAATGAGCAATAAACAAAGAGTGTCTTAGTCCATTTGTGCTGCTATCACGGAATACCACAGACTGGGTAATTTATAAAGAATAGAAATTGATTTTCTCACAGTTCAGGAGGCTTAGAAATCCAAGAAGGCACTGGCATCTGGATTCAGCAATGCTGCATTCTCACAGGGTGGAAGACAGGAGGGCAAGAGAGAGCAAATTGCATTCATCAAACCCTGTATAATGGCATTAATCTATTCATTAGGGCAGAGTCCTCAAGACCTGAACACCAAAAGGCCCCACCTCCCAATAGTGTTGCAATGCAAATTAAGTTCTTATTTATTTATTTATTTATTTATTTATTTATTGAGACGGAGTTTCGCTCTTATTGCTCAGGCTGGAGTGCAATGGCGCCATCTCGGCTCACTGCAACCTCCGCCTCCCAGGTTTAAGCAATTCTCCTGCCTCAGCCTCCTGAGTAGCTGGGATTACAGACATGCACCGCCATGCCCGGCTAATTTTGCATTTTTAGTAGAGACGGGATTTCTCCATGTTGGTCAGGCTGGTCTCGATCTCCCGACCTCCCAAAGTGCTGGGATTACAGGCATGAGCCACTGCGCCCGGCCAAGTTCTGACTTACAAATTTTAGAGGGAACACAAATATTGAAACCATAGCAAAGGGAATCTTGATTCCGTCTTGCTGGTCTATATAGCTGACAATTTGCCAGTAAATCTGGTTACTTTACTACCCACCCTGATGATGGAACACCCCATTCCATTCCACATGATAGTCATGCAGGTATAGAAATGGTTTTAAAGCCACAAGAGCATCCCTTAGACAACCTAGATGTACTTCTATTTTAGGATACATCCTGTAAATGAAATTTTCTGGAAAACATAAAAATGGGTCATAGCATGGTTGCTCCACATGCAACGCTCAGGGCATTGTCTTCACTCACGGTAAAATCAGCCCAAGGACTGAACTCATAGCTCTTAGGAAAGCTTGCACATTGGCAGACAAGAAAACTGCCACAGACAGTAAGCTTCCCCACGCGTAATCTCAGCTCCTCAGGAGGCTGAGGCAAGGGGATTCTTGAGGCCAGGAGTTGGAGGCCAGTTTGAGCCACACGGCCAGATTCCACCTCAAAAAGAAAAAAGAAAAAGAAAACAGCTACAGTTTACACTGACACCAGACATGCTTTGGGAATCTTTCATGCAGTGGACACAGTCTCAAAACCTGGAAGATTTACAACTTGTTCTGGTTACCTATTACCTATCACCTATCACCTATTACCAATGGACATGTAATTCATGCACTATTACAGGTTATTCATCTTGCTACCAAAGTGGCTACTGTTCACTGTTCAGTCCATATTAAGGAGACTTATCCTATGTCTTTCAGGAATGATAAGGCTTAAATACTGCTAAATAGAAAGACAGAAATGTACCCCTTTGTCCTTTCTCCCCCCAATTTATAAGCCTGCCTTTTTTCTTTTCCTTTTTTTTTTTTTTTTTTTTTTTTGAGGTGGAGTCTTGCTCTGTCATCCAGGCTGGAGGGCAGTGGCATGATCACAGCTCACTGCAGCCTTGATCTTCCAGGCTCAAGTGATCCTCCGACTTCAGCCTCCAAAGTAGCTGAGACCACAGACATGTGCCACCATGCCCAAATAATTTATATTTTTATTTTTTGTAAAGATTGTCTTTAACTCTGGTTGATATGACTATCAAATAAATGTCCTTCAGATAATCTGAAGGAGACCAGTAGATACAAAAGGAAGACAAACAATTATTGGAGAGATTATATACCTGTCTCATGATTAGGGATGAAAATCAGATTATACCAAACATACTCCCTGTAGCCCCTTTCTTTCTTTTTCTTTTTTTTTTTTTTTTTTTTTTTTTTTTTTGAGACGGAGTCTCGTTCTGTCACCCAGGCTGGAGTGCAGTGGCCGGATCTCAGCTCACTGCAAGCTCCGCCTCCCGGGTTTACGCCATTCTCCGGCCTCAGCCTCCCGAGTAGCTGGGACTACAGGCGCCCGCCACCTCGCCCGGCTAGTTTTTTGTATTTCTTAATAGAGACGGGGTTTCACCGTGTTAGCCAGGATGGTCTCGATCTCCTGACCTCGTGATCCGCCCGTCTCGGCCTCCCAAAGTGCTGGGATTACAGGCTTGAGCCACCACGCCCGGCCTCTTTTTTTTTTTTTCTTTGAGATGGAGTTTCACTCTTATTGCCCAGGCTGGAGTGCAGTGGCACGATCTCGGCTCACTGCAACCTCCGCCTCCCTGGTTCAAGCAATTCTCCTGCCTCAGCCTCCCGAGTAGCTGGGATTACAGGCATGCGCCACCACGCCCAGTTAATTTTTTGTATTTTTTAGTGGAGACAGGGTTTCACCATGTTAGGCTGGTCTCGAACCCCAGAGTTCAGGTGATCCACCTGCCTTGGCCTCCCAAAGTGCTGGGATTACAGGTGTGAGCCACCACACCCAGCCAGCCCCTTTCTTTTGATCTTTTGCTTTGCACTAATCTCCCACCAGTTGGGACATTTACAGAGATGGGAAATGGTTAAGAAAATAAAAGGCAACTGGCTGTGCCCTGGCATTTACAAAATTTCTGACCCAATTATTTCTCACAGCACTACTTACTTATAAATGTCACACAATTTCATTCCTATGTATATATTCAAGAGAATTGAAAGCAGGGACTCACACAGACACACGTATTCTAATTCTATAGCAGCTTGATTCACAGTAGGCAAAATGTGATTGTGGAAACCCACATTTTAATCAACATATAAATGGATGAGAACAGTGTGTTTTAACTATACAATGGAAAATTATTCAGGCACTAAACAAGAATTTCTGATACCTGCCATCACATGGGTAAATGTTGAAAATATTATGCTAAGGCCGGGCACGGTGGCTCACACCTGTAATCCCAGCACTTTGGGAGGCTGAGATGGGCAGATCATGAGGTCAGGAGATCGAGACCATCCTAGCTAACACGGTGAAACCTCATCTCTACTAAAAATACAAAAAATCAGCTGGGCGTGGTGGTGACAGGCACCTGTAGTCCCAGCTACTCGGGAGGCTGAGGCAGGAGAACCCGGGAGGCGGAGCTTGCAGTGAGCCAAGATGGCACCACTGCACTCCAGCCTGGGTGACAGAGGGAGACTCTGTCTCCCCCGCCAACACACACAAAAAAAGAAAAGAAAATATTATGCTAAGTGAAATTAGCCAGATATGGAAGCACAAATATTGTACGCTTTCACTTATATGAGGTGCTTAGCCGAGTCAAATTCACACAGACAGAAAATAGAATAGAGATTATCAGGACCTGGGGGTAGGAAAGAGTAGGGAATTATGTGTATGTATATGGAATACTAAGTAGAAATAGCAAGTGGTATGGTAACATGTATAGTATGATCCCATCCAGTATGTATTTTAGTTTGTACCAGCATTGAAAAAGCGTCTTCCAGATGGACAGTCCCAGTGGTTACACTTGCCATAGGCAACCGTGTCCCCTGGGCCACATCTTGGAAGTCTATCTGAATTACATTTCAGTGCAATTTATTCTTACAATACTGCAATAAAACAGCTCTTATCAAGGCACCCAGTGATCAAACCCCTGCCAAAATCTACGTCAACCCTGTTTCCTTGTCTTACTCAAACTCTCGGTTACCTGTGACAGAGTTGGCCACTCTCTCATCCTGAAATACCTTCTTCTGGAGGCTTCCCTGAGAGGAAATCCACCTCTTACTCCTCCTGCCTCACTGGTCTGCCTAGTCTCTTCCAGGTTCTTCTGCTAACCTCAGGGGTCACCAGCAACTGGACTCCTCTTGAGCACTCAATTTTTTTTTTTTTTTTTTGAGATGGAGTCTCGCTCTGTTTCCCAGGCTGAAGTGCAGTGGCATGATCTTGGCTCACTGCAACCTCCACCTCCTGTGTTCAAGCAATTCTCCTGCCTCACCCTCCCGAGTAGCTGGGACTACAGGCGCCTGTCACCACACCTGGCTAATTTTTGTATTTTTATTAGAGATGGGGTTTCACCATATTGGCCAGGCTGGTCTCAAACTCCTGACCTCATGATCTGCCCACCTTGGCCTCCCAAAGTGCTGGGATTACAGGCGTGAGCCACCGCACCTGGCTGAGCACTCATCTTCTGTTATAATTTGCTCCTAACTCTGAAAACAGGTGGCCTGTTCTGGACTCAGGGCTTCAAACAACCTCCACATGATAATATTCTCCATATTCCATCCGGATCTTCCTCGCAAGCTCCAGACTCCCAGGTCCAATGGCCCGCTCAACATCTTCCCTTGTTTGGCTCAAATATATCATGGCTGAACATGAAGCGTAACCCTTGACTTCCCCTCCTATCAACTCCCCTGAGTCTTGTTCCTCTGAGTGAGAGGCAGCACCCGGGGCTCTGAACAGTAGGATGCATCCTGGACTCTCCTATATCTTTTCACTTCATCAGAAGTTGTATAGGAGCTACCTCTGCCTGATTCACCCCTACTTAGGCTTCCGGTTTTATTTTGAGCATCACTCCCCACACCAGGGAGGCCCCCACTAACCTCTCAGACTCATTTGGGAACCTCCTCCATTGTCTTATGCTCTCAGATCCACACACCCTTCTCTACTGCACTGAACACTATCAGCACTGGTCCTTTATCTTTATGTCTAGACTCCACTAAATAGTGGGAATGGTAGAGCCTTTCTCTACCATCCCATCCGGCTCCAAAAACACTGCTCAGGTTCATATCAAGATTTCTAAATACACAACCTTCTGTTAACATCCACTAACACTACCCAAGTCCAGGCCAGCACAACCTATCTTGCAACTACTAGTATGGTTTTCAAACTGGTCTTCCAGCTCCCCTCTACCACCATTTTTCCCACCCAACAGAAGGAGTAAGCTTCTTCAAATGCTAATGAAAATTGCAGCTTTGCTCAAAATCCACTAACTGTCTATAACATGGTGACAAGATCCCATGTGATCTGGCCCCTGCCTATCTATTGAAGCCCATCTGTTATTACCTTGGCACTCTATCTGTGGTCCAAGGAACAACAATATAAATGACACCTGGAAGCAAGTTAGGAATGCAGACTTCCTTTCTTCTTTTCTTTCTGTCTTTCTTCCTTTCTTTCTGTCTTTCTTCCTTCCTTTCTTCTTTTTTTTGAAATGGACTTTCGTTCTTATTGCCCAAGCTGGAGTGCAATGATGCGATCTCGGCTCACTGCAACCTCTGCCTCTCGGATTCAAGCAATTCTCCTGCCTCAGCCTCCTGAGTAGCTGGGATTACAGACACGCACCACCACACCTGGCTAATTTTTGTATTTTTAGTAGAGATGGGGTTTCATCATGTTGGCCAGACTGGTTTCGAACTCCTGACCTCAGGCAATCCACCTGCCTCGGCCTCCCGAAGTGCTGGGATTAGAAGTGTGAGCCACCGCGCCTGGCCAGGAATGCAGACTTTTATGCCCTAGTCTTAACCTGCTGAATCAAGAAGCTGAATTTGAAGATCCGTATTTCCTGTGAAAGTTTGAGAAGTGAGTCTCATAAGCTTCCCCCTCAGCCTGATTCAGCCCTATGGGTATTGCATATTCCTCACCACTGAGATATTTGAATCAACAGAATGTCTGAGGTGGTGGAGACCCAGGAGGGCTGCAAAATGCTTGGGCTGGAACTGGGAGAGGTCCCAAGAAGACCATGCGGCCAAGGGCGAGGCTGCCTTTCCAGCACTGCCGTGGCATGTCCCACCACTCCTGAAGTACAGGAATGGCCACTCATGGGAACAGATTGGGAGTGACTGTGTGCGCAGTCAGCAACACACTGAGGCTGGAGTGCTTGTAGCAGGACGAGCCACAGACAAAACCCCTAAGACACCGAGTTAAAGAAGGAAGGGCTTTATTCGACCAGGAGCATCGACAAGACTCACATCTTAAAAACCGAACTCCCCAAATGAGCAATTCCTGTCCCTCTTAAGGGCTGACAACTCTAAGGGGGTCTGCGTGAGAGGGTTGTGATCGATTGAGCAAGCAGGGGGTACGTGACTGGGGGCTGCATGCACCAGTAATTAGAACAGAACAGAACAGGACAGGGATTTTCACAGTACTTTTCTATACAATGTCTGTAATCTACAGATAAAATAACCGATTAGGTCAGAGGTCGATCTTTAACTACCAGGCCCAGGGTGTGTCACTGGGCTGTCTGCCAGTGGATTTCATTTCTGCCTTTTAGTTTTTACTTCTTCTTTCTTTGGAGGCAGAAATTGGGCATAAGACAGTATGAGGGGTGGTCTCCTCCCTTATGCTCACACCCTGAGGCTGGAGCGCTCGCACCCTGAGGCTGCAGCGCTCGCACCCTGAGGCTGCAGTGCTTGCACACTGAGGTTGGAGTGCTCGCACCCCGCGACCGATGTGCTCATACCCTGAGGCTGGAGTGCTTGCACCCCTCGACCAATGTGCTCACCCTGGGATTCAGGGAGCCATGCACACAGGCAAGCAGGAGAAACACGAGGATCCTGGAAGGGGATGAGCAGAACGTGATGGAGGAGAGAGGTTTCTGCTTCCTCCGAGGGTTAAAAGTCACTGTCTGACATGAGAACGACAGACTCTAACAGAGTTCGGGGGTGGGATGGGGCGGATATCCAGTACCTGCCACACAAGGCCAGTAGTAAAGTCACCACAAATACCAGAATGTCATGTTTCAAAGGTTCTTTAGATAAGCATTGATTTTAAAACCATATAAGAATTAAACTTGTTGCCAGGCACCATGACTCATGCCTGCAATCACAACACTTTGGGAGACTAAGGCGGGAAGATGGCTCAAGGCTAGGAGTTCAAGACAGCCTGAGCAAGATAGCGAGACCCCATTTCTAAAAAAAAAAAAAAAAAAAAAAAAATAGCTGAGTTTGGTACCATGCACCAGTAGTCTTAACTACTTAAGACTGAGGCAGGAGGATGTCATGAGCCCAGGTGTTCAAGGCTGCTGTGAGCTATGATCACACCACTGCACTCCAGCCTGGATGACAGAATAAGATGCTATCTCTAAAAATAATACTAAAAAAGAAGTAAATCTACTTGTCTATTACACATAAACTTCAAGCAACTCAAGGATCCAACAGAATACAAAATGGAAAGAAAAATTGTATTAACTGACTTTACCAAAACAAACCCACCACCTATTCAACTTACGAAAGCTCTTTTTTAAATCAACTTTTATTTTAGATTCAGGGAGTACACATGCAGGTTTGTTACCTGGGTATTTTGTGTGATGCTGAGGTTTAAAGAATGATTGATTCCATCACCCAGGTAGTGAGCATAGTATCCAACAGGTAGTTTTTCAGCCTTTCACCTCCCTCCCTCCCCCATCTACTAGTCCCCAGTATGTATTGTTCCCATCTTTATGTTCATGTTTACTCAATGTTTAACTCCCATTTATTATTATTTTTTTGAGATGGAGTCTCATCCTGTCGCCCAGGCTGGAGTGCAATGGCACGATCTCGGATCACTGCAACTTCCACCTCTCGGGTTCAAACGATTCTCCTGCCTTAGCCTCCCGAGTAGCTGGGATTACAGGAGCCTGCCACCATACCCAGCTAATTTTTGCATTTTTATTAGAGACGGGGTTTCACCATGTTGGCCAGGCTGGTCTTGAACTCCTGACCTCGTGATCTGCCTGCTTCGGCCTCCCAAAGTGCTGGGATTACAGGCGTGAGCCACTGCACCCGGCTATTTAACTCCCATTTGTAAGTGAGAATATGTGGTACTTGGTTTCTGTTCCTGTGTTAATTTGTTTAGGATAACAGCCTCCAGCTGCATCCATGTTGCATCAAAGGACATGATTTTATTCTTTTTTTTTTTTTTTTTGAGACAGAGTCTCGCTCTGTCACCCAGGTTGGAGGGCAGTGGCACGATCTCAGCTCACTGTAACTTCTACCTCCCAGGTTCAAGCAGTTCTCCCGCCTCAGCCACCCGAGTAGCTGGGACCACAGAGATGCACCACTACGCTGGGCTAATTTTTGTATTTTTAATAGAGACGGGGTTTCACTATGTTGGCCAGGCTGGTCTCGAGCTCCTGACCTCAGGTGATACATGCCTCCCAAAGTGCTGGGATTACAGGCGTGAGCCACTGCACCTGGCTGATTTTTTTTTTTTTAAATGGCTGCGATGAACCTTTGTGTAAAGAAAATTTACAAAGATACCTCACATTAGTTGATTAATACAAGACTTAGGAATCCACAGTGAAGAGCCACTTTGTCAATGAGCGACTGAGAAAGATAATATTTATATATTTTATAACATCTCTTTGATGTGGCAACTTTTCTGGAACATTATACATGAATTAATTTGGTTAAAGCTTTCCTGAATTACTTATGTACATTTACCCCCAGTTGGGTGAAGATGAGGAGCCTTCAATCCAACACAGTTGTAGACGTGTATACCCATGGAGGTGACAAGCAGGTCATTTCATCAGGAAACTCTCACACTTGTCAGCACATAGATGCTGCACATGGAATTAGTTCCATTCCTCAGAAATTTATATATATTTGTAAGAAATGTGATTTTAATTCAATAGTATATAGTTTATGTTGTTGTGTACACAGCATATGTTTATTCTGTAAGCAGGAACTTGACTCCATTATCAGGTTTAACACTTTTCCAGGTGTTTTGTTTTTAGTTTCCTGGGCAAATAGTGCTATCACCTCCAATCACAATACTTGCTTCTTCCGTCTGGTTCTTCATAGTGATTTCTTTTTTTTTTTTTTTTTTTTTTTGAGACTGAGTCTCATGCTATCACCCAGGCTGGAGTGTAGCGGTGCAATCTCAATCTCAGCTCACTGCAACCTCTGCCTCCCGGGTTCAAGTGATTTTCCCACTTCAGCCTTCTGAGTAGCTGGGATTACAGGCACCCACCACCACACCCGGCTAGTTTTTGTATTTTTAGTAGACGTGGGGTTGCGCCATGTTGGTCAGGTTGATCTTGAACTCCTGACCTCAAGTGATCCGCCTGCCTCAGCCTCCCAACATAATGATCATTTTTTGACAGTAAGTAATATAGACTACTGTAATAATAAATGACTCGGGTGAAATAGACATATTTGCTTTCTTTTTTTTTTTTTTTTTTTGAGACGGAGTCTTACTCTGTCACCCAGGCTGGAGTGCAGTGGCACGATCTTGGCTCACTGCAATCTCCGCCTTCCGGGTTCACACCATTCTCCTGCCTCAGCTTCCCGAGTAGGTGGGACTACAGGTGCCCGCCACCACACCTGGCTAACTTTTTTGTATTTTTGGTAGAGAGGAGGTTTCACCATGTTAGCCAGGATGGTCTCGATCTCCTGACCTCGTGATCCGCCCGCCTCAGCCTTCCAAAATGCTGGGATTACAGGCGTGAGCCACCGCGCCCGGCTATATTTGCTTTCATTAGATTCTGTTCCTCCTTTCACTGGGAAACCTCTCACCTACCAGTTCCTCATCATGCTGTGCTTTGAAACATACCTTAATGAAGACTCCTATATCCAAAAAATTCATCTTCAAAATGGAAGACAAAAGAAAAACTACCCCAGGCTTAAAAATATATATATAAAGAGAATGTGTTCCTACTACACCAGCCCTACAAGAAAGATCAAAGGAAGGTCTTCAATCTGAAATAAAAACATGTCAAAATCTACAGGGAAAAACAAAGAGCACCATTAGAGATTAAGTAAGCGGGAAAGACAAACAGTATGTGTATTTCTTCATCTTTCTTCTCGTTATAGATTTAAAAGGCAACTGCGTAAAATAATAAGTAGTTAATGGATTGTGGGGCCTGCAATATAGAAGAATGTAACATGTACATTATATTTACAAATGAAACCATAAAAAAGTAAGCTAACTAAATGACTACCATAGCAAAGTAGAAAGAATGTATTGTTGGATGTGTAAACCTAAGGGTTGTTAACACATGCAACAAAATACCTCAGAAAGGCAAAAATATAATAGGGCTTTAGGCTGGGCGCAGTGGCTCACGCCTGTAATCCCAGCACTTTGGGAGGTCAAGGTGGGCGGATCATGAGGTCAGGAGATTGAGACCATCCTGGCTAACACAGTGAAACCCCATCTCTACTAAAAATACAAAAAATTAGCCGGGCGTGGTGGTGGGCGCCTGTAGTCCCAGCTACTCGGGAGGCTGAGGCAGGAGAATGGCATGAACCCAGGAGGTGGAGTTTGCAGTGAGCCGAGATCACGCCACTGCACTCCAACCTGGGCAAGAGAGTGAGACTCCATCTCAAAAAAAAAAAGAAATAGGGCTTTAGAGGATAAATATGTTTGTATATCACTGGAATTTATCCATAGGTCACTGGAAAATTGATCCTGATTGTGGTAAGTAATTTACATGATAAACACTTGAGTAAACATGACAGAACCTCAAGTCATCCTACATTGTAAAGACATATTGGATGAAAGCAGAATTTACTGTCCTTCCTAAATTAAAAATGAACTCTACATACATTCTATAACATTATGAGGATAAGATTTCCCTCATCCATCCAACCTGGAAATTTCCATGTTATATTACATATTTCCCCTTCACCATTCACTCTACAATTAGAATCAGAAAATTGTTTCTTGTGCAGGTCGTGATCTCTCTCTATCCATTTCTTGAACTTCTAGCCCAGGTACAGAATTACATTTCAACGATCCCTTATGTTGCATTATATGTTCTCAATTTTTTATAGTTAGGAAATTCTTTTCTACTTTATTGTTATTTTTAGTTTGTGCTGCTTAATTTTTCTCATATTTTAGAAGACTCAATCATGAATAAAACTTTCTAGTGGCTCAACTTCAGCTTATGAATATTATGCAGAGGAAATGAAGACAGTCCCTTCTAAATAGACAACAGGAAGGTGTTAGCATCATCCATGGGTCCAAAGTCAGTATGGTGCAAATTGGGAGCAAAGCTGTGTGGCAGTAGGTGACCTAAGCCTGGGGATCAAATCTAAAGGTTGCCTGACAGCCAAAGGGACTGCATGGCAACAGGGTTTTCATGGACAGAAGAAAATGAACAAAGTGCTCAGGACAAGGAAAAATGTGATCAAGGGCTGCTTGGTATCTTGATAATCCAAATCTCTGCACTACTGTGGCTTTTCCCCCGACTTTATTTATGGTGCAAAAATACACATAAAATAAAATTTACTCTCTCTTTTTTTTTTTTTTTTTTTTTGAGACGGGGTCTCACTCTGTCACCAAGTTGGAATGCAATGGCACGATCTCGGTTCACCGCAACCTCTGCCTCCTGGGTTCAAGCGATTCTCCTGCCTCAGCCTCCCGACTAGCTGGGACTATAGGCGTGCGCCACCACACCCAGCTAATTTTTGTATTTTTAGTAGAGATGGGGTTTCACCATGTTGGCCAGGATGGTCTCGATCTCCTGACCTTGTGATCCCCCTGCCTCAGCCTCCCAAAGTTCTGGGATTACAGGGATGAGCCACTGTGCCTGGCCAAAATTTACCCTCTTAACCCTATTCATGAGGGCCCTACCCTCATGGTCTCATTTCATCCTAATGACCTCCCAGAGATCCCATCTCCTCATTCCATATATTAGAGAGTAGGCTTTCAACATATGAATTTCAGGGGACAAATAAACTCAATAATATTGTACTCGCCACCCCAATTTATTTCCTCACATGCGGAATCATCATTTATTCCATCCTAATACCACCAAAAGTCTTGACTCATTCTATCATTAACTCTGAAGCCTAAAATCGAAGTCTCATTTAAATAGCATCTGAATCACATAGAGGTGAGAGTTGAGGTAACATTCATGCTGAGCCAACATTCTTCTACAGATGTAAAATCAAATCAGTTGTGTACTTGTAAAATATAATGGTGGAACAGTTATAAGATAGACAAGGCTATTCCAAAGGGGAGCAATATAATGGGTGGAAGACTGACAGTTCCCAAGCAAGTCCAAAACCTAGAAAGGTAAACTTCGTAAGATCTTAAGGCTAAATAATAATCCCTTTTCATTCAGTACTCTGCCCTCAAGGAATTGGGACACAGCAATTGTGTCCCAGCAACTCTGTTAGACACGGGTCGAACCCAAATAGCGTTTGATGGCGCCGCATCTACATTTCTGGGTTTAGCTCATCTTGTTTGTGGACACTTCAAAATGTCCCCTACTGTTTATACTCAGGAGGCAGCCTTCATAACCTCTAAATAGCTACGGGGATCCTTCTTCTCTTGCCTCTAAGAATACCACACATTCGGCTCTATGGATGATTCCTGTAAAATAACACAAGTTCAACAGCTTTCATTCCTTTCTTCCTGTGATCTTCACTTTCAGTTCAAAGGGGCTATTTTACTGCTGAAGTGGCTAAGTCCATGGTTGGCAAGCATACCACTCTTCCTATCAAAAGGTCTTGGACACACCCTTGGTGCGCTCTTCCCAACATGCCTTTTCATCTTTGCAATAATCCTTTTCTAAACATTTTCATTTCAATTTCTTCTTGCTGAATATTTCCATCTCCAACATTTTTCTCTACTCACATTTTATTTATTTATTTATTTGAGGCAGCCTGTCACCCAGGCTGGAGTGCACTGATGTGATCACGGCTCACTGAAACCTCCGCCACCCGAGTTCAAGCGATTCTTCTGCCTTAGCCTCCCGAGCAGCTGGGATTACAGGCATGCGCCACCACACCTGGCTAATTTTTGTATTTTTAGTAGAGACAGGGTTTCACCACGTTGGCCAGGCTGGATTCGAACTCCTAACCTAAAGTGATCTGCCCGCCTCAGCCTCCGAAAGTGCTGGGATTACAGGTGTGAGCCACCAAGTCTGGTCTCTCCTCACATTTTAGTATATGCAGTCAAGAGGAACCAAGTCGTTTTTTTCAACACTTCCAAGAAATATTGTCGGCTCAATATCAAATTTCATCACTTCTTAGTTCTACTTTCTCCAAAACAGCACTGAAGTACAATGCACCAAGTTCTTTGCCACTTTCTACAATGGTTCATCTTTTCTGTATTATGCAATAATATTATCCTCAATTCTGAGACCACATCAGTATTGCCTTTATTGTCCATATATCCACCAAAATTTTGTACATGATTTTTTATGTGCCCTAGTAAGATGAAAACTTGCTTTATGCCTCTTTTTATTTTTATTTTTTATAGATGGGGTCTTGCCACACTGCCTAGGCTGGTCTTGAACTCCTGGGCTCAAGCGATCCTCCTTCCTCATCCTCCCAAAGTGCTGGCATTATAGGCATGAGCCACCATGCCTGGCCTACCTGTCCTCTTTTGTGAGCTCTTACCAGTGTCCAAAGACAAAATTACAAATTTAGGTACTGGCAGATTTAGCGTCTGATGAGGGACGATTTTCTGATTCACAGATAGCTTTGTTTGTTTGTTTGTTTTTTGAGACACAGTCTCACTCTGTCACCCAGGCTGCAGTGCAGTGGCATGATCATGGCTCACTGCAGCCTCGGCTTCCCTGGGCTTGGGTGATCCTCCCACTTCAGCTTCCCGAGTAGCTGGAACTACAGGCGTGTGCCACCATGCCCAGCTCATTTTTTTATTCTTTGTAGAAATGGGACTTTATCATGTTGCCCAGGCTGGTCTTGAACTCCTGGGCTCAAGTGATCTGCCCACCTCAGCCTCCCAGAGTGCTTGGATTGCAGGCAAGAACCACCATGCCTAGCCTCATAGATAGCTATCTTAATGTATCCCCCAAGGCAGAGAGCAAAAAAGCAAGCTGTTGGGAGGATTCACAATAGGTAACTGATTTCATTATTGAGGCTCCACTCTCATGATCTAACCTAGTCTGTATTATATCCCAAAGAAGACATTCCCTAATTCTGTCACATTAGGGAAATGGATTAGAATGAGTGAATTTTATGAGGACACATTTATTCTATAACAGGTGGTCTGCTTTTTGTCGTTGACTTTTTAGAGTTCTCTCAGCAGTCTGCATATTAATTTCTTGTCAGATACACGAATGGAAATGCTTTCTCTCATTCTATGGGTTGTCTATTTTGATGCCAAAAGTTTTAAAATTTCATACATTTCCATTTCTTTTTTCTCTTATGGGTCATGCCTTTGGTGTCATATCCAGGAAATCATTGGAAAATCCAGGTTCATAAAGCTTTTGCCATATACTTTTTTTTTTTTTTGGAGACAGAGTCTCACTCTGTCACCAGGCTGGAGGGCAGTGGAGCGATCTCAGCTCACTGCAACCTCCACCTCCTGGGTTCAAGCGATTCTCTTTCCTCAACCTCCCAAGTAGCTGGGATTACAGGAATGCGCTACCATGCCCAGCTAATTTTGTATTTTTAATAAAGACGGTGTGGTCAGGCTGGTTTTGAACTCCTGAACTCAGGTGATTTGCCAGCCTTAGCCTCCCAAAGTGCTGGGATTACAGGCGTGAGCCACCGTGCCTGGCCAGGGAAGGGTACATTTTCATTCTGTTGCATATGAATGTGCATTTTCCTCCAGCATCAGTCTATGGAAACACGATCTTATCTTCCATTGTATCATCATAATATGCGTGTCAAAAATTGTTGGACACTAGGCAAACATGTATTTCTGTCCTGTGTATTTTGTCACAATTGTCTATTTCTGTGTCAGTATGCTGACACTAAATTTTTTTTATTAGTATAAATTTGCTCTAAGTTTTGAAATCAGGAATTGTCAGTCTACCAACTTTGCTCTTGTTTTTCAATTCTTGTTTTGTCTGTTCAGAGTCCCTTGAGATGCCATATATAAAAAAATGGAAAAATGGGTCCTAAAAACTAATCAAGTGGTCAAAGCTATCCCTAAAAGGCTAGCAGGGAGCAAAAAGTGCTATTTCTCAATGAGAAAAAAAAAATCTTAGAGAGGTGTTCTGAAAAATGCCATGTCACTTTTGAAAATGGGCCACATGGTAAGAACAAACTAAGCATTCACACACTAAAGCAGAAAGAAGCTGAAATTCTTGGAAGTCTTAGAGCTGCCTCTATAATGGGAAAAACGACTCCTCTGCTTCATGATAAACTGAGTATAAAGACTGAGAAAGCATTAAGTGTGTGGCTAGAGGACACATCGCTAAACAACATCCCTTTTAATAATAAAATAAAGTGTGAAAAAACAGCCTCTATGAATACCACTGTGAGAAGGTTGAGGAGAGCAAGAAAAAGGAGTTTCAGGCCAGTATTGTCTGGCTGCGCTAGCTACATAAAGCACCAGAGCCTCAAACATTTAAAGACCACAGGAGAATTGACACTGGCTTATGCCAATGCAATATTAGCATTCCCAGCAGAGCTCACAAAACTCATAAAAAGAAAGTCTACCTTCCAAAGCAAGTCCTCCATTGTAATGAATTTGGTAAGCCCTAAAAAAAGAAAGAGATCCAGTGGTACCTACATCCATGACTGCCAAGGAGGCCCTGGGGTTCAGGGCCTGGAAAGATCACCTACTCTGGTGCAGTGTGGCAATGTGGCAGGTCACAAGAACAAGCCAGACCTTGGCTCTTGAGCAAATAATCCCTAGGTCCTTTAGAACAAAAGCAAAACTTGCCTGCCTCCATTCTGGCAAAAATACAAGAAGGCTTGGGTAATGGCCATCTTGTCCTTGGAATGGTTCTACCAAGGCTTCATTCCTGATGTGAAGAAATACCTTGAAGAGGCTGGACGTGGTGGCTCACGCCTGTAATCTCAGCACTTTGGGAGGCTGAAGTGGGTGGATCACTTGAGGTCAGGAGTTCAAGACCAGCCTGACCAATATGGTGAAACCCTGTCTCTACTAAAAATGCAAAAATTAGCCAGGCGTGGTGGCGCATGCCTGTAATCCCAGCTACTCAGGCGGCTGAGGCAGGAGAATTGCATGAACCCAGGAGATGGAGGTTACAGTGAGCCAAGATCACCACTGCACTCCAACCTGGGTGACAAAGCAAGACTTCATCTCCAGAAAAAAAAAAAAAAAAAGGAAGACATGTCTTGAAGAGGCTGGGCGCAGTGGCTCACACCTGTAATCCCAGCACTTTGGGAGGCTGAGGTGGGCAGATCACGAGGCCAAGAGATCGAGACCATCCTGGCCAACATGGTGAAACCCCATCTCTAGTTAAAAAAAAAAAAAAAAAAAAAAATTACAAAAATTAGCTGGGCTTGGTGGCATGTGCCTGTAGTCTCAGCTACTTGGGAGGCTGAGGCAGGAGAATCGCTTGAACCTGGGAGGCAGAGGTTGCAGTGAGCTGAGATCGCGCCACTGCACTCCAGCCTGGTGACAGAGTGAGACTCTATCTCAAAAAAAAAAAAAAAAAAAAAAAAAAAAAACCTTGAAGAGAAGGGACTGCCACTCAAGGTCCTTCTCATAATTGACAATGCTCCTGATCATCTCCAATCTCTGCTTTGCCACTAAGAATGTGGAAGTGATGTCCCTGCTCCTAACACTACATCACAGTGACAGCTACTCAATTAAGGCATAATCAAGTAGATTAAGGTGACTTATACTTACCTGACCTTCGGGAGGATTCATGCCATCCTGATGCTAACTCTGACTGTACCATAGTGGATTTATGAAAGCACTTCACAATTGCACATGCAACAGTTCTCACTGCAGAGGCTATAGATGCCCCAAAGCTCAAGAACCCCAAAGCAAGCTGGAAGCCATTATGGAGAGAGGGAGTCAATGATTTCAGGGGCTTCCCCACTATTGATGCAATAGTTAAGAATATCTTTTTTTTTTTTTTCCGAGATGGAGTCTCACTCTGTTGCCCAGGCTGGAGTACAATGGTGTGATCTCGGCTCATTGCAACCTCCACCTCCTGGGTTAAAGTGATTCTCCTGTCTCAGCCTCCTGAGTGGCTGAGATTACAGGTGCATGCCACCACACCTGGCTAATTTTTGTATTTTTAGTAAAGACAGGGTTTCATCATATTGCTCAGGCTGGTCTCGAACTCCTGACCTCAGGTGACCCACCCTCCTCGGCCTCCCAAAGTGTTGGGATTACAGGTATGAGCCACCGCGCCTGGCCAAGAATATCTTAAATATTGCAAGGGAAGTTGGTAAGAAAGGCTATCTCTGACAGGACTGAAGACGATGTGGAGGAACACACGGAAGAGCATAAATTCTTTTTTTTTTTTTTTTTTTTGAGACGGAGTCTCGCTCTGCCGCCCAGGCTGGAGTGCAGTGGCCGGATCTCAGCTCACTGCAAGCTCCGCCTCCCGGGTTTACGCCATTCTCCTGCCTCAGCCTCCCCAGTAGCTGGGACTACAGGCGCCCGCCACCTCGCCCGGCTAGTTTTTTGTATTTTTTAGTAGAGACGGGGTTTCACCATGTTAGCCAGGATGGTCTCGATCTCCTGACCTCGTGATCCGCCCGTCTCGGCCTCCCAAAGTGCTGGGATTACAGGCTTGAGCCACCTCGCCCGGCCGAGCATAAATTCTTACAACAAGGAACTCAAAGATGTGCTGAAATGCTCTATAGATTGATGATGATGACGATGACTTAAAAGAGGCAGGGCCACAGATTTGGACACTTGAAACATGTGCAGTTTTTCAATAGACAAAAGTATTAAGAAAGTTCATCATCCTCAAGTAAGATCCTTTGATGGAACTAAGCCTCCATGTCACCCACGGAATAACATGCCAACAAACAGTGCAAGATTTTTTTGATGACTCAAAAAAAAAGAAAAAGTAGCTTCCTACACTTCTCACTAAGCACCTGCAAACGTAAACACAGAACCTTCCATGGTTAAGGATCTGCAGCACTGAAGCTGAACAGAGCTTGACAGTAGTATTATTTGGCCTCCTCCAACAAGTCAACATCTGCATCAGAACCTAGTTCTTTCAACACTGATGATCATCCTGACATTCTGTCAAGATTCAACTTAGCCTGATGTCTCACTGCTTATCTACAATGCTACAACACGTGACAGTGTTAGGCACCATCCAGCAATCATCATCATCATCATCATCATCATCATCATACTTGGGTTATCAAGAGAGAAGCAGGATTTTGATGAGTGTTCACATGCTCATTCAGGTCACAAAACAAAAGCAATCTGTGAATGTTAAAACGAAGAAATTTTAATGTTCTGGGTGACATATACTCTGTAGGTGGGCCTGCAATGGTTGTGTCTGCGTTGAACACGTAGAGACTATTTTTCTTGTCAGGATTCTCTAAACAATACAAACAACTATTTACATAGCTTTTACAATGCATGAGGTATTAAAAGTAATCTAGAGATGACTTACACAGTATACAGGAGGATGTGCATAGGTTACATGCAAATATGCCATATAACAAAGGACTTGACATCTGTGGATTTAGGGGGTGCTGGAACCAATCCCTTGCAATATATTGGGGGATAACTGTATTTAAAAAATTGAAACTACGGCCGGGCGCGGTGGCTCAAGCCTGTAATCCCAGCACTTTGGGAGGCCGAGACGGGCGGATCACGAGGTCAGGAGATCGAGACCATCCTGGCTGACACGGTGAAACCCCATCTCTACTTTAAAAATACAAAAAAAAAAAAACTAGCCGGGCGAGGTGGCGGGCGCCTGTAGTCCCAGCTATTCAGGAGGCTGAGGCAGGAGAATGGCGTGAACCCAGGAGGCGGAGCTTGCAGTGAGCTGAGATCCGGCCACTGCACTCCAGCCTGGGCAGCAGAGCGAGACTCCGTCTCAAAAAAAAAAAAAAAAAAAAAAAATTGAAACTACTTAAGGCTTTATCCCGTGTTTACATTCATAGGGTCTATCTCCAAAGTGAGTTCTTTCAGTTTCTGAAATTGAATAAAAGTACTGAATGTTTTCCCACATTCCATACATTTACAGAGTATCTTTCCAGTGAGTCCTTTTATGTCTATGCAAGGAACGGAGAGAACTCAGTGCCTTCCCACATTCCTTACATTCATACAGCTTCTCTCCAGTGTGAGTTTTTTCATGTCCTCGAAGGAAACGGGAACGAGTGAAGGCTTTACCACATTGGAGACATTCATAGGGTTTCTCTCCAGTGTGAATTCTTTCATGTCTTAGAAGGCAAGTGAGCCAAGAGAATGCTTTCCCACATTCCTTACATTCATACGGCTTCTCTCCAGAGTGAATCCTTTCGTGGACTTTTAAGTTACTGAAATGACTGAAGGCTTTCCTACATGTTTTACACTCATAAGGTTTTTCTACTGTGTGGATCCTTTTATGCTGAGAAAGGTATTTGAAACAACTGAACGCTTTCCCACATTCCTTACACTCATACGGCTTCTCTCCAGTGTGCGTTGTCTCATGATTTTGAAAGGAAGAGAGATCGCTAAAGGCTTTCCCACATTTACATTTATACGGTTTCACTCCAGTGTGAGTTGCTTCATGTCTTCGAAGGGAACCGGACAGACTGAAGGCTTTACCACATTGTTTACATTGATAGGGTTTCTCTCCAGTGTGAGTCCTTTCGTGTCTTTGAAATAAACTGGGACAACCGAAGGCTTTCCCACATATCTTGCATTTCTGGGGTCCATCTCCTGTGTGTGTTATCATGTGACTTCGAAAGCTTGAGCTATGAGATAAAACTTTCCCACACTGCTTACATTCATAGAGTTTCTCTCCAGTGTGAGTCGTTTCATGATTTCGAACCGAACTAGGACAATCAAAGCCTTTCCCACATATCTTACATTTATGAGGTCCATCTCCAGTGTGCCTTATCATGTGTCTTCGAAAGCTTGTGTGATGATAAAACGTTTTCCCACATTGCTGACACGCATAGGGTTGTTCTCCCGTGTGAGTCCTTTCGTGGAGTCGAGTGTAATAGTAACAGCTGAAGGCTTTCCCACATTGTGTACATCTATAGGGTTTCTCTCCGGTGTGAGTTCTTTCATGTCTTAGATAGGTACTGTAATCAGGGAAGGCTTTGGAACACTGTTTACATTCATACGCTTTCTCTCCCGTGTGGATTCTCTCATGTCTTAGATAGGAACTGTAAAAAGGAAAGGCTTTGGAACACTGCTTACATTCATACGGTTTCTCTCCAGTGTGCGTTCTTTCGTGCAAATGAAATAAACTGGGCCAAACAAAGGCTTTCCCACACAACTTACATTTATAAGGTCCATCTCCATGGTGTGCCGCCATGTGTCTGCGAAGGTTTCCAAGAGAACTAAAGGTTTTTGCACATTCTTTACAATCGAAGGGTTTCTTTCCGGTGGGAGGCCTTTCATGTGTCTGAAAGGAATGCTGATGATTGATGGTTTTCCCACGTTGTTTATGTGTATATGGCTTCTCTCCATATTCCTGATGCTCACATGATTTGTGTCCAGTGTCAACTCTGATGTTGCAATTAAGAGATGAATGACCCATGGCGACTTCTCCACACCCACTGCTGTCACATGGATTTACTTGAGGAGTGTTCTTGTTCACAATACTATCTGGAACGTGGCCAAAAGTTTCTCCACATTGACTATCATTTTTAATTTCACATGTATGACTTCTGTAACAAATAAGAAATACATTACTAAAGGTTTGTTTACAAGTGATTTTATGTGTATTGAAGTACTAGATTTACATGTTTAACATTATCATGCAAAGTACAGGCTTCATCCTGTTTGAATGTGAAGAGACAGTGCTGTGTAAGATGGTCCCATGACAGCTATTAGCAAAACAGTGATATTCACATGGAGATTCTTTCTTTCTTTCTTTCTTTCTTTTGAAAAGGAGCTTTGCGCTTGTTGCCCAGGCTGGAGTGCAATGGCGCAATCTCGGCTCACCGCAACCTCTGCCTCCCAGGTTCAAGCAATCCTCCTGCCTCAGCCTCCCAAGTAACTAGGATTACAGGCATGCGCCACCACGCCTGGCTAATTTTGTATTTTTAGTAGAGACGGGTTTCTCCATGTTGGCCAGGCTGGTCTTGAACTCCCAACCTCGGGTGATCTACCCACCTCAGCCCCCGAAAGTGCTGGGATTATAGGCGTGAGCCACCACTCCTGGCCCACATGGAGATTCTTAATTCCATTTCCAAGGGAACTATTTTGCAAAGACTGAATAGCTATGTCACATTTAACTATATGTTCCTGGGGAAAATTTTTTTTATAGAGATGGGGATCTCACTATGTTGCCCAGGCTGATCTCAAACTCCTAGACTCAAGTAATCCTCCCACCTTGGCCTCCCACAGTGCTGGGATTACATGTGTGAGCCACTGTGCTTGGTCAGAAAAAGAATTATTAGAATGAACAAATTTAAGCTGGGCTTGTTTACTTTCTCTGCTTGTTTTTAAAATTTTCTTATCATTCTATGAACCACTGCAGGGACATAGCTTTCTTTTGTGAGCGCAAATTACCTTAGATTTCTCCTGGGATTTTGGCACTGATCTCCAATGTTCTGGTCCTCCCATTTCGTTTCTAAAAGGTAGACCCAGGAAAATCACTAAAAATTTTTACAAAATTGTAGAAAAACTCTTAAGATTTTACGTGTACTGCAATCAGGCATGATTCATTCACCAAAGTACATGTGACTCTTCAACAACATGGGTTTGAACTGCACAGCTCCACTTATACATGAATGTTCTTCAGTCTCTGCTACCCCTGGGATGGCAAGACCAACCCCTCCTCTTCCTCAGCCCACTCAATGTGAAGACGACAAGAGTGAGAACCTTTATGATGATCTACTTCCACGTAATGAATAGTAAATATAGTTGCTCTTCTTTTTTTTTTTGAGACGGAGTCTTGCTCTGTCACTGAGGCTGGAGAGCAGTGGGCACGATCTCAGCTCACTGTCAGCTCTGCCTCCCGGGTTCACGCCATTCTCCTGCCTCAGCCTCCCGAGTAGCTGGGACTACAGGCGCCCGCCACCACGCCTGGCTAATTTTTTTTGTAATTTTAGTAGAAACAGGGTTTCTACTAAATTAAACGGGCTAATCACCATTAGCCAGGATGGTCTCGATCTCCTGACTTCGTGATCCACCCACCTCGGCCTCCCAAGGTCCTGGGATTACAGGCGTGAGCCACTGCGTCCGGCCAGTTTCTCTTCTTATGATTCTCATCAACATTTTCCTTCCCTAGCTCACTTTATTGTGAGAGTACAGTATATAATACATGTGACATACAATATATGGATTAATCTAATGTTTATGTTATCAATAAGTGGGCCAGTCAACAATAGATTATTAGTGGTTAAGTTGTGGGGGACAAAAAAAGTTATTAAAGGATGCAAGTCTATTTGAGGGGCTGGCACCTCTAAACCCTGTGTTGTTCAAGGGCCAACCATATGTCCTTTCCATATTTCAAATCATGAACAGCGTTGATGACCAGGAAACAAATGTCTCCAATTGACTGAGTGAAGAGATGATGTCATCCTTACCTATACAGTCCAGATTCCTAATGGTTTCCTGCATGACATTTCTGTAGAGACTCTTCTGTGATGGACCCAGCAAAGCCCACTCCTCTTGTGTGAAGTTCACAGCCACATCTTCAAAGGCCACTGAGTCCTGAAACATCCCACATGTGCAGAGGAGGAAGGTTGAGACGGACAGCACTGAGAATCCATACTCACTGCATAAACTTTGCATGATGCTGTGGTTTCCAAGCATTTATTCAATGACATAGTAAACCCACTCTTACTCTGTCTACACTCACTTTTTCCAACAAAACCATTGTGATGCTTTAGTTGAATGTGTTTGGTAAAGTAACAGTCAAATAGGAACCTGCCTCTTGTTGGTGAGTTAAGTGAGTGAGTCTTATTGCCTGTGTCACCATGATGTCTATTTCTACAGCAGTTTGTGTAGTTCTTGTCATGACAAAGTATAACTACCTATTGTGTAGAAGAATTACCACTCCCAGTCCTGAAACTGCATATCCTGACAAAGGCTCGTTTGCAAACTTGGATCTTTCATGGTGTCTAGGCACTGGACTAAGAAAGGGGTCCCAACAACGTAACTAAAGCAGAGGCTGAGTGGGCCTAAACTGTTAATGCAAAATATCGGGGCCAGGCATGGTGACTCAGGCCTGCAATCCCATCACTTTGGGAGGCCAAAGTGGAAGGATCACTTAAGAACAGGAGTTTAGGACCAGCATGGGTAACATAGTGAGCCCTTTTCTCAACAAAAAATAAAACTAGGTCTGACTCAGTGGCTCATGCCTGTAATCCCAGCACTTTGGGAGGCCAAGACAGGTGCATCACTTAAGCCCAGGAGTTCGAGACCAGCCTGGGCAACATGGTGAGACCTTGTCTCTACAAATAATAATAATAATTAAAAAATACCAAGATGTGGTGGCACATGCCTGTAGTCCCAGATATCCAGGATGCTGAGGTGAGAGCATCACCCAAGCCCAGGAGGTTGGGGCTGCAGTGAGCCGTGATCATGCCACTATACTCCAGCTTAAAAAATACAGTGAGATCCTGTCTCAAAAAATATAATAAAAGTAAAAATATATATGTATGTAATATATATTTTAACTCCTATTCCCCCTCTGAGAGTTTGGAAGTTTGTTATATGGTCAGCAGAGAGAGAATACCTGTTAGCCACTGCTAGGTGTGAATGCTTGTGCTCTCCAAAACTCATGCTGAAACTTCATCCTCAATATGACAATAATGAAATGTGGGGCTTTAAGAGTTGATTGGGACTGGGCGCGGTGGCTCACACCTGTAATTCCAGCACTTTGGGAGGTCAGGAGATTGAGACCATCCTGGCTAATACAGTGAAACTCCATCTCTACTAAAAATACAAAATATTAGCTGGGTGTGGTGACGGGCACCTGTAGTCCTAGCTACTTGGGAGGCTGAGGCAGGAGAATGGCGTGAACCCGGGAGGCGGAGCTTGCAGTGAGCCAAGATCGTGCCACTGCACTCCAGCCTGGGCGACAGAGCAAGACTCTGTCTCAAAAAAAAAAAAGAGTTGATTGGATCTTGAGGGTTTGGACCTCAGGAATGTACTAATCCATTCATAGATAAATGGCTTAATGAAAAAACGGGGTATCTCAGGAGTAGGCCTAGTGTCCTTATGAGAAGAGGAAGAGACCTGAACTCTTCTCTGGGCCCCTGGCCATGCAATATCCTGTGCCATCTAGGGACTCTGCAGAGTCCCCACCAGCAAGGAGGCTCTTACCAGACGCCAAGCCTTGATCTTGGGCCTCCTAGCCTCCAGAAGTATAAAAAACAGTGTTTTTTATAAATTACCCAGGCTCAGGTAATCTTGTTATAAGTAACAAAATCAGACTAAGACAGTTATGAGTAAACACTCTGGACACTGGATCGCTACTGAGGGACCCTAGTATCTAACGTTTCACATGTTCGGTTGCAATTTGTTACCTGGGATATTCAGCCCATCCTATGCAATTACACTAAGAAAGAACATTTGGAAACTGGCAACTGGTTTCCTCTAGACCAAACGTAGTTAAGCACGACAAAAGACTAATAAAAAAATATTTCGCAGGCCGGGCACGGTGGCTCACACCTGTAATCCTAGCACTTTGGGAAGCCGGATGGGCGGATCACCTGAGGTCAGAAATTCAAGACCAGCTGGCCAACATGGCAAAACTCCGTCTCTACTAAAAAGTACAAAAGTTAGGCAGGCATTGTGGCGGGCGCCTGTAATCCCAGCTACTTGGGAGGCTGAGGCAGACAGAATTGCTTGAATTGCAGAATTGCAGACAGGTTGCAGTAAACTGAGATCGTGCCACTGGACTCCAGCCTGGGGAAAAAAGCAAGACTCTGTCTCAAAAAACAAAACCAAAAAGAACTCACTATCTCAATGGAAAAATTACAAATTTTGCACTGGATAATGACAAAGGAGAAGGAAAGACGGGGAAAGATTGCACATGTTCTAAGAAAAAACTCAATGTCACCTCTCATGATTATCTATAATATTCCCTAAATTCCTAAAGAGACTTTTAGTAGTCAACAAAGATTATATTGCCAAACCTAATAAAAGTCACCAATGTCTGAAAAGGTTAAAAACCTTCTAACCAGCCGGGCGCGGTGGCTCACGCCTGTAATCCCAGCACTTTGGGAGGCCGAGGTGGGTGGACCACAAGGTCAGGAGATTGAGACCATCCTGGCCAACATGGTGAAATCCTGTCTCTACTAAAAATACCAAAAAACTTAGCTGGGTGTGGTGGTGTGCAGGTGTGTAATCCCAGCTACTGAGGAGGCTGGGGCAAGAGAATTGCTTGAACCTGGGAGGCGGACACTGCAATGAGCCAAGATCGCACCACTGCAGTCCAGCCTGGTGACAGAGCGAGACTCCATCTCAAAAACAAACAAACAAAAAACAAAAAGAACCCCCCCCCAAAAACCCTTCTAACCAAGAAAGTTATAGCTTTCCAAAAACAGATAAAGGATTTTGAAACTATAATATTTGGCATCCCATACTATTAACAGGGAGATAAACAGACAGAAAAAGGAAAGCAAAAAATGGTAGAAGAGCTTAGTGGAGTTTTTATCTGTCCTTGGCCCAATCCCTCCTCACATCAAAGCCAATCTCAAAGACAGCAGACCAAGTTTTCAGTGTGGATCCCTAGAGGTAGCAGATCAGGTCTTATCTGCAAATTATTGCCTTTGTATTTTCCAATCGTCTGGGGACTATCCAAAGGTCTGAAAGGAGGTTCTCTTTTCTACTTCATCAGTAATGGAACCCAATCAGGGTCAAATGTGTCAAGAACTGTTTCAAAATGTTGCAAAATACACAAAAAGCCTGTGATCTCCTGAAACAACAGATTACAGTTAAGACGCACAGCAGACCTACTAAGTCGTGGGAAGAAAAGCTGGAGATAAAATTTCTTTCAGAAATTAGGGTACTGGAGGCCAGGCACGATGGCTCATGCCTGTAATCTTGGCACTTTGGGAAGCCGAGGTGGGTGGATCACGAGGTCAGGAGATTGAGACCATCCTGGCTAACACAGTGAAACCCCTAATAAAAAAAAAAAAATTAGCCAGGTGTGGTAGCGGGCGCCTGTAGTCCCAGCTACTCAGGAGGCTGAGGCAGGAGAATGGCGTGAATCCGCGAAGCAGAGCTTGCAGTGAGCCAAGATTGCGCCACTGCACTCCAGCTTGGGCGTGGTGGTGAGCTCCTTGTAATCTCAGTTACTCAGGAGGCTGAGGCAGAGAGAACTGCTTAAAACCCAGTAGGCGGAAGTTGCAGTGAGCTGAGATCGCACCACTGCACTCCAGCCTGGGCAACAGAGTGAGACTCCATCTCGGAAAAAAAAAAAAAAAAGAAAGAAATTAAGGTACTGAAAAGCACCCAGTTATATTAGGGAATATTTTTGTTATACCTACCTGATCTAACAGATACAAATTTGTTTGAAATAATACTAGCAATGTATTGGGTAGTAACAGGTTCCAATAGGGCAAATGAATGACAGTGATGTTATATTGGATGGGAGGAAGGAATTTGGAACAGTAAGTAATACCAGTGCTACTCTCAAAGCCAGTATAGCATTATTTGAAACTGAAGGTCCATTAGTTGTAAATGGTGTACTACAAACTCTAGGGAATTCACTAATAAAATTTAAGAAACAAGTAGACTTATGGCCGGGTGCGGTGGCTCACGCCTGTAATCCCAGCACTTTGGGAGGTGAGGCAAGTGGATCACAAGGTCAGGAGATCAAGACTAGCTTGACCAACATGGTGAAACTCCGTCTCTACTAAAAATACAAAAATTAGCCGGGCATGGTGGCATGCCTGTAATCCCAGCTATTGGGAAGCTGAGGCAGGAGAATTGCTTGAACCTGGGAGGCAGAGGTTGTAGTGAGCCGAGATCGTGCCATTGTACTCCAGCCTAGGTGACAAAAGCAAAACTCCGTCTCAAAAAAAAAAAAAAAAAAGAATCATACAGAATGCTCAGTTAAAATGAAAGCAGAAAAAGTGAAGAAGTTAAAAAAACAGTCAAGTATAAGAATAGAAAACAATAACATATATACATATTACCAATTATGTCAATACCACTTTGAATGTGTATTAGCTATACATACCAGTTAAAAAGACATGGACTGGCTGAATAGAATAAAAAAAACAAGGCTGGTCAGCACGGTGACTCATGCCTGTAAGCCCTGCATTTTGGAATGCTGAGACGGGTGCATTGCTTGAGGCCAGGAGTTTGAGACCAGCCTGGCCAATGTGGTGAAATCCCGTCTTTACTAAAAATACAAAAAAATTAGCCTGGCGTGGCGATGCATGCCTATAATCTCAGCTACTCGGGAGGCTGAGGCATGAGATTCACTCGAACCCAGGAGGCGGAGGCTGCAGTGAGCTGAGATTGTGCCACTGCACTCCAGCCTGGGCAAGACAGCAAGACTCTGTCTCTTAAAAAAAACCAACAAATAAAACAAGACTCAGCAATGTGTACATGAAAACCATTTTAAACTGAAAGACACACATACATGAAATATAAAGGTATGGAGGAATATATGACATTCTTGCCCTAATCAAAAGAAATATGGAACAGCTATTTTAAATTCAGATAAATCACATTTTAGGTCAAGGAAAGATACAAGGGATGAAGAGATTTCATAAAGATAAAGAAGTCAATTCTACAAGAAGACATAATAATCCTTAATATCTACGCTCATAAAACAAATCATCAAAATACATAAGGCAAAACTTATAAAACCACATGGCAAAATACACATGCCCTAGATGGCTTCCCAGTACCTACTGGCATTCAATGCTTGCTAACCTCTTCTTTCTGGGATCTCTAAGTAATACATAGTTTCTGTTATTTCTTGCATTTTGTTGAGTTGCTTTCTCTGTGTCTTACCTGACCAATATACCTGAATCTAATTTCTACCCAGTCAGGGCTTTCTTTGTAAGATTATTTTGGCAGTGGCTACCTTGGTAATAATAAAATAAAAACAGGTCAGACAATGGGCCATAAGGTGTCTACCAGAAAAAACAATTAGGTCACCTGGCCAGATAAAGAAGTACTATCCTACAGGTTACATTTGGAAATTAACCTGTTTGGGGAGGTCTTATGATTTAGGGCTTACATCTTGTCCCTGAGTAAAGAATCTTTTTTTTTTTTTTTGAGGGGGACAGAGTTTCGCTCTTGTTGCCCAGGTTGGAGTGCAATGGCGTGATCTCAGCTCACTGCAACCTCTGTCTCCTGGGTTCAAGTGATTTTTCTGCCTCAGCCTCCCAAGTAGCTGGGATTACAGGCCTGCGCCACCCTGCCCAGCTAATTTTGTATTTTTAGTACAGACAGGGTCTCACCGTGTTGGTCAGGGTGGTCTTGAACTCCCAACCTCAGGTGATCCACCCGCCTCAGCCTCCCAAAGTGCTGGGATTACAGGCGTGAGCCACCGCACCCAGCCGTTTTCTTATGTAAGTAGGTCCTAAAGGAAGGAACTGAGAAATTCAACTCTGAAAATTAAGAAGAGTTGTGCGTGACTTATGCCTGTCATCCCAACACTCTGGGAGGTTGGGGCGGGAGGACTGCTTGAGTTTGAGACCAGCCTAGGCAACATGGCAAAAAAATTTAAAAATTGGCCAGGGATGGTGGCATGTGCCTGCAGTTCCAGCTACATAGGAGACTAAGGCAGGAGGATTGCTTGAGCCCAGGAATCTGAGGCTGCAGTGAGCCATGATCCCAGAACTGCACTCCAGCCTGGGTGACAGTGCAAGACCCTGACTTAAAAATTAATTAATTAATTAATGAGAAAATGGCTGAAAATTATTTCACAGAAGATGAAAGGCCATATAGAAGAAATGCTCAGCACCAATGCTAATCAGTAAAAAGCAACATATAATCACACGGAGATAAATATTCGTAAGGAATAAACACACATGCACACATGGTCTGCCAGTTAATCCATATGTGCCAATAGGTTTTCCTAGTACATTTAAATTTATCCATAATCTACAACCCAGCACATTTCCCCCCGTATGTACAAAATTTATAAAGTGTTATCATTTGGGGACAAAAACAAAAATGACATTGTCAACGAAGTCCAACAAAAATGAAACAATTCAAATCCTATGAGCTGTGCAATATGAGAGTGAAGTGGGTGACCCACACCTCAGACAGCAGCATGTATCAAACAGACTGAGGCAAAGAAACTAAAAAAAACCGGCCAGGCGTGGTGGCTCATTCTGCAATCCCAGCATTTTGGGAGGCTGAGGCAGGCGAATCACCTGAGATCGGGAGTTCGAGACCAGCCTGACAAACATGGAGAAACCCTGTCTCTACTAAAAATACAAAATTAGCCAGGTGTGGTGGTGCACGCCTGTAATCCCAGCTTCTCAGGAGGCTGAGGCAGGAGAATCACTTGAACCCGGGAGACAGAGGTTGCCATGAGCCGAGATTGCACCATTGCACTTTAGCCTGGGCAACAAGAGCAAAACTTCGTCTCAAAAAAACAAAAAAACCTTTTCAGCATCATATTAATGGACTATTAAGTGTAATATTAATTAACTGAAAACTCAGAAGAGAGAAAACTATGCATCTGGATTCACACATGATAAACATATAATGAATAATAGACAGTCAGTTTAAGGCTTTGACCTGTGGTGCCTCTGACTTCTCATAACAAAGGTGTGCTGTTTGCTGAACACCAACCAATTCTCCAGCAACAACTGGGTGTCCAATAATTCAATTCTTACCCTACCCAGAATTAACACAGATCCCTTAAGTTTCTTACTAGAGGGCTCAGTCCCACAACAGGCCCCACTGCAGATGTCATTTATAAGGCCCAGGAACTAACCTTTTAACCAACTGTGTATAAATACAACAGCACCATCCTCCAGTTCAATAACTGGCTAAAGGCCAGGCACAGTGGCTCACACCTGTAATCCCAGCATTTTGGGAGGCCAGGGCAGGTGGATCACCTGAGGTCAGGAGTTCGAGACCAGCCTGGCCAACATGGAGAAACGCCACCTCTACAAAAAAGGCAATATTAGTCAGGCATGGTGGTGCATGCCTGTAGTCCCAGCTACTCGGGAGGCTGAGGCAGGAGGATCGCTTGATCCGGGAGGCGGAGGTTGCAGTGAGCTGAGATTGCGCCACTGCACTCCAGCCTGGAGAGAGAGTGAGACTCCACCTCAAAAAAAAAAAGAAAAGAAAAGAAAAAAAGAAACAACTACCAATTTTTTTTAGGCTGGGCACGGTGACTCACACCTGTATTCTCAGCACTTTGGGAGGCCAAGGTAGGAGAATCACCTGAGGTTGGGAGTTCAAGACCAGCCTGGGCAACATGGCAAAACCCTGTCTCTACAAAAAATACAAAAATTAGCTGGGCATGATGGTGCACGCTTGTAGTTCCAGCTACTTGGGGGGTTGAGGCAGGAAGATTGTTTGAGCCCAGAAGATGGAGGTTGCAGTGAGCTGAGATCATGCCACTGCACTCCAGCCTAGAAGGCAGAACAAGATTCTGTCTCAAAAATTTAAAAAGACCAAATATTTTTAAAAATTATATCACAGACCCAAATAAACTCTCAGATTCATAAACCCCTTCATCCAGCAGGCAGAATCAAAAGGAGTCTTTCTCTAAGTCAGCCCCAACAGACTTTTAAATTTGTACAATACTCTGATTAAACAAACACAGTGAATATAAAACCAGACTTCTAATAATGTTGAATTTAACCCCAGCTCTGTAATATCGGTTAATAGCTAGAATTAAATAAATCACCTCAGACCAGGTTAGGTGGCTCACACCTGTAATCTCAGTACTTTGGGAGGCCGAGGCAGCTGGATCACTTAAGCCCACGAGTTCAAGACCAGCCTGGGCAACATGGCGAAACCCCATCTCTATGAAAAATACAAAAATTAGCTGGGCCTAGTGGCGCATGCCTGTAGTTTCCGCTACTCGGGAGGCTGAGGTGGGAGGATCGCTTGAGCCTGGGAGGCAAGGTGGAGGTTGCAGTGAGCTGAGATCATGCCACTGCACTCTAGCCTGGGAAACAGAGTGAGACTCTGCCTTAAAAAATAAAAAGAAAAGAAAAGAAACCACCTCAGCCTTCTACCACCTGTCCTGTGTGTTCTGAACAAGCAGCTGAATGCAATGTAACACCCTCTGCATTGCTTCGACTATGCCCCCTTTTTAACCTGTAACAACACCAGACAAAAACCCCACCAAATTCCCACTTTTGCCTCAGAAATGATTAGCTGAACAATTTTGTCTTCACTAACCAGCCTGCACAAAATTAATGTAGAGCAAACCTTCCTTAAGTTTCTCTCCCTGCTGGACTCAGTCTGAGCCACAATTCCTCTTTTTAATTAATCTATTTATTTATTTATTTTGAGATGGAGTCTTGCTCTGTCACCCAGGCTGGAGTGCGGTGGCTCACAATCTCGGCTCACTGCAACCTCCGCCTCCCGGGTTCAAGCGATTCTCCTGCCTCAGTCTCCCGAGTAGCTGGGACTATAGGCACGTGCCACCACACCCAGGTAATTTTTGTATTTTTAGTAGAGACGGGGTTTTGCCAAGTTGGCCAGGCTGGTCTCGAACTCCCGGCTTCAGGTGATCCACTCGCCTTGGCCTCCCAAAGTGTTGGGATTACAGGCGTGAGCCATGTGCCCGGCCACAATCCCTCCTTTTTAACCTCTCCTAAGAACTGACTGAAGTCAAGGTGAAACATTCTCTGATGTAGGATCTGATTTTCACCTTCCATCCTGCTCTCTCTCCTACCTTCTTTCTAATATTGTTTGCTCTTCACTTTGAAAAGCAATTTTTCTGGCTGTGCGTGGGGGCTCATGCCTGTAATCCCACCACTTTGGGAGGCCAAGGCAGGCTGATCACTTGAGGTCAAAAGATTGAGACCATCCTGGCTAACACGGTGAAGCCCCATCTCTACTAAAAATACAAAAATTAGCTGGGCATGGTGGCGGGCACCTGTAATCCCAGCTACACAGGAGGCTGAGGCAGGAGAATCACTTGAACCTGGGAGGCGGAGGTTGCAGTGAACTGAGATCGCACCACTGCACCCAGCATGGGCAACAGAGCGAGATCCCGTCTCAAAAAAGAAAAAGGAAAGCAATTTTCTGCCTAAGCTTTGAGATCCTTGCAGACAGATCTTATAGCTGGTAGTTTTCTCCTTTTGCAATATGTTTTTAGAATGAAGTCACTTCTTGCCCAAATCCAGATTCATTTTACTTGAGAACATCTAGCAACATCCCCACAACGGTAACAAAGACTACCTCAGACAGGGCATCACCCCAAATGTCTCTGCCTGTGGATCTCCAACTTTCCAGTGCTCCGTAGCTTCTCTCAGTATAAAGGGCTCCTCCCATGTTTGGAATGAACAGGTTGGGACACCTGCCAGGGAGGTTCCCCAGGAAGAACCAACTCAACTGGGTCTTCAATGACCTCCCTTTGCAGGCTCCAGATTGATCTTAGCTCAGAGTCAGTGGCCTCAGGCTTCTCCACCCCAGTCAAGGCTACTCACTTACCCTTACCTGACTTACACGGGGGTATTTAAAAAAAACATACCACGTGTGATGAGTTCAGCAAAATCACTCCAATCCAGCGTTTATATTTATAGGAGGGAAGAAAACCACAACACATCTATATTTTATAGCTCAATAGAAAAAGCACAAGTATCTATCCATTTCAGAAAACAAATTAATTTATCATTTTCCATAATAATAAAAAATCATTTAGTAAATGAATAATGATATTTGAGTTCTTTAGCTGTTGGAAAGTCCTGTCCCACAGGATTTAGCATTAATCTGTCAAGTCCACATAACAGGAACAGAATAGAGTTATCCACTGTCTCAGATTCTCCACACTACAAAGGAGAGGAACTAACATTTTGGTAAATCTTTGTAATTCATCAATATATCCACCACGCTTTCTTGCAAAAATGTATTCATTTTTCTGCAGTCATAAAGGAAAAGAGTTTTTCCCAATTTCTTTTCACTGCTAGGCCCTGAAATTCCATTTGAAATCATCCAATAAAAAAACAGACCTGAGGCCAGGCGTGGTGGCTCACTGCTGTAATCCCAGCACTTTGGGACGCCAAGGCAGGTGGAACACTTTAGGTCAGGAGTTCAAGACCAGCCTGGCCAACATGGTGAAACCCTGTCTCTACTAAAAATATTTTAAAAATTAGCTGGGCGTGGTAGCGTACGTCTGTAATCCTAGCTACTCAGGAGGCCAAGGTGGGAGGACTGCTTGAACCCACGAGGTTGAGACTGCAGTGAGCCGAGATCACGCCACTGTACTCCAGCCTGGGCAACAGAGTGAGACTCCGTCTCAAAAAAAAAAAAAGTAAATAAAAGTTTTAAAAAGAAATAAAATATAGGACTAAATATGTAATTAGTTTTCTGAAACCCAACTTGTTCTTGCCGTTTTGAACATACTTTGCTTTCTTTATTAAGCTCTAATGATAAAATGCATTTAGCAGTTAATAAAAAGCTGAAGCTGAAATGAGTGAACAAATCTTTTCAAGATGACAAATGCAGGGAGGGGCTGACTGGAACACAGACAAATCTGACTCAAGTGTCAGGTCAGGTCCTCCTATCACTTGGGACATCTTCCACCTCCATGAACTGCTGAGTAATTACCCTCCCAGGAGAAGCTCCCTCAATACCGCCAACCAGCTGGCTCACCAGCCACGTGTCCCCAAGGAATGGAAACTGGGGTTGGGGAAGAAAAACTGAATGTGTTAAGGGCTTTGCTTTTTGAGGAACAGTATACTAGTGAACTCCTCCCACCCCAAGGCATCCGGCCGCTCCCCTATAAGGTCCCACCCCCGACCTCAGGTTGTCCTCTGGGAGGAGTTACTCAGAGCTGATATTCACTAGACACTACAAAAGACTTAGCAGCTACGAGCATCTTGGAGCAGCCACAAACAGTTCTGTAACCCAGGACCAGGACACCACAGAGACTGGGCTGAGGACAGATCACCCTATGCCATTTGCAAAGAGGAACCTTGACTGAAAATATTCGGATATCTCTATGAGACAGGATAAAGGACAGTCACACATACACTTTTTTTTTTTTTTTTTGCAATGGAGTCAAGTGGTCATTCTTTGCTTCCTCACATGTGAAACGTTCACAAACCCAAAACAAATCTTTTAAAAAGAACCTTACTTGCTATGTGAAAAGAAAGTGACAATTAAAATAATGCCTCTGTTTGAAATATTGCCTGAGGGACAAAGAGTTCATAAAGTTGCTGTGAATTGAGAGAAAGTTAGCCTGGGGAAGGCTCTGAAACCAAGGGATTTGCTGCCAGCCCTAGGAGGAGTTAGGATGGGGGACAGGGTGGTGGATTTGAGACCCTGCTGCCCACATCTGTGGAAGACTCGGAGGGGAACCGGTCACCCTTGGGAAGAAAAAAGGGACTGGGGAACCCACCACAGCTCCTCTTCCCAAGCACAAAGCCCACACACACGAGTCTGGATTCTGCCTGGTGACCCTCCGTTGTCACCGTGCAGCCTCCTCACCGGGTTCACAGGAACTGCGAGCCAGGCTGGAGGCGAGATTGCAGTTAGATATTAACCAGGTGCTCTCAGCCCTGCTGCCTCGCAAGGCCGCCTCCCTGAGAGTCAGGTCACAGCAGACGCTGACCGCCGGCTTCCTCATCGTGCCTGGGGATAAGATCTCTGAGAGTTGCTCAAGAGTCGCCTGAGTTCTTTCTCGGATCCTGAATTGCAGCGGAAAGGCTGGCGCCAAGCAGGCTGAAGACCCCACGAGGGAGCCCACTCAGCAGGAGAATACGGTTTCTTCACCTCCAGTCCCAGGAGTCACCCCTCACTTCCCCACCAACCAGCGACCCCACACCCCAGCCGCCCCTGTCCACACCCCCAAACACTCCATCCCCAAACCTCTCAGGGACGCGGATCTGGGGTTTCCTCCCCTCTCCCCCATTAAACTGTTTCTGATGTAGCCTTCGGCGTCTCGGTGCAGTGACTCGGGCCGCGAACCTGTGCCGGTTACAGCCGCACAATCTGGGGAGACGCGGAGCTGCGGGCGCGGAGCTGCCCAGAGAGGGCGCCGGCCGCAGTGGCCGCACAGGGACGGGACAGGACGCCCGGGGTCCCGGCTGCCGCCTCAGCCCCATCTTGCGGCCGAGGGGACCAAGGGCCGAGCTGCGCCAGGGGCACTCTGGTTTGCAGACCCCGGAGTCGCCCAGGACGAGGCCCGGGTCCCCTCACGGTCGGTTCCGGCCAGTTCCAACCTGCCCCTTCTTTGCCTCGGGACGCCGGGCCCTCCACACTCACCATTTCCCGGCTTCTTGGTGTCCGGGTGTCCTCCCTATAAGCCAGCGTCCAGTGTGGGTCCCGGCGAGACAGACGCTGATACAGACCTTCCAGGGCGTCTCTCTCTCAGCGACAGACCCAGGACTCAGAGCGCAGGGGCGTGGAGAAGACTCCGCGGGCTCTTTGAACGTCGCACCCGCCTCCCTGCAGCGTGCCTGATTGACAGTTCTCACACACCCCGCCCCCTCGGCCCTGATTGGATAGTGCTCCAGATCCCGCCCCTTGGTGACTGATTGACAGAAGAAGCGATCTCGCAGTGCTGAGTGGAGCCGGATGAACAGGTTCCAGACACTGCCCTTGGCAAGGCGGGCTTCCTCCCAACGCAGTGACCTGACCCCTCCCGAAGTGACGTTTGCATTTTAGAATTTCCTGATTGTACTCAGTGGATTCTTCCTGCTTTTTCCTCCTGGACAGGGACTCACAAGTGTGTGCAGGGAATTCGATGCCCCCTGTCCAGTGGGGCCATTCCCGGACCTCGGAGCAGGAGGGGATCCCAGGGCACACAGGCCACCCTGCAGCAGGAGGGAGGGCCTGATGTCCTCCAGGGATCAGGAATTTGGGATGAGGCTGTTGGCGACGTGGTCAAGCCGTTCCCTCACCTTATCTCACAATCTACTCATTTGCAGCCCAGAAGATAAAAACACGACAACAAAAAAAAATTGTTAAGTATGTGGAAAAACTGGAATTATATGGCAGCAATATTTTGTAAAGAATCAAAAGAGAAGAAAAGCAAAAACTTGAACTAGCTCAGAGAAGCAGCCTATTGCACCAACTGTTCACAAGCAGACCCCCTTTCAGGAGGTCAAACGTATCCCCAAGCTGGGAAGCCAGACAATGATTCCTAAGACGGAGCCCCGGGGTGGATCAGAAGCTGGTGTTGGTGGGAGGGACAATTAAGAATTTAACTTTGAGATCTCAAAATACCTGTCCCCTCTGGACAGCGTGGAAATTCTCTCTCCTTATGCCATTAAATGTTCATAAATTAAACGCTTCAATCAAAAGCCGAGACATTAGACTTTGAATTTGATAACATTAGCCTTTCTCCATGTATTTATGAAGTAAGAATACTAGACTTAAAAGCGTTATGGCCGGGCGCTGTGGCTGACGCCTGTAATTCCAGCACTTTGGGAGGCCGAGGCGGGTGGATCACCTGAGGTCGGAAGTTTGAGACCAGCCTGACAAACATGGTGAAACCCCGTTTCTACTAAAAATAAATTAGCCGGGTGTGGTGGCGCACGCCTGTAATCACAGCTACTCAGGAGGCTGAGGCAGGAGAATCGCTTGAACCCGAGAGGCGGAGGTTGCGGTGCGCCGAGATCGTGCCATTGCACTCCAGCCTGGGCAACAAGAGCAAAACTCCATGTCACCAAAAAAAAAAAAAAGGGATCACGAGGTCAGGAGTCCGAGACCAGCCTGCCTGACAAACATGGTGAAACCCCGTCTCTACTAAAAATACAAAGATTAGTTGGGCGTGGTGGCGCGCACCTATAACCCCAGCTACTCAGGAAGCTGAGGCAGGAGAATCGCTTGAACCTGGGAGGCAGAGGTTTCAGTGAGGCAACATCACACCACTGCACTCCAGCCTGGGCGACAGAGCGAGAAAACAAAACAAAACAAAACAAAACAAAACTCCATCTCAAAAAAAAAAAAAAAAAAAAACTTGTTATAAACTAGAAGCTGGTACCCATGGCTAAATAGAAAGGAGCTGAACATGAGATGTCAATAGATCAAATGAAATCTTCAATCAACTTCTAGAAACTATAGCATTTTCTGCCAGGACAAATGGACATGTTTAGAAAACGAATTAAAAAAATGATGTCTCGGCCAGGTGCGGTGGCTCACGCCTGTAATCCCAGCACTTTGGGAGGCCGAGGCGGGCGGATCATGAGGTCAGGAGATGGAGACCATCCTGGCTAACACGGTGAAACCCCGTCTCTACTAAAAATACAAAAAATTAGCCGGGCGCGGTTGCACGCGCCTGTAATCCCAGCTACTCAGGAGGCTGAGGCAGGAGAATCGCTTGAACCCGGTAGGCGGAGGTTGTGGTGAGCGGAGATCAGGATCATGCCCCTGCACTCCAGCCCGGAAGACAGCGAGACTCCGTCTCAAAAAAAAATAAAATAAATAAAAAATAAATAAAAAATTAAGCGTGCACACACGCACATACACATACACTCCCAGTCTGTTATGCTAGAAACTGCTTTCTGAAGGATAAACTACCATTCTATTCTATGAAATGCTCCACCCCTCACTCCTCACATTAACTGCTCCTGGAACAATGTTCTATTTATTTGTTTCCACACATGTTAAAAGAGAGCACAATGTATCAAACTAACTGATTGTCAGGGATTTATATACAGATTTCGTATATTTTTACAAATGGCAACAAGTAAGTAGTTGATTTCTGCAATGATTTAAATACATATAAAAGCTTCCAGACAAAAATAGCTGTTCACATTACCATGATGAAGGAAAAATCAACAATCATGAGACCCACTTTCCCCAACCCCCAACAGGGAGAAAGGACAAAAGAAATCCTAAGAGAAGCTAGAAAGCTCAAAATTTGTGTGTGCAAGTTTAAACACAATATAGAAATTATTGCTGTTAGTTTCCTCACAGTCAGTTCTATGGCAACACTATGCTTTTCTGAATTAGGATGTTTATTTCTGAGGTTTTTTTTTTTTTTTTTTTTTTTTTTTTTGAGACAGAGTCTTGCTCTGTCACCCAGGCTGGAGTGCAGTGGCCCAATCTCAGCTCACTGCAAGCTCTGCCTCCTAGGTTTACACCATTCTCCTGCCTCAGCCTCCCAAGTAGCTGGGACTACAGGCACCCGCCACCGCGCCCAGCTAATTTTTTGTATTTTTAGTAGGGACAGGGTTTCACCGTGGTCTTGATCTCCTGACCTTGTGATCCACCTGCCTTGGCCTTCCAAAGTGCTGGGATTACAGGCGTGAGCCACCATGCCCGGCTGAGGTTTTTTTTTTTTTTTTAAAGAAAGTGAAACACAACTCCTTCCCCAACCCTCTGTCACAAAGATCCTCTAATATCTGCTGCTGAATTTATATATATATTTTTACCATTTCAGTGTGAGTTAACTTTAATGCATGCTGTCAGGAGCTCAGTTCATGTTTCTGAAGGTCAATATTCAACTTCTCTAGTAGCTTGTTGAAAAGACTTTCCCCTTTAATTTATCTTGGCCTATTTGTTGCAAGTTAATTAACTATCCATGAAGAGTGTCTTAGTCCGTGTGTGCTGCTATAATGAAATACTGCCAAATGGGCAATTTGTAAAGAATATTAATCGGTTTTCTCATAGTTCTGGATGCTGGGAATTCCAAGATAAAGGTGCCGGCACCTAGGGAAGGCCCTCTTACTGCATCTTCTGGAGGGAAGGAACACTGCATCCTCACAGGGCAGAAGACAGAGGGCAAGAGAGGGCGAACCCCATCCATCAAACCCGTTATAGTGGCATTAGTCTATTCATGAGGGCTCTGCCAAAAGACCAAAAGTCTCCACCTCCCAAAACTGTGGTGCTGGGAATTGAGTTCTAACCTATGAATTTTGAGGGAACACAAACATTCAAATGATAGCAAAGGGGGTTATTTCCAGACTCTCAGTTCTGTCATATTGATTTATTTCTGACATCTTCCCAGTAAATCTGGCCACTATACTACCTTGACCTGATGTTGGAGAGCCCCACCCCATTTCACATGACTGTCACGCACAGATAGAAATGGTCCTAAAGCCACAGGAAGATCTCCTAGACACCTCCGTGGATGACCTAGACTTACTATCATTTTGAGAAGGCCCCTCTTAACACAAATGTGGGGAAAACATAGTAACTGGTTTTGTCATAATTTCTCCACATGAAACAATTGAGGCATACTCTTTACTCACTGCAAAATCAGCCTGAGCCTCTAGCTCATTGCTCTTACTAGATCTTGCATGTTGGCAAAGGGGAAACTGCCACCATTGACACTAATTCCAGATATGCTTTGGGAATCTTTTTTACTGTTGGCACAATCTGAAAATCCTTCGCATTTACAACTTGTTCTGGTACACCCATTGCCAATGAACATACATAACTGGGACACTATTAGAAGTTGTTCACCTCTCTACTAAAATGGCTATTGTTCACTGTCTAGCCCATACTAAGGAGACTTCTACTACATCTCTGGGCATTAAAAGACTGCTAAACAGGGCGGGGCGCGATGGCTCACGCCTGTAATCCCAATACTTTGGGAGGCTGAGGCAGGCGGATCACCTGAGGTCAAGAGCTCAAGACCAGCCTGGCCAACATGGAGAAACCCCATCTCTACCAAAAATACAAAATTAGCCAGGCATGATGGCATATGCCTGTAGTCCCAGCTACTTGGGAGGCTGAGGCAGGAGAATCACTTGAATCTGGGAGGCAGCAGATGCAGTGAGCTGAGATCACACCATTGCACTCCAGCCTGGGCAATAAGAGCGAAACTCCATCTCAAAAACAAAACAAAACAAAACAAAACAAAAGACTGCTAAACAGGAAGCCAAAAATGGCACCTTATCTCTGCTGAATTTACAAACCTGCCGTTATCCTTGATTTATATTATCAAGTAAAACTCAATAATCGGAAAACCATCAATAGGTATGAAGGGGAGATAACTATTGCACAGATTATACATTAGGCCAATCGCACTGTAGCTCCTTTCTTCTCTCTTTTTTTTTTTTTTTTTTTTGAGACGGAGTCTCACTCTGTTGCCCAGGCTGGAGTGCAGTGGCCGGATCTCAGCTCACTGCAAGCTCCGCCTCCCGGGTTTACGCCATTTTCCTGCCTCAGCCTCCCAAGTAGCTGGGACTACAGGCGCCCGCCACCTCGCCCGGCTAATTTTTTTGTATTTTTTAGTAGAGACGGGGTTTCACCGTGTTAGCCAGGATGGTCTCGATCTCCTGACCTCGTGATCCGCCCGTCTCGGCCTCCCAAAGTGCTGGGATTACAGGCTTGAGCCACTGCGCCCCGACTGTAGCTTCTTTCTTTTGATGCTTTGCCTTGTGCTAATCTTCCACTGGGTTGGACATAGACGCAGATGATGGATACTTAATAATCTAAAAGGTAACTGACTGGCTGCCTTGGCATGCACAAAATTTATGATCCAACTATGTGTTGCATGAAACCAACATATCTCAGAGAATACTCCAATGCCCATGCTGCCCCTCACAGTAATCCAAATGGATTAGTTTCTTTCCAGCTTGAGGCCATTCCCATTGTTTGGAGATTGTCTGCATGTTTAATGGATGGGCTCAGTGCTGTACAGCTACACGTGCTCTTGTGTGAATGGTGAAGTAATTGATAACTGAAATTATTTCTCATTTTGGCATTCCTTCGTAGGCTGAATCAGACCATGGAAGTAATTTTATAGCTGATATAAAACACATTCTTCCAAAAACTATGGAGGACTTACTAAAATTTTACACCATCCTTAATCATCAGGGCAAATGTAAAAATCTAAACATACAGGGCAAGAGGGGCTTTTGAGTAGCATCTGTCAGAACACTGAACATCAATGGCCAGAAGAACAAAATATGAGCTGATGTCTTGCTGGGCAGAACATTATGATGTACCCTTGCCTGCCATCAAAGTAAGAGCCATCGTCATTCAAAATAAGAACCATGTTTCATATATAAGAGCCATGAATTCACGTAAGCCATGTCAAACTTGGCATGTATCAGTATTTCAAGGACAAATGGAAGACCATTTCTACAGGTAACCACCAAGAAGGATCATCAGAGCCAATTCCCAGGCTCCAGAAATAAATGGCATCACAAAATATAGACAAAAACAAACAAACAAAATGACCTGATTCAAGATAAACAAAGGACTTGAAATAAAGTTGTTCAGCTGGGCGCAGTGGCTCACACCTGTAATCCCAGCACTTTGGGAGGCTGAGGTGGGCAGATCACCTGAGGTCAGGAGTTCGAGACCAGCCTGACCAACATGGAGAAACCCCGTCTCTGCTAAAAATACAAAAATTAGCCAGGCGTGGTGGCACAGGCCTGTAATCCCAGCTACTCAGGAAGCTGAAGCAGGAGAATTGCTTGAACCCGGGAAGCGGAGGTTGCGGTGAGCTGACATCATGCCACTGAACTCCAGCCTGGGCAGTAAGAGCGAAACTCTGTCTCAAAAAGAAAAATAAATAGGCCGGGCACGGTGGCTCAAGCCTGTAATCCCAGCACTTTGGGAGGCTGAGACGGGCAGATCACAAGGTCAGGAGATCGAGACCATCCTGGCTAACAAGGTGAAACCCCATCTCTACTAAAAAAAAATACAAAAAACTAGCTGGGCGAGGTGGCAGGCGCCTGTAGTCCCAGCTACTCAGGGAGGCTGAGGCAGGAGAATGAACTAAACCCGGGAGGCGGGGCTTGCAGTGAGCTGAGCTCCGGCCACTGCATTCCAGCCTGGGCAACAGAGCGAGACTCCGTCTCAAAAAATTAATTAATTAATTAATTAATTAACGAAGTTGTTCAAAGAAGATATATAAAAGACAATTATGTACCTGAAATGATGCTCACCATCATTGGTCATTAAGGAAATGTAAATCAAAACCACAATGAAATTCCAATTCACACCCATTAGCATGGCTATTATACAGCCAATGTGGGAGAGGATGAAAGAAATGACAACCCTTGTACATTGCTGGGGAGAATGTTAAATACTGCAGTCACTGTGTAAAACAGTGTAAGTATTCCTGAAAAAGGTGAACTTAGAATTTCTCTGTAAGCCAGCCATTCAACTCCTAAGTACACATCCAAAGAAATAGAAATCAGAAACACACACAGACACATGTACCCCAATTTCATGGCAGCCTTATTCACAATTCCCAAAACAGTATTGTGGATATAACCCACATGTTCATCAGCCTCTGAGTGAAGAAGCAAAGTGTGGTTTACCCATAAAATAGAATATTCAGGCATAAAAAACTGAATCACTGGTACATTCTGCGACATGGAAGAACCTTGAAAACATTTTGCTAAGTGAAATAAGTCAGACACATAAGGAGTAATAGTGTAGACTTTTACTTATGAAGTACCTAGAATAGTCAAATTCATGGAGCAAGAAAGTAGAAGAGAGATTATCAGGGCTTGACGATAAGGCAGAATGAGTTCTTTTATTTACTGGGTAATGAGTTTCTGTGTGGCGTGATGAAAAGTTCTGGAGATAGCTGCGGTGGTCACACTACGTCATAAATGTATTTAATGCTACTGAATTGCATACGTGGTAGCTCATGCCTGCAATCCCAGCACTTCAGGAGGCCGAGGTGGGCAGATCACGAGGTCAGGAGATTGAGACCATCCTGGCCAACATGGTGAAACCCCATCTCTACTAAAAATACAAAAATTAGCTGGGCATGGTGGCGGGCGCCTGTAATCCCAGCTACTTGGGAGGCTGAGGCAGGAGAATTGCTTGAACCTGGGAGGCAGAAGTTGCAGTAAGTCGAGATGGCGCCACTGCACTCCAGCCTGGTGATGGAGTGACACTCCCTCTAAAAAAAAAAAAAAATTCAATGGCAAATTTTATGTTACTATGTGTTACTTCAACACAATTTATAAACGAAAGATGACACAATTCCAGTTATTAGAGAGGAACATAACTATATCTGGGATGAAAACATACACTGGATAGGACTGTGCATATTGGTATCTACCTGTAGCTACTCTGGAGTCTGAGGTGGCAAGATCACTTAAACCTAGGAATTAAAATCCAACTGTGGCAACATAGCCAGACCCCACCTCTAAAGAGAATAATAATAAAATAATAATAATACACTGGCTGAAGCCACACATGGTGGCTCATTCCTGTAATTCCAGCTACTTAGGAGGATGGTGTGGGAGGATCCCTTCAGGCCAGGAGTTCAAGACCTGCCTGGGCCACATAGTGAGACGTTGTCTCTAAATAAATTTTAAAACTTAGTACAGTGTGCTGTTGCATGCCTGTTGTCCCAGCAATTTGAAGGCTGAAGTGGGAGAATCACCTGAGCCCAGGAATTTGATGCTTCAGTGAGCCATTATCACACCACTGCATACCAACCTGGGTGAGAAAGCAAGACCATGACTCAAAAAAAAAAAAAAAAAAAAAAAGAAGAAGAGAGAGAGAGAATAGCAGTAGAAGGTATTTAAAATGAAACACCCACCAAAAAAAAATGACCAAAAAATATGAACAGAACATCAATGAACTGTGTGGTGGTGACTACACAGCTACAAGTAACTTTTTTTTTTTTTTTTGAGATGAAGTCTCACTCTATCACACAGGCTGGAATGCAGTGGCGTGATCTTGGCTCACTGCAACCTCTGCCTTCTGAGTTCAAGCAATTCTCTGCCTCAGCCTCCTGAGTAGCTGGGGTTACAGGTGCCCACCACCACACCTGGCTAATTTTTGTATTTTTGGTAGAGACAGGGTTTCACCATCTTGGCCAGGCTGGTCTTAAACTCTTGACCTCATGATCTACCTGCCTTGGCCTCCCAAAGTGCTGGAATTACAGGCGTGAGCCACCACGCCTGGCCAACAAGTAACTTTTAAAAAACCAGGCCGGGCGTGGTGGCTCAAGCCTGTAATCCCAGCACTTTGGGAGGCCGAGACGGGCGGATCACAAGGTCAGGAGATCGAGACCAGCCTGGCTAAATACGGTGAAACCCCGTCTCTACTAAAAAATACAAAAAACTAGCTGGGTGAGGTGGCGGGCGCCTGTAGTCCCAGCTACTCGGGAGGCTGAGGCAGGAGAATGGCATAGACCCGGGAGGCGGAGCTTGCAGTGAGCTGAGATGCGGCCACTGCACTCCAGCCTGGGCGACAGAGCGAGACTCCGTCTCAAAAAAAAATAAATAAATAAAAATAAAAAAATAAAAAAAAACCATCAGAGGCCGGGTGTGGTGGCTTATGCCTATAATCCCAGCACTTTGGGAGGCCAAGGCAGGTGTATCACCTGAGGTCAGGACTTTGAGACCAGCCTGACTGTCATGGTGAAACCCCATCTCTACTAAAAATACAAAATTAGCTGGGTGTGTTGGCACATGCCTGTAATCCCAGCTATTTGGGAGGCTGAGGCAGAAGAATCGCTTGAACCCAGTAGGTGGAGGTTGCAGTGAGCTAAGATCACACCATTGCACTCCAGCCTGGGCAACGAGAGTGAAACTCTGTCTCAAAAAAAAAAATCAGAATATCAATGAGTTGTGTGATGGAACAACTACAAAGACTCCTAAAAGAGCAGGAGGTAACATAGAATAAAAACTTCTGTTAAAAAAAATCAGCCATGGCCAGGTGCAGTGGCTCACGCCTCTAATCCCAGCACTTTGGGAGGCCGAGGAGAACAGATCACTTAAGGCCAGGAGTTCAATACCAGCCTGGTCAACATGGCGAAACCCCATCTCTACTAAAAAATACAAAAATTAGCCAGGTGTGGTAGCACATGCCTGTAATCCCAGCTACTCCAGAGGCTGAGGCACGAGAATCTCTTAAACCTGAGATATGGAGGTTGCCAGTGAGCTGAGATTGTGCCACTGCACTCCAGCCTGGGTGACAGAATGAGACCCTGTCTCAAAAATAAATAAATAAATAAATAAAAAACAAAAATAAATCAGCCACACATTTTCCAAATTAGACAAAAACTATAAACCTTGAAATACAAGAAGCTCAACAAACCACAAGCACAAAATGTATGAAAAAATCTACACCAAGGCACATCATCATCAAACTGCTGAAAGTCAGAGATAATAAAAAATTTTTTAAACCACTGGAGGAAAAAAGACATCTTAACCACAGAGATGCAAAAATTGATTACATACTTATTATCAGAAACAATGCAAACTAGAAGACAATGGAGAAAAATGTTCAAGAAACTAAAAAACCAAATATGCCAACCAAGAATTCTATGTTCAGCAAATACCTTTCCAAATAAAGGGAAAATAAATACTTTATTCAGTCATGGTAGCAGTGTTTGTAATCAGCATACTTGCTGATTGTCAACTGAATTCCCGGGGTAGAAGAAAAATGTTACCAGATGGAAATCTGTGAAGAATGAAAAGCACCAGAAATGCTAACTACTTGAGTAGATACAAAGGAGTTTTTACTATTGTCTATTTTGAAAATAAAAGATCATTGAATCTGCGAAAAAAAACAAAAACAAAAAAAAACTAAAGTTCGGGGGTAAGAAAATGAAAGACAAATAGCAATTTATTATGGTGTTACACAATTAATATGGAAAGGAGCTGCAATCAGCAAACAAATAGCCAAACAATTCTAAGCAAAACAAACAAACAGGCCGGGCGCGGTGGCTCAAGCCTGTAATCCCAGCACTTTGGGAGGCTGAGGCGGGCAGATCACGAGATTAGGTGATCGAGACCATCCTGGCTAATACAGTGAAACCCTATCTCTACTAAAAATACAAAAAAATTAGCCAGGCGGGTGGCGGACGCCTGTAGTCCCAGCTACTCAGGAGGCTGAGGCAGGAGAATGGCGTGAACCTGGGAGGCGGAGCTTGCAGTGAGCCGAGATCGTGCCACTGCACTCCAGCCTGGGCAACAGAGCAAGACTCCGTCTCAAAAAAAAAAAAAAAGAAAACAAACAAACAAACAAACAACAAAAAAACTGGAGGACTTAATAAAGCTGAATCAAGATAACGTGGCTTTGGCACAAAGACAGGTGAATACATTGATGGAATAGAATAATCATACCAGAACTATACTCACCCATGTGATCCAGTGGTTTAGGATAAAGATTCAATATAATATTGTAGAGTTACACTATGAATTATGAATCTATTTAAAAGTAAGAGGTACGTGTGTGTGTGTATGAAATTTCAAATGAAAATAGCAAGGTGTGTAGTAACATGTATACAAATGATCCCATCCTATGTGAATTCTAGTTTGAATCAACACTAAGAAGTGGTCTGGCTGGACACAGTGGTTCACACCTGTAGTTCCAGCACTTTGGGAGGCCGAGGTCGGTGGATCACCTGAGGTCGGGAGTTCGAGACCAACCTGACCAACATAGAGAAACCCCGTCTCTACTAAAAATACAAAAAAATTAGCTAGGCGTGGTGGCATGTGCCTGTAATCCCAGCCACTCGGGAGACTGAGGCAGGAGAATTGCTTGAACCCGGGAGGTGGAGGTTGCTGTGAGCCAAGATGGCGCCATTGCACTCCAGCCTGGGCAACAAGAGCAAAACTCCGTCTCAAAAAAAAGAAAAAAAAGAAGCGGTCTCACAGAAGGGCAGTTACAGTAATTACACCTGGCAGTTCCAAGGGTAACACTGCCCCCTAGGCAACATCTTACCATTTATTTGGAGTACATTTCAATATAAGGTATTCTCATGAATACTCTAATGAAACAGCTCTCCAAGGCCCGCAGTGAACAAGCACTTGCCAAACTCTACAGTTAACCTGCATTCCTTATCTTATTCAAACGCTCAGTGACCTGTGACACAGTTGACCACTATCCCCATCTTGAAATGCCTTCTGCAAGCTTCCAGGAGAGGACACCCACCTATTCTCCCTCCCACCTCACTGGCCTGCCCAGTCTTTTGCAGGCTCTTCCTCTTGCTACACTCAGAGGTGGACAGCCTCTGGTCTCCTTCTGAACCCTTTTCTTTCACTATATTTTGTCCCTCACCTTGAAACCAGGTGACCTCTTCCGGAACCAGGGCTTTAAATGGTCTTCATATGCTAAGGACTTTCTTTCTTTCTTTCTTTTTTTTTTTTTGAGATGGAGTCTCGCTTTGTGGCCCAGGCTGGAGTGCAGTGGCATGATCTCGGCTCACTGCAAGCTCTGCCTCCCAGGTTCACGCCATTCTCCTGCCTCAGCCTCCTGAGTAGCTGGGACTACAGGCGTCCGCCACCACGCCTGGCTAATTTTTTTGTATTTTTAGTAGAGATGGGGTTTCACTGTATTAGCCAGGATGGTCTCGATCACCTAATCTCGTGATCTGCCCGCCTCAGCCTCCCAAAGTGCTGGGATTACAGGCGTGAACCACCACACCCGGCCACTAAGGACTTTCAAAGTGGCATCCAGAACTTTCTCTCAGGTTCCAGACTCCTAGGCCTGCACAACACCTCCCTCGTTTGGCTCAAACTTATTATGGCCAGACATAAACATAACCCTTGACTTCCCCTCCAGTAATCTTCCTTGAGTCTTCCTCCTCTGAGTAAGAGGCAGCACTGAGGGGCTCTGGAAAATAAAATTTATCCTTAACTCTCCTTCACTACATCAGAAGTCCTGCAAAACCTATCTCTGCCTGTTTAATTCTGAATCTTTTTTTTTTTTTTTAACGGAGTCTCACTCTGTCACCCAGGCTGGAGTGCAGTGGCACGATCTCGGCTCACTGCAAGCTCCGCCTCCCGGGTTCACACCATTCTCCTGCCTCAGCCTCCCGAGTACCTGGGACTACAGGCGTCCACCATCACGCCGGGCTAATATTTTGAATTTTTAGTAGAGACGGGTTTCACTGTGTTGGCCAGGCTGGTCTCGATCTCCTGACCTCGTGATCTGCCTGCCTCGGCCTCCCAAAGTGCTGGGATTACAGGCGTGAGCCACCGCACCCGGCCATAGTGGTGTGTATATTTATGAGTCACATGGAAGGTTTTGAAACAGGCGTGCAAAGTCCAATAACCACATTATGGGGAATGGGGTATCCATCCACTCAAGTATTTATCCTTTGGGTTACAAACAATCCAATTTTATGCTATTAATTATTTTAAAGTGTATAACCAGATTATTGTTAACTATACTCATCCTGTTATGTTATCAAATAGTAAGTATTACTTAATCTTTCTATTTTGTGCCCATTAACCATCCCCACCTCTCCATCACCACTCCGCTACTCTTCCCAGCCTCTAGTAACCATCCTTCTACTTTCTATCTCCACAAGTTCAATTGTTTTGAATTTTAGATCCACAAATAAGTGAGAATATGCAATGTTTGTATTTTTGTGTCTGGCTTATTTCATTTAACATAATGATCTCCAGTCACATCCATTTGTTGCAAATGACAGGATCTCATTCTGTTTTTAAGGGAAATTAAATTTATTAAGAAAATAAAGGAATAAAACAATGGCCACTCCATAGGTAGAGCAGTCTCATTCTTTTTTATGGTTGAAAAATACTCCATTGTGTATGTATATCGTATTTTCTTTATCCATTCATCTGTTTATGGACACTTAGGTTCCAAATATTAGCTATTATGAACAGTGCTGCAACAAACATGAGAGTGCAGATGTCTCTTGAATATACTGATTTCCTTTCTTTTGGGTATATACCCAGCAGTGGGATTGCTGGATCATACAGTAGCTCTATTTTTCATTTTTTGAGGAACCTCAAAAATGTTCTCCATAGTGGTTGTACTAATTTACATTCCCACCAACAGTCCATGATGTTTCCCTTTTCTACATGCTCTTCATCATTTCTTATTACTTGTCTTATTTATTATTATTTTTTTTGAGATGGAGTCTCACCCGGTCGCCCAGGCTGGAGTGCAGTGGCGCGATCTCGGCTCACTGCGAGCTCCGCCTCCGGGGTTCACTCCATTCTCCTGCCTCGGCCTCCTGAGTAGCTGGGACTGCAGGCGCCCACCACCACACCCGGCTAATTTTTGTATTTTAAGGAGAGACGGGTTTCACCGTGTTAGCCAGGATGGTCTCAATCTGATTTCGTGATCCCAAGATGCTGGGATTACAGGCGTAGGCCACCACGCCTGGCTTGTCTTTTGAATATAAACCATTTTAACTGGAGCGAGATGATATCACACTGCAGTTTTGATTTGGATTTCTCTAAAGATCAATGTTGTTGAGCACCTTTTCATATGCCTGTTTACCATTTGTATGTCTTCTTTCGAAAATGTCAGGCTGGGCACGGTGGCTCACGCCTGTAATCCTAGCACTTTGGGAGACCTAGGTGGGTGGATCACCCGAGGTCAGGAGTTCAAGACCAGCCTGACCAATATGGTGAAACCCCGTCTCTACTATGTATGTTGGCATACAGAAATGCTACTGACTTCTGTATGTTGATTTTTTTTATCCCACAACTTTACTAAATGTGTTCACAGTTCTGACAGTTTTTTGTAGTCTTTGGGTTTTTCCAAATATAAGAACATATCATCTGCAAACAAAGATAATTGGATTTCTTCTTTCCAATTTGGATGCCCTTGATTTCTTTCTTTCCATCTTTCTTGTTGTCTGCTCCAGCTAGGACTTTCAGTACTTTGTTGAATAACAGCAGTGAAAGTGGGCATCTTTGTCATGTTCTAGATCTTAGAGAAGACTCAGTTTTTCCCCCGTTCAGTATGATACTAGCTGTGTGTCTCTCATATATGGCTTTTATTATGTTGAGCTATGTTTCTTCTATATCCAATGTTTTGAGGGCTTTTATCATTAAGGGATGTGTAATTTTATCAAATGCTTTTTCAGTATCAATTGAAATGATTATTATTTTTTTTTGTCCTTCATTCTATTGATATGATGTATCCCATTGATTGATTTCAGTATGTCAAGCCAACATTGCATCCCAAGGATAAATCCCACTTGGTCACAATGAATAATCTTTTTCATGTATTGTAGAATTCAGTTTGCTAGTATTTTATTGAGGATTTTTGCATCAATCTCATCAGAGATATTGACCTGTAGTTTCTTTTTGTGATGTTTTTTTCTAGTTTTGGTGTCAGAGTAATACTGGCCTTGTAGAATTGGTTTGGAAGAATTTCCTTCATCTGTATTTTTTTTTTTTTTTTTTTTTTTTGCAGGGGGGAATAGTTTGAGTAGGATTGATATTAGTTCTTCTTTAAATATTTGGTAGAATTCACCAGCGGAACCACTGGGTCCTGGGCTTTTGTTTTCCTGGGAGAATTTTTATTACAGCTTCAATCTCATTACTTGTTATTGGTTTGTTAAGGTTTTGGGTTTCTTCGTGGTTCAATCTTGGTAGGTTGTATGTGTCTAGGAATTTGTACATTTCTTCTAGATTTTCCAATTTATTGGCATATAGTTGCTATAGTAGCCACTACTGATCCTTTGAAAATCTATGGTATCAGTTGTAATGTCTCCTTTTTCATATCTTATTTTATTTGGATCTTCTCTCTTTTTTCTTAGTCTGGCTAAAAATTTGTCAATTTTGTTTAACTTTTCAAAAAACTAACATTTTGTTTTATTGATCTTTTGTGCTGTTTTCATTTCAATTTCATTTATTTCTGCTTTGATATTTATTATTTATTTTGTTCTACTGATTTTGGATTTGGTTTGCTCTTGCTTTTCTAGTTTGTTAAGATGCATTTTGTTTATTTGAAGTTTCTCTTTTTTGACTTATAGTTTATAAACTCATAGCTATAAACTTCTCTGTCAGTACTGCTTTTGCCATATCTTATAGGTTTTGGTATGTTGTATTTCCATTAGGACTTTTTTCTAGAAAGTTTTCAAATTTTCTTCTTAAAGTCTTTTTTGACTCACTGATCATTCAGGAGCATATTCTTAATTTCCATTTATTTGTATAGTCTCCAAAATGCCTCATTATTGATTTTTAGTTTTATTCCATTGTGGCCAGAGAAGATGCTTGATACTATTTAAATTTTTTGAATGTTTTAAGACTTGTTTTTTGACCTAACATATGGCCTATTTTTTTTAGAATAATCCATATGCTGAGGGAAATAATGTGTATTCTGCAGCCATTTGATGAAATGTTCTGTAAACATCTGTTAGGTCCATTTGGTCTACAGTACAGACTAATTCTGATGTTTCTTTGTGGATTTTCTGTCTAGAAGATCTGTCCAATATTGAAAGTGGGGACTTGAAGTCTCCACTATTGTATTGGTGTCTATCTCTCTCTTTAGCTCTAATAATATTTGCCTTATATATCTGGGTGCTCCAGTGTTGGGTGCATATGTATTTAAAATTGTTATATCCTTTTGGTAAATTGATCCCTTTATCATTATATCATGATCTTCTTTGTCTCTTGTTATAGTTTTTATCTTTAAATCAATTTTATCTGATATATCTACTCCTGTTCTTTTTTTGTTTCCATTGGCATGTCATATCTATCTTTTTCCATCACTTGATTTTCAGTCTATGTGTGTCTTTATAGCTGAAGCATGTTTCTTGTAGGCAACAGATCATTGGATTTTGCTTTTTTATCCATTCAGCCAGTCTATGTCTTTTTATTGGAGAGTTTAGTCCATTAACATTCAATGTTATTTTTTATAAGTAAGGACTTACTCCTGCTATTTTTTCATTTGTTTTCTAGTCTTCTCTTTCTTCTTTCCTTTCTTCCTGTCTTCCTTTTTGTGAAGGTAATTTTTTTCTAATAGTAGAATTTAATTTCTTGCTTTTTGTTTTTTATGTATCTGTTTTACATTTTTTAAAATTTAAGGTTACCATTAGGCTTGCAAACACTATCTTAGAACCCATTATTTTAAACTGATGACAACTTAACAGTGATTGTGCAAACAAACGAGAAAAGAAAACTCATGAAAACTCTACACTTTGTCCCTAAAACTTTTTGTTGTTTCTATTTATATCTACTCTACTGTCCATGTCTTAAAAAATTATAGTTATTATTTTTTGAATGATTCATCTTTTAGTTTTTCTACTTAAGATTCAGTCACACACCACAATTCCAGTATTATAATATTAACATTTTGTGTTTTTCTATGTACTTACTACTACCAGGGACTTTTTTTTTTTTTTTTTTAACCTTCAGAGGATTTCTTATTGCTCATTAACATCCTTTTCTTTCTAACTGAAAAACTGCCTTTAGTATTTCTGGTGGGACAGTCTGGTGTTCATGAAATCCCTTAGCTTTTGTTTGTCTTGGAAAGCCTTTATTTCTCCTTCATGTTTGAAGGATATTTTTACCAGATATACTACTTTAGGGTAGAAGTTTTTTCCTTCAGCACATTTAAAATATGGCCATGCCACTGTCTCCTGCCCTGTAAGTTTTTCCTTAAAAAGTCTTCTGCCAGACATTGGAATTCCATCGTGTTTCATTTGTTTCTTTTCTCCTGATGCTTTTAGGATCCTTTCTTTATACTTGACCTTTGGGAGTTTGATTATTAGATACCTTGAGGTATTCTTCCTTGGGCTAAATCTGCTTGGTGTTCTACAACCTTCTTGTACTTGGATATTGATACCTTTCTCTAGGTTTGGGAAGTTCTCTGTTATTATCTCTTTGAATAAACTTTCTACCCCTATCTCTTTCTCAGCCTCCTCTTTAAGGCTAATAACTCCTAGATTTGCCTTTTTGAGGCCATTTCCTAGATCTCATAGGTGTGCTTCATTCTTTTTTATTCTTTCTTTTGTCTCCTCTGACAGTTTTTCAAATAGCCTGTCTTCAAGCTCACTAATTCTTTCTTCTGCTTGATTAATTCTGCTGTTAAGAGGCTATGATACATTCTTCAAAATGTCAATTGCATTTTTCAGCTCAAGATTTCTGCTTGATTCTTTTTAATTATTTTAATCTTCAGCTCAAGATTCCTGCTTGATTCTTTTTTTTTATTTTTCAAAACAGAGTCTCACTCTGTTGTTCAGGCTGGAGTGCAGCGGCATGATCTTGGCTCACTGCAACCTCCACCTCCCAGGTTCAAGCAATTCTCCTGCCTCAGCCTCCCAAGTAACTGGGATTACAGGCACACACCACCACACCTGGGTTATTTTTGTATTTTTAGTAGAGATGGGGTTTCACCATGTTGGCCAGGCTGGTCTCGAACTCCTCACCTCAGGTGATTCATCTGCCTTGGCCTCCCAAAGTTCTGGGATTACAGTGAGCCACTGTGCCTGGCCTGCTTGATTCTTTTTAATTATTTCAATATTTTTGTTAAATTCACCTCATAGGGTTCTGAATTCCCTCTTTGTGTTATCTTGATTTCACTGTGTTCCTTAAAACAGCTACTTTGAATTCTCTCTCTGAAAGGTCACATATTTCTGTGTCTCTAGGATTGGCCCCTGATGTCTTATTTAGTTCACTTGGTAAGGTCATGGTCATGTTTTCCTGGATGGTTTTTTTGTTTTTGTTTTTGCTTTGTTTTGTTTTGAGATGGAGTCTTGCTCTGTTGCCAGATTGGAGTGCAGTGGGGTGATCTTGGCTCATTGCAACCTCCACCTCCCAGGTTCAAGCAATTCTCCTGCCTCAGCCTCCTGAGTAGCTGGGATTACAGGTGCATGCCACCACGCCCGGCTAATTTTTGTATTTTCAGTAGAGACTGAGTTTCACCATGTTGGCCAGGCTGGTCTCGATCTCCTGACCTCATGATCTGCCCACCTCGGCCTCCCAAAGTGCTGGGATTACAGGCATGAGCCACTGCGCCTGGCTCCCGGATGGTCTTGATGCTTGTGGATGTTCATT